>NC_090443.1:123996953-124300286 GCF_031143425.1 Pleurodeles waltl | reverse complement strand
AGTGTAAGAAACCTCAAAGCCCCACTAGCCATAGCATAGGCTCATGAGCATCCTGTCATAATATTTTCCAGCTTTCTAAACCAAGAGTTCTCTACTTCTAAAGGGATGGCCCAAAAAAGTGTAAAACTTTTGAGAGAAACAGAATTTTCAAAACAATGCATCTGCTCTCTAAGGAGAGATGTAGGTTGTTGATCCTGACAAGGTATTGTCTTGCTTTCCCCAGTAGGGGATCAAGATTACTTCAAAAGATTTTGTCGACTTAGGCAAAAATATTAACCCCAGGTAAGTTGCACTCTCCACCACCCGGCAGTTGCTTGATAGGGTACTGCTATTGATGACAACTTGTGTCTTATTGTCATTCAGCAGATAACCAGAGAATTTCTCAAACCAGGAGCCCTCCCTTTCAATCTCTTTTAAAGCTATTGTGGGATCAGAAGTAACAAAGGCCACGTCATCGGCGTAAGCTCTTTGTATCCCAGCCATTAACATGGCAGGATTGTGGGATTGCCATCAAGTCTCCATATATAGGGATCGATATAAATCACAGAGAGTAGAGGAGAGCATGGACATCCCTGGCACATTCCCCTATGGATTAAGACTGGACCTGACTGGACGACCATCACAAAAACCCTAGCCACCGGATCATGGTAGAGGGCGCCAACAGCCTTCATAAATCCCGGCCCGATGCAACTCTTTGCATAGCGTACCATAAATACCACCAGAAGACCCTATCAAATGCCTTTTCAGCGTCCAAAAGGATTAAAGACATAGGGTCCCCCGCTACAACAGAAGTATCATAAGGCATACATGATTGGTCTTCCCTTTCCCATAGATAAACCCATGCTGCTTGGGAGACACAATTTTGCTAATAACCCCAGAGAGGAGAGGAGCCAAAACTTTAGAATACATTTTAGTGTCCCCATTCATCAGAGTGATTGGGCGATATGATCAAAGTTCTTGCAGGGGTTTGTTTTTCTTGGGTAAAATAACAATATTAGCCGTGGACCATGGCTTTGGGAGGATAGCACCGCAGTAAACCTGCATGAAGAGAGCCATTAGATGATCTTTTAGAGCAGCAGAGAAAACACAGTAGAATTCAGAAGGGATGTAATCAGTACCAACCGCTTTGCCCGGTGAAAGACTGGAAATGGCCAGGAGGATTTCCTCCCAGGAAAAAGGACCTTCCAAGGCCTCACTATCCTCCACTCCAAGAGTATTGAGTGAGAATTGTTCCCAAAACTGTGACACCTTATCATCCTCTCACTTAGTATTTTCTGTATCGAGGATCAAGTAAAACCTCTGAAAGGCAGCACATATGTCCTCAGAGGTCACAAACTAACCTGAGAATAGGGTCTCTGATCTCTATAATTTCCCCTTGGACCTGTTTTTGCCTAGTAAGGATAACAAGCAGGTGACACAACCTCTCGCCAAACTCATAAGACTTTTCTTTCCAGGCCAGAAATTTATCAGCTGCCTTTCTTGCAGATATCACCAATATTTCTGCTTTGACAATGGCCACCCTTTGTAGAATTTCCTGAGCATTATCCCCCATTGCTGTAGCATTCAATCCTCTTATAAAGCCAATCATTTGAGCTTTTCCCTCTTTTGACGATTCAAACTAAATTGGAAAATCTACCCACGTATACCTGTCTTCAGTGAGTCCCATACGACCCCAACAGAGGCACTACCGACATTCTCTTACATAAAGGTCAGTATCCAGTTTTTAATATGATTAACATAGTCTTCATCCCCTAGTGAAGCACATTCAAAGCTCCACTTCAGGGTCTGCCTAACTCATGCTTTAACTACCACCTCCATCACTATGGTCTGACATCACCCTGGGAAATTTCTCAGTTCTACAATACTGAAGAAGAGAATGTGAAACAAAAAAATAATCAAGTTGTGCAGGAGTCTGATGTTGGGTAGAAAAATAAGTGAACCTCAAATCCACCATCATTTTATCCAACCAGACATCCATCAATCCATGACCTTGGATTATGATACATACTTCCAGAAACACTCTTGGTTTCCCAGACAGGATAGTCTTTGATATGTTTACATGACCAGTCTCTTGTAGCCAGTGGCGTTACTTGGTCACTAAGACTCGGGGTGTGAGCTTCAGATTTACCAACAATCAGGCTGGCATATCATGTTAAAATACATTATGGCCCTCATTACGAGTCTGGCGGTCCTAGGACTGCTGCACTCACGTTGGCGGTCGGACCGCCGCCAATGTGGCGTTCCGGCCTCCACATTATGACCGTGGCGAACGCGGCACGGTCGGACCGCCGGCACTGGCACTTTTTCGCCAGCCTGATATTGCCAGCGGTCTCAATCCGCCTGGGCATGAGTCCGGTCTCCACTGGCTTTTCATTGGTTGTTGCAATGCCATGTAAAAGCTGGCGGAGACAGGGCACCGGGGGCCCCTGCACTGCCCAAGCACTTGGCATGGGCAGTGCAGGGGCCCCATGGCCAGTCTGACACGCTTTTCACTTTCTGGTTGAAAAGTGCGACAGGCACTGCTGCACCTGGCGTCAATGTTGTGGGATGTTTCCCGCTGGGCCGGCGGGCAGGAAACTTGTAATAGCCCTCGCAGTCAAGCATTGGTGGTTTTCTGACTGCGTGGCTTCGGTAGACGGGCTTTCCGTCCACCGAAGTCATAATCATATGACAAGCAACTTCCATGAGAGGGGTCCAGAGTCAGTGGATCGGGAGAGCAGTGCGAATTGGTAGGCGTACGAAGAGAGAGAAACAGAATATTTTGTAAACTAATTAACTTTTTTTATGACTTTCAAAACATAAATGAGAGGGTATCTCTGTGTTTTTGTCAGGGTGGGCATGCATAAATCCCAGGTGAAATCCAACAGACACCTCACCATACCCGACTGAGAGCTACTGTACCCAAGTATTCATCGGGAAATACATTTGTTAGGGTGGTGTAACACCCCAAACACCCCCCTGAAGCTACGCCCCTGCCTGTAGCATTCATATTAAAGTCTCGACAGACAATAATAGAAGGGGACGATAATGCCAATTCATTGTTAATCCAATCAAACAACCCAGGATCATCCAGAACCGTGCCATACACCTTCACCACCCCATTCCTGACACCCACGCAGCACCTCCCTCAGACCTTTCCCCACCTCCCCAATCATCCCACCACTCACAATGAGCAATCAGGCCTGAAAACCTGAATGGTGTCACCCGGAATTGAACCCACTGCTGCCCCCACTCCCCCAGATCTCACAACCATTAGCCAAGAAACACACAAAACGAAAAAGAGAAAAACACCCCGAGCAAGTGAGACTAGTCATGCCATATGATTATAAGCGGTCTAGTCTCCACATGCTTTCTGTTTCATACTTTTCACCATATCAAACCAATATGCATAGTCAGCCTAAGACACATCGCTTAGGTCCGAGCCACGCCCCCAGCAGAAAGTTCCTTTAGATATTCCTGGGCCTTTATTCACGAATCAGGCAAAGAGTCAGAATCAGCAAGTGAAGGGAGTGAGGAAACAAGCAAAGGAACACAGCTTTGTTGCTATGCACCCTCCAATCAGACTGATCCTTTGCGTAGAAAATGAACAAAAAAAGAAAATGAGATGAAATTTCACATGGCAAGAAGCACAAAGGTTTGGAAATATCAGGAAGGAACCGAGGAACAAACAGCAATGAAGGAAAAGAAAAGTGAACAAAAACCTGAAGTGGACTATATGTGGAGCAGTTTTAAAAGGCATCTGAAAACCCTGTGACAGGTGATTGCCATTTTGGAGCTGGAGGAAAAAGAAGCAGTAGCCAGGAGCCCAGGAAACCCATGGAAAGCAGCCTCAAGTGAGTGAAATTCGCAGTCTGCAGCTGCTTACTTCATATGGCATCTTCTGAGCACTGGGAATTGCAGGACCATGCAAGGTATTGCTGTTTTTGGGCGTGCGGGCAGCGGAGTGGAACAGCTAAGATCTTGAAGTAAAAGTAAATTAAATTTTATGCGGGTCTTTTCAAACTTGACCTAAATTGGAAGGCTTACTACCCTTATGCCAGGCGCTGAAGCACTTGTCTATGGGGGTAGCAAGCTACACAGTGTGGCAGGGGGATGATGTTGGAAGATTGTTGTCTTTGCATTGCGCCTAAGCGGGAAGTGTTTCCATGTCACAAGTGATGACCACTATAGTGCGGTTATCATGTTATGGGACACAGCACTTAGCCATGTAATAAATGAAGAAGTGTGAGGGATAGACACACAATTTACTATATGTGTTATGCGGGTTGCTCTAATTAGCTCTGAAGGTCCCTTTTTTGTGCTGGTTGTTTATATTTTATATTCTTGATCTGATTTCCTATGTTGGCTGTGGCAGGAATTCAGTTTTTCTGTTATTTTATGGAACCACAGGAGGTAACTGTATGTTGATAAAGAGTGAGCGTCCTCTTTTATATGATTGCCATGATGGGACGTCAATTAAACAGACTTGCCAAGATGGTCTCAGCAGTCTATCTGATTATCCTGTCTGGTAATTTTAGAATGGGTATTGTTCTGTTATAACCTGTAGCTGTGCCATCTTGGAGGGCAATGAGTTCAGAGTTTGGCGGTTTCGACCGAGAAAGCAGAGCCTCCTATGGATTTCTTATTGTAAGGTGGTGTAACAATCTGAGATGCTAGCCAGAATGCAGTGTCCTATTTTCTTTGTGTTTTTTTAATATTTAATGTACTGTAACAGTGGTCCTTTTCCTTAGGAGGTTTGGTGGCCAATCTCACGTGCTGTTAACTTTGAATGTCTAGCGACATGTAGCCAGTGAAGTGTTTGGAGAATTGAAGGACTGGCATCATGTGTTCTCTCAGGTGAAAGCAGAGGAGGAGAGTTGCTGCAGTGTTTTGAATTAGTTGAATTTTGTGTATTATGGAATATAGGGACTCCAAGGTATAGGCTACTGGCAGGAGTCAAATTTGCACATCACGAGTAGTAGTAGTAGTAGAAATAATTTATTTCGGCCATCTGGTATGAGGATGCCTTGTAATATTTATTGTTATCTTAGGTATGGAATGATGCGTCATAGCTTTTTCATTGAGTAGAAAGTGTGCATTGTGACATGTTTGACATGTGGTATCAAGGACAGATCCGAGTCAATGGTTGCTTCTGGATTTGTCACTTCTCTTGATGTAGCAGGAGGGCCATCTAGTTGGTTGAGACACATTTCCAGAGACTTGTGTTTGTGTCACTGTCCACAGGTCAGGATCTCAGTTTTTTAGGTATTGAGCTTTAGGTGGATAATCATCATACATGCATCTAATGCAAGGAGGCAAACTCAATGTCTTGGCTTGAAGAGGTCTTCTGGGCAATCCAGTTTTTGAATGACTTAGCTATTATCTGCATAGTTGTACTATATAAGGTTGACTTATCAGATCAAGTTCAATAAGGGCTTAGATAAATATTGAGTAGGAGATGAGAGATGGTTGACCCTTGAGTGATACCACAATGTTGCCTGCAAGGGGTGGATACAAACAGCTGTATGACAAGCTGATCACCACCCTCTCCCGGAACCCACCTATCGACACCACCGACACCGACACAGCAGCCCACAACGTCAGGCAATGGATCGACGACTGATCGGGGCAACACTCTTGCCCCGATCAAGAAACCTTCTAACAGACGCCCTGACAGAAAGGCCTTCTGATTCACCGCCGACCTCCAAGAATCCAAGAATCCAAGCAAACATGCTGAAGACTCGCGAAAAAGTCACGCCAAGAACAGACACCAGACAACCACACAGCCTTCAAGAGTGCCATCCGCAGACACCACCGACCCATCCGAACCGCCAAAAGAACCACCTTCAAAGAACGCATCAACAACAATGCACAGCTACAAGGAGCTCTTCAACATCGTGAAGGAACTCTCCAACCCCGCGCTAACATCAACGACATCCCGCTATCACAAGACCTCTGTGACTCCCTAGCCACCTTCTTCTACCGTAAAATCGCAGACATACATGACAGCTTCAATACCCAGGGCCCCCTGTCAACCACCGACACCTTAGACTCACCGCCCCCAGCCACACCAGCCGTCTGCTCTCCTGGACCCATGTCAACGACGATGACACCATGAAAATCATGAACACCATCCACTCCGGCTCACCATCGAACCCTGCCCTCACCACATCTTCAGCAAAGCGAGCTCCGTCATCGCACCCCAACTTCGGAAGATCATCAACAGTTCCTTCGAGACCGCCACTTTCCCGGAGAGCTGAAACACGCTGAGGTCAACGCCCTCCTCAAGAAACCCAAGACAGACCCAAAGGACCTCAAGAACTTCTGGCCCACCTCCTTGCTCCCCTTCCCAGCAAAAGTAATTGAGAAAATTGTCAACAAACAACTGACCCGCTTCCTCGAGGAGAACAAGCCTCTGGGCCCGTCCCAATCCGGATTCCGCAGCAACCACAGCACCAAACCCACCCTCATCGCCGCTACCAACGATATCAGGACCATTCTTGACAACAGCAAAACTGTGGCCCTTATCCTCATGGACCTCTCGGCCGCATTCAACACCGTCTGCCACCACACCCTACGCACATGCCTCAACTACGCAGGGATCCACGACAGAGCCCTGGACTGGATCACCTCCTTCCTCACCGGCAGAACCCAGAGAGTCCGACTCCCTCCATTCCGCTCTGAAGCCACCAAAATCCTCTGCGACATGCACCAGGGATCGTCCCTCAGCCCTTCCCTCCTTAACGTCTACATGGCTCCACTCGCAAACATCATCCGATCTCACCACCTCAACATCGTCTCATACGCCGATGACACCCAGCTGATCCTCTCCCTCATCAAGGACCCAGCCACTGCCAAAACCAACCTCCATGAAGGAATGAAGGCCATTACCGAATGGATGAAGAACAGCTGCCTGAAACTGAATTCTGACAAAACTGAGGTCCTCATCCTCAGCGCCACCCCCTCCGCAGGGGATGACTCCTGGTGGCCTGCCACACTGGGAACCGCACCGACACCCACCAACCACGCACACAACCTGGGATTCATCCTGGACTCATCGCTATCAATGACCCAGCAAGTCAATGCCGTCTCCTCCTCCTGCTTCAACACCCTCTGCATGCTTCGGAAGATCTACAAATGGATCCCCACTGGAACCAGAAGGACGGTCACCCAAGCCCTCGTAAGCAGCAGACTGGACTACGGCAACACCCTCTACGCAGGAACCACGGCCAAGCTCCAGAAAAGACTGCAACGCCCACAGAACGCTCTGCACGCCACATCCAGGACATCCCCCGCCACAGCCACACCACATCCCACCTGAGAGACCTGCACTGGCTCCCTGTTAACAAGAGAATCATGTCCAAACTCCTCACCCATGCTCACAAGGCACTGCACAACACCGGATGAGAATACCTCAACAGATGGCTCTCCTTCTACACCCCGACCCGACAGCTTCGCACCACTGACCTTGCCCTCGCCACCGTCCCAGGCATCCACAGAACGACTGCTGGTGGCTGATCGTTCTCCCACCTCGCTGCCAAGACATGGAACACTCTTTTCACTCACCTGCGACAGACACAGGACCTACTTACCTTAAGGAGACACCTCAAGACTTGGCTGTTCGAGCAGAAGCAGCCCCCCGCCAGCGCCTTGAGTAGTGTGCTTTACAAATGCTTTGATTGGTTGATTGATAGATATGAAAAACTAGCTTTGTCTGTTTTTGAGGTGTGTGGCAATCACTTCAAAATGTTTTTGGATATTCCGAGATGATGGTGTCTATTTAGTAGCATCTGGTGCTGAACAACATCAAATGCTGCTCCTCAGTCTAAAAGCTGTAAGACAGGCATCCAATGAATTTGCACTTGCTAACTGCATGCCTCTACATGGTCTGAATCCAGATTGTTGATCCAACATCAAGTTCATTTCCTCAGTAAAATTTCAGAGTTGAGTCAAAACTACTCTTTCAAATTGTTGAACTAGGAAATGTTTGTTATAGATTGGCCTATATCGCCTGGATTGGGTGGGTCCAGAATCTTCTTCTTGGGGAGTAGTTTGAGTTTTTTAGTTCATGTGGAAGAGATCTGAGGTCCAATGGCTTGCTCAGTAAGCTGCTTGCTACTGCCCCTGCACAGGTTGTGAAAAGTATATCTTTGAAGATTTATTATGGAATCTGGGTATAAAGGTGATTTGGATGTCCATCTTGCATTGATAATATAGTACAATTGTTTTTCAAAGAATGTGGTGAAGCTGCTTAGAGATGGGTAGAGAGCCTGATTCTTTACATGAGGCAACCAAAATGTATCCTGTCATGTTCTCAAGTTAGCTTTGTTTGAAGGACTGTATTACATAGCAGAACACTATTGTTTTGTTTCAGCTACTGATGGATTCTGAGTCAGGTGTTTGCCCTGTTTTTGTCTGGTTTTCCCAGTTTGAGATAATCACATTTCATTCTAATTAGCCCCTCACCAGCCACTGACAAGAGTGATTTTTCATCACAGATGTCTATGCTCTGGCTGGCTGTACTTCCTCTCTTGGAGGCAAGGATTTCTATTTTTTTTGCCTGACCAACTATGATGGCATTTAGTACAGCCTACACAGGTCTGCTTTTGATATCCCAAAAATTAGCCATTTGGGTAAAGTTTATTTTTTGGGTTTGATGATGAGAGTCTGCATGGGGACTAAAGCAGGAATTACATATTGTCTATATGGCTTCACTGTTTATTTAATTATAAATGAGTTGCTGATTTACATCTTGGCAGGAAGAGTACTCTTTCCCAACGGAATACTCTCTCCGCCAAACTAAAGGTCCACCTGTCTAATTTACTGATGGAAGATCATTGAGCATTCAGCAGTGGAGCCCATTCCGGCTCTTTTGCCGACATACTCCTCTAATGGCCTGACAGAGTAAGGACGTCAGAGGTTTGCTTGTTCTACCTGCCTGTCCGATTTAGAGTAGGCAGTTGAATGACCTGTTTTTAATATCCCTTACAACAGTGAATACCTGGCAGTAGGGGGAGTAAATACGAAACAAAAACTTAAAAGTTTGACTGGCACCTGTCATGTTTGATGGCGCCATCTGTCAAATTATTAACTTATTGACAGGAACGGCTGTTCCTACAAATGACTAGGTCCACGAGGTCTAATCCATGCTAGATTTTAATCTCTGATCATGTAATCAATTCATGCTGGGACTTGTATGCAAATGCATTTTTTATGACTATTCAAAAAGGCTGAGACAGCTTCCACATTTGCAAAAACATAATATAGCACTATGGGGGTCATTCCAACCCTGGCGGTCGGTGTTAAAGCGGCGGCCAACCCGCCAACAGGCAGGCGGTCAAAAAAATGGAATTCTGACCCTGGCGGAAACCGCCAACACAGACCGCCACTTTAACACTCCGACCGCCACGGCGGAAAAAACAAACATCGCGGCGGTGACCGCCAACAGACAGACGGGAGACAATGTACCGCCCACCCTATCACAACTCACCAATCCGCCACCTTTTCGGGGGCGGGAGCCCCGCCGATAAACACACGGCGGAAACAGACTACGAACGGTAAAACGCTCACCTCTACACACTCCACGAGGAATCTGGACAGCATGGAACCAGAACTACACATCCTACCAGCTATTGTCTACCTGCTCCTCTACCAGGAGCACGAACGCCGGCACAGAAGACAACGGTGAGTACTGCACCTACAACACAGGGGAGGGGGGAGGAGAAACGATTACGGGCACACACATACGCGACACACCCACCCTCACCCACAACTACCTACACATCAATGCAGAGCAACAACTCAGAGTGACACCCCCCAAGCCCCCCAGAAGAATGCAAAGACAAAATAAAATGATCATGAAATTCAAATATATTGTAAGGCTACGTAAAAATCTTTTTCAAACATCTATAACTATATACACATATGTAAATTGTCCTGTCCAAATTGGGTTTCAGTCATTGTACGTGGGCCGATGGGCCTCAACACATGGGCAAAGCCCACACAGGAGACCCGAAGCCATTGGAGAGAACACTGCAGGGGCATCAGATAGAAAAACTACAGGCACCTCAGGGGGAAGGGAAGGGGAGGCGCCTCAGCCACATTAGTCCACGACGCCAGATCCACGAGGGGCCTCCATGCCCACTGTCCCATCCTGGGGAGTGCAAAGCCACAGTCTCACAAGTCTCTACAGTGGGTGGCTTGCCCACTGTGCCATCCTGGGGAGTGCAAAGCCACAGTCTCACAAGTCTCTACAGTGGGTGGCTTGCCCACTGTGCCATCCTGGGGAGTGCAAAGCCACAGTCTCACAAGTCTCTACAGTGGGTGGCTTGCCCACTGTGCCATCCTGGGGAGTGCAAAGCCACAGTCTCACAAGTCTCTACAGTGGGTGGCTTGCCCACTGTGCCATCCTGGTGAGTGCAAAGCCACAGTCTCACAAGTCTCTACAGTGGGTGGCTTGCCCACTGTGCAATCCTGGGGAGTGCAAAGCCACAGTCTCTCAAGTGGATTACAGACTCCACTGGTACTGGAGGAGGCATGGTGCCCAGAGTGCATCATGCAGCCCTGCCCGACACAGATCCGGCCCTGCCCCTTCTGCCAATGGGCCAGCGGTGCTTGAGATGAAGGGCCCAGCGGAGCGGTGCTTGAGACGGCGGTGCCCAGCAGAGCGGTGCTTGAGATGAAGGGCCCAGCGAAGCGGTGCTTGAGATGAAGGGCCCAGCGGAGCGGTGCTTGAGATGAAGGGCCCAGCGGAGCGGTGCAGAGATGAAGGGCCCAGCGGAGCGGTGCAGAGATGAAGGGCCCAGCGGAGTGGTGCTTGTCTTGAAGGGCCCAGCGGAGCGGTGCTTGAGACGGCGGTGCCCATCGGAGCGGTGCTTGAGACGGTGGTGCCCAGCGGAGCGGTGCTTGAGATGAAGGGCCCAGCGGAGCAGTGCAGAGATGAAGGGCCCAGCGGAGCGGTGCAGAGATGAAGGGCCCAGCGGAGCGGTGCTTGAGATGAAGGGCCCAGCGGAGCGGTGCTTGAGATGAAGGGCCCAGCGGAGCGGTGCTTGAGATGAAGGGCCCAGCGGAGCGGTGCTTGAGATGAAGGGCCCAGCGGAGCGGTGCAGAGATAAAGGGCCCAGCGGAGCGGTGCTTGTCTTGAAGGGCCCAGCGGAGCGGTGCTTGAGACGGCGGTGCCCAGCAGAGCGGTGCTTGAGATGAAGGGCCCAGCGGAGCGGTGCTTGAGATGAAGGGCCCAGCGGAGCGTTGCTTGAGATGAAGGGCCCAGCGGAGCGGTGCTTGAGATGAAGGGCCTTGTTCAGCGGTTCTTGAGACGGCGGTGCCCTGTTCAGCGGTGCTTGTCTTGAAGGGCCCTGTTCAGCGGTTCTTGAGACGGCAGTGCCCTGTTCAGCGGTGCTTGTTTTGAAGGGCCCTGTTCAGCGGTGCTTGTCTTGAAGGGCCCTGTTCAGCGGTGCTTGTCCTGAAGGGCCCTGTTCAGCGGTTCTTGAGACGGTGGTGCCCTGTTCAGTGGTGCTTGTTTTGAAGGGCCCTGTTCAGATGTTCTTGAGACGGCGGTGCCCTGTTCAGCGGTGCTTGTTTTGTAGGGCCCTGTTCAGCGGTGCTTGTTTTGAAGGGCCCTGTTCAGCGGTGCTTGTTTTGAAGGGCCCTGTTCAGCGGTTCTTGAGACGGCGGTGCCCTGTTCAGCGGTGCTTGTTTTGAAGGGCCCTGTTCAGCGGTGCTTGTTTTGAAGGGCCCTGTTCAGCGGTGCTTGTTTTGAAGGGCCCTGTTCAGCGGTGCTTGTTTTGAAGGGCCCTGTTCAGCGGTGCTTGTCTTGAAGGGCCCTGTTCAGCGGTGCTTGTCTTGAAGGGCCCTGTTCAGCGGTGCTTGTCTTGAAGGGCCCTGTTCAGCGGTGCTTGTCTTGAAGGGCCCTGTTCAGCGGTTCTTGAGACGGCGGTGCACTGTTCAGCGGTGCTTGTTTTGAAGGGCCCTGTTCAGCGGTGCTTGTTTTGAAGGGCCCTGTTCAGCGGTGCTTGTCTTGAAGGGCCCTGTTCAGCGGTGCTTGTCTTGAAGGGCCCTGTTCAGCCGGTTCTTGAGACGGCGGTGCCCTGTTCAGCGGTGCTTGTTTTTAAGGGCCCTGTTCAGCGGTGCTTGTTTTGAAGGGCCCTGTTCAGCGGTTCTTATCTTGAAGGGCCCTGTTCAGCGGTTCTTGACATGTGTCTCCAGGGCACCATATCCGGCCAATATATGGAGTTCACTCGCCATCCGACTTCGCGCTTCCGGGGCCCTCCTGTGCTGGAGTCCCGGGCCCGTGGGTGTCCTCCTTCACACCCGGAATGGGGCTGGTGGGGCCCTCCTGGGCAGCTCGCCTGCTGCCGGACTTGTCAGCCGTGCTGCCCTTGCCAGCTTTCCGTGATTCCCTGTGGCCCTTGCCTCCCTTTGTAGATGTGCCAGGTGGCACCCCACTTCCTGACGGTGCCAGGGTAGTGCCTTTGGAGGCTGCCGTCTCTGGCCTCTCGCGCCAGGCCTTGCCTTTCTTGGTTTTCTTCCCAGGGGGTGGGCTGGCTGTCCCTTTACTGCTGGCCGATGTTGCTGCCCTTGAAGGTGGTGGACTCCAATATCCCTGTACTATGGACCTTGTAGGTCCAGGGGTTGTGGTGGCTGAGGTGCTGATTGGACTCTTACGAGATGGAGGGGGTGGGTCAGGTGATGGAAAGAGGTTAATTTTGGACAGGAAAAACTTTGAGAAGTGGGAAGGGTAGGTGCAGTGGGTATGGGAGTGGAGGAAGAGGATGTGGTTGTAGGAGAGTCAAGTGTGGTGTCTTTGGGTGCAGGTGCTTGTGACGGAGGCTGTCGTGAGGTGGATGGCTGTTGGGTGGGTGGCTGCCTGCGTTTATGTGGTTTGGAAGAGGGGGTGACAGACACACTGGGAGAGGACACAGGGGACGTGTAAATGGCAGTGGGGGTGGTGACTGCACGTGTGCGGAGTGTTCTGGTGGGTGTGCTGGTGATGGACGTAGTGGCTGATGATGTTGTGCATGCAAGTGTGAGTGGAGACGTCACAGGGAGGGAGGAGGGAGACGAGGAGGAGGGGGACACAGAGGAGGCAGTGGCTGTTGGTATGTCTGCATATGGCTGTTGCTTGTGTGAATGCTTGTGTGATGTGTGGTGCTTATGTCTGGATGAGCTGCCCTTGGGTGTTGAGGTGTGTGCAGGCTGGTCTGTAGGTGTGTCTGGGATAGGCAGAGGAACAGGGGAGTGGGACTGGGTGGAGGAAGTTGGAGGAGGGAGGCAGGAGACAGGGACAATGGCTGCCGTCAGTGCTGAGGTTGAACGATTGCTGATGGGCAGCCTGACCCGAATGAATGCCCTCCAGGTATGCATTGCTCCGGTGCACCTCCCTTTCTACCCCCTGGATGGCATTCAAAAGGGTAGACTGCCCAACAATGAGCGTCCTGAGGAGGTCAATGACCTCCTCACTGAGGGCAGCAGGGGTAACTGGGGCAGGGCCTTAGGTGCCTGGGGCGAAGGAGATGCCCGCCTTCTTGTGCGAGCGGGCACGGGGCGATCGCAGAGGGGCTGCTGGGAGGGCGGAGCTGGTGCGCTGGGTGGCGGCTGTACCTGTTGCGGTGGGCACGGATGTTGCCGCCACCACAAGGGAGCTCCCTTCCGAGGACATGTCTGTGTCGCTGATGTCTCCACGTGTCCCCGTTGTGGAGCTCCCCTCGCCCTCCGTCTCACTGGTGAACTCCGAGTTGGTTGCATGGCCCTCCAGGGCCATGTGAGATGCAGCTCCCTCGTGCTCCGATGCCACTTCTCCTCCGCCTGATGATGCTAATGCACACATGAACAGGAAGAGCAGCAAAAAGGGGGGGGGGGGAAATGAAGACATGTTGAGTGCATCCATTTGCAACACAGTTGGCAGAGAGGACAGACACAGAAGCCCCCTGCACTACGCCGCGCACTTGGGGTACACTACTCAATCATTGGGACTTGGCCTACAAGTCTATGGACGACAACTGCACACATAGGGGACACAGGGCCATGGATAGCTGTACTTGGCACCCTACAGAGGTGGGGGGCGGGGGCACCGGGCCATGCCTTACGGAGGGGCCTAGCCTACAGAAATCGCCCTGGCCTAGGGATACCCACAGCCCTCCTCCCCCACCCAGACACCTCCACTGCGCGCTAAGATAGCAGAATGTGCTGGTACTCACCCCCTTGTGTCTGCTGTGATGTCCTCACGCGCCCATCCAAATCTGGGTAGGCCACCGCCAGGATCCGAGACATCAGGGGGGTCAATTGACGAGTGGCACCCCTCCTACGTTGGGAGGCCATCCCCAGCAGAGCCTCGGCGGTCTTCCTGCTCCCGCGACGGATGTCCTCCCACCTCTTGCGGCAGTGGGTGCCCCGTCTGTTGTGGACCCCCAGGGTCCGGACGTCCTTGGCGATGGCACGCCACATGTCGATTTTCTGATGGGCGCTGACCTATGTGACATGTACAGGGGGAGAAATAACATTATTATAATTTTCTGCATGCTCGATGTGAGTGGCCCCCCATCCCCACCCTTGCCATGTGGCACATGCTCTCATCCGTCGTTTGATGCATGCCTCAATCGCTCCCCTCCCCACCATCTTTCATCCACCCGACTCAACACAGGCATTGCCCCCAAAGCATGCTCCCAGTGTACTTACCTGTTGGTCTGGAGGACCGTAGAGTAGCGCATACTGGGGGAGGACCCCATCCACGAGTTTCTCCAATTCTTCAGAAGTGAAGGCAGGGGCCCTTTCCCCAGTCGCAGCAGCCATTGTCCCTTCCAGACCGAGGTCACAGCAGCACTTGCAGTATAGGTCCTCTCCTGTGGATGATCAGGTCTCGAGTGATTAAGCAGATAGAAAATGGCGGTTACGTCCGCGGCGGTGCGTACCGCGGCGGTGCGTCCCGCGACCGCCGGCGCACTTCGTCATTGGCTCCTGAAACGCATAGGGTTCAATGTTAACCAATGTGGCTTTGCGCCGCAGTCTACGACCGCCTACCGCCACGGTGTGCCACGCCAGCGCATTGACCTCACATCCCATTGTCGCACTTCACAGGTCAGGCAGCCGCCATTTCAAGGGCCCACATGGCTTAATTTCTACTGCGTCACACATGCCTAGGCCTTGCATCGACACTCATACAAGCTATTCGATGCATAGAGAATCGTGTACTGTGCAAGCTGTGGGAACTTACCTGTGGGTTGATTGACTCTGTGCTTGCTGTTGTCCTTCCTAGGCACCGCCCGCTGGGACTTGCGAGGAGATGGAGGAATGTTCCCGTGTACAGACCGCTGGTGGACCTGTCGACAATGGAGGAACGACATGTCATTCTGACATACAGGCTTGACCGAGCCACTATACATGAACTGTGTGCCCAGCTGGAGGCAGACCTGATGTCACCCATCCGCCAACCCACAGGGATCCCCCCTCTAGTGCAGGTGCTGTCAGTACTCCATTTCTTAGCAAGTGGGTCATTTCAAACAACAGTGGCCATTTCATCAGGGATGTCTCAGCCTATGTTTTCCAAGGTGTTGTCCAGAGTGTTGTCTGCCCTGCTCAAACACATGCGGAGATACATCGTTTTCCCTGAGGTGGGGGATTTGCTTACAGTGAAGGGTGATTTCTATGCCCTTGGACATATTCCCAACATCATTGGTGCCATTGATGGGACACATGTGGCTTTGGTACCCCCCAGTGAAAGTGAACAGGTGTACAGGAACAGAAAAAGTTATCATTCCATGAATGTCCAGGTGGTCTGTTTGGCTGACCAGTACATCTCCCATGTAAATGCCAAGTTCCCTGGGTCAGTGCATGACGCGTACATCATGCGAAATAGCAGCATCCCTTATGTGATGGAACAACTACAGAGACACCGTGTGTGGCTAATTGGTGACTCAGGTTACCCCAACCTGTCGTGGTTACTGACCCCAGTGAGGAATCCCAGGACAAGGGCAGAGGAATGCTACAATGAGGCCCATGGGCGAACTAGGAGGATTATAGAAAGAACCTTCGGCCTCCTGAAGGCCAGGTTTAGGTGCCTCCATATGACAGGTGGATCCCTAATGTACTCACCAAAGAAGGTGTGCCAGATCATCGTGGCCTGCTGTATGCTTCACAACCTGGCATTGCGACGCCAGGTGCCTTTTCTGCAGGAGGATGGTCCAGATGGTGGTGTTGTAGCAGCTGTGGAGCCTGCGGAGAGTGAAGAGGAGGAAGACGAAGAGGACGACACAGACAACAGGGACACAGTGATACAGCAGTATTTTCAATAACACACAGGTAAGAATCAACACCGGCATTTTACATTTACTTACAGTCTCCTGCCTCTCTACTGTCTGTCCTTTTCACCCAGTGTATGCTAACAGAGTTGTGACTTTCCCTGAATCGGTGATGGGTGATGGTGGAGGAATGTCCATGGCAGAGTCCAGATTCTCAGTCTCACAGGTGCATTGTCCATATGCCTGTGGAAGGTGGAGTAGGGGCAGTTTAAGGTTGGACAGGGTGACAATGCGGGACAGTGGGATGACATCAGGGGGTATCCTTTCCTGGCGGGGGTCTTGGCATCCTACTCTGTCTTCTTCCTAGATCTCAGGCACTGCTTGCGGGGTGCTTCTTCTTCTGCAGGAGGTGGGGTTCTGGTGGCCGGTTGTTCCTGTGTCGGGGCCTCCTGTCCACTAGCGCCGGCGGAGGTGGTAGCCTGTTCCTGGTCCATGCTAGTGACAGGGGCCCTTTGTGGTGCCACATGGTCCCGCAATGTGGTGACAATCTGGTTGAGAGAGAGCCACAACAATGGTGCCCATTGCGGAACTAATGTTTCTCAGTTCTTCCCTGAACCCCATAAACTGTTCCTCCTGCAGTACCTGGATCTCCTGGAACCTTTCCAGGACTGTCGCCATCGTCTCCTGGGAGTGGTGGTATGCTCCCATGATGGAGGTGAGGGCCTCGTGGAGAGTGGGTTCCCTGGGCCTGTCCCCCCCCTGTCGCACAGCAGCCCTCCCAGTTCCCCTGTTTCCCTGGGCCTCTGTCCCCTGGACCGTGTGCCCACTACCACTGCCCCCAGGTCCCTATTGTTGTTGGGGTGGTGGGTTAACCTGGGTGCCCTGTAGTGGTGGACACACCGCTGATTGACGTGTCCTGGAGACAGAGGCATGGGCCCGCTGGGTGGGTGCTGTGCTGGTGTTCCCAGAGGGGGGTGGGTCTGCTGTAGCCTGTGGCTGTCTGAGGGGAACCGACTGTCCCGAGGTCCCCGATGGGCCGGGCTGGTCATCTGGGTCCAGGGAGACAGAGCTGCTGTCATCACTGGGGGCCTCTTCTGGGGGTGGGATGGACATTTCTGGACCCTCCTGGGCAGTGTGGTGGCGTTCGGGTCCTGCAGGGGTATAAGAGTATGGTTATTGCTTCTGTGTGTGCCATAGCGTGCAATGGGTGGGTGCCCGTGTACCCCAGTGCTGGCATTCCTTTGTGGGGGCTGTTGTGACGGCGGTTTGTGGGGGAGATGGGTATGTGCAGTGGGCATGCTTAGATGATGGCTGTCGATGGTTTGTGGTGGCATGCAGGGTTTGGTGTTGGGATGGGTGGGTTGTGATGGTGAGACATTAGCAATGAGGATATGTGATGGTGGTGGGGGGAGGGTGGGGCTATGAGTTGGCATGCTGGTGGGGTGGAGGGGATGAAGTAGTGAAGATGAGACTTACCAGAGTCCATTCCTCCGCCTACTCCTGCGAGGCCCTCAGGATGCAGGATGTTCAAGACCTGTTCCTCCCATGTTGTAAATTCTGGGGGTTGAACGCACCTTCCCCTGTAGGTCGTTCCACCGCTTCCTGATGTCGTCCCGATTTCGTGGATGCTGTCCCACAGCGTTGACCCTGTCCACTATTCTTTGCCATAGCTCCATCTTCCTGGCAATGGTGGTGTGCTGCACCTGTGTCCCAAAGAGCTGGGGCTCTACCCAAACTATTTCCTCCACCATGACCCTGAGTTCTGCGTTTGAGAACCTGGGGTGTCTTTGGGGTGCCATGGGGTGGTGTGGATGAGGTGTGGGGTGGTGTTTGCGGTGATGAGTGTGGTGAGTGTAGTGGTGTGTGGTGTTTTGTGCGTGGTTGTTGTGTGGGTGATGGTGTAGTGTGCCTCTGTGTGATGGTGTTCTCTATTCTGTGCTGTCTCTCTCTGGGCTTCTTCTCTGATTTGTGGTCGTAGGGGTTTGTGGGTGATGTGGGTGTGAGTTTTATAGTTAATTGGGTGTGTGGGAGTGTTGTGTGTATGTGTCTCATGTGTGTGTATTTCAAATTGTCCAATGTGGCTGTGTTTTGGAGCTGTATGTGTATTTTGAGCGCGGCGGTGTGTACCGCCAATGGAATACCGCGGTTGAAAGACCGCCACGTGGATTCGTGGGTCGTAATGGCATGGGTGTTTTTCTGTTGGCGTGACGGTGGAGGTTTGGTCTTCACCAGTTTAACGCTGGCCGTTGGTGTGGCGGACTTTTGTTGATGTCGGGTTTTTGGCGGTTTGCCTCTTGAGGGTCAGAACGACCGTGGCGGTTTACCACGACCGCGCAGTGTTGTGGCGGCCTTCTGACCGGCGGTAAGCGCCTTTTACCGCCGAGGTCAGAATGCCCCCTATATTTGTAAAGCGAGTGTTCAACACTAAAGCAGCTTCTGGGCCATGATAATGGTTGTTTAGGGGCATATTTATACTCCGTTTGCGCCGAAATTGCGTCGTTTTTTTTTACGCAATTTTGACGCAAAACTAACTCCATATTTATACTTTGGCGTTAGACGCGTCTAGCGCCAAAGTCCATGGAGTTAGCGTCATTTTTTTGCGTGAACACCTTCCTTGCGTTAATGAGATGCAAGGTAGGCGTTCCCGTCTTAAAAAATGACTCCCAGGCATGTGCGTGGTATTTATACTCCCGGGCAAAAATCACGCCCGGGAGTGGGCGGGGCAAAAAACCCCGCATTTGCGCCTCTTTTTAACGCCTGGGTCAGGGCAGGCGTTAAGGGACCTGTGGGCTCAGAATGAGCCCAGAGGTGCCCTCCCCTGCCCCCAGGGACACCCCCTGCCACCCTTGCCCACCCCAGGAGGACACCCAAGGATGGAGGGACCCATCCCAGGGAAGAAAAGGTAAGTTCAGGTAAGTATTTTTTTTATTTTTTTTTGTGGCATAGGGGGGCCTGATTTGTGCCCCCCTACATGCCACTATGCCCAATGACCATGCCCAGGGGACAGAAGTCCCCTGGGCATGGCCATTGGGCAAGGGGGCATGACTCCTGTCTTTGCTAAGACAGGAGTCATGTTAATGGGGGATGGGCGTCGTAAAAAAATGGCGCAAATCAGGTTAAGGCGATTTTTTGGACTCAACCTGACTTGCCCCATTTTGAGACGCCCATACGCCATTTTCCCCTACGCCGGCGCTGCCTGGTGTACGTGGTTTTTTTTCACGCACACCAGGCAGCGCCGGTCGGCTAACGCTGGCTAACGCCATTCTATAAATACGGCGCCCGCATGGCGCTTCAGAATGGCGTTAGACGGCGCAAATTTTTTTGACGCTAAACTGCGTTAGCGCAGTTTAGCGTCAAAAAGTATAAATATGGCCCTTAGTGTTACCCAATCAATATTATTGATTTTATCAACCTCACAAGGATAAAAGGCTTTGTGAACCCTCTGGGATTCACAGCGGTGACCACATGGTTAATATGAGGCCATTAGAATGGACGCTTAGTTGATTGAGACACAATTGAACAGGCTAACATCCAAAACATTGCGTCTAAGAATAAAATAATTCCGTCTTTTGATAAATGTTTCAGTTAAATGACATTGAACAAAGAAATAAACGTTCAAAACGTCACTCTTCAAAAATATACTTTTTCTATCTGTATGTTAAACTATTAACAAGCAAAAGACATTTATGGTGCAGATGGTGCAGTGTTCATAGTGATGCCATCTGCCTTAATACCTGGGAGTCAGTATCTGGTCTGAATTCCGAAGTGTACAGGTAATTTTGTAAATTTAGAACGTGTGTTCTGCACCCCAGTCTTGGGGCCTCATCATAAGTTTGGGCGGTCTTTTGTCAAGATCACTGCAGTGGCGGGCACCAAAACACTGCCATATTGGCAGCAATCCGACTGCCGCATTAAGAGTCACACTGTGAAGACTGCCAAAAAACAGCCAAATTCCCCAAACCGCCAGGACAGTGGAAGATGGAAAAGAGGCGGTCCCACCACCAGCCCGACAAAAATCCTCCCATCATATTACGATCCACAAATCACAACAGCGGTTCTTCCATGGCAGAAAACCATTAGCGGTGTGAACTGCAGCGGTCTCAACTCACTTCAGTCAGAACACCACACCACATTGGATAGTTTGAATACCATGCACATGATACACCTCCACACACCTGACACACCTACTCAATGCACTATATAACATACCTTAACACAACCCACAATCCTTTGCAATCAAAACACCACACACAGCCATACACAACCACCATCACAGGGAGTTTAAATTAGCGAGAATAGGCACCCACTTACACTTTACTGCACACACATCACACACCTGCCCAACATACAAAACACACATATTAGTACCACACACAATCCATAACACCTGACACCCACTCACATCACAGCACCTACATCTCACCATTTACTTAACTCTGCAACCTTTCACTTTGAACACAACCACACAGTCTTGACAACCACTACCATGTTCCCACAAAAACACCCACGTTTTACTGATGAGGATTTGAGGGTCCTGGTGGATGAAATTGACAGGATAGAGCCACACCTGTTTGGAGCACAGGTCCATCAAACATCGATAGCCAGGAAAATGGAGTTGTGGCAAATGATAGTTGACAGGGTCAATTCTGTAGGCAGTTATCCATGCACAAGGGAGGACATCAGGAAGAAGTGGAACAACCTCAGGGGAAAGGTCCATTCCATGGCATCCAGGCACCAGCTCGCAGTATTTAAGATTGGCAGGGGGCTCCCACCTTCTCCCCCTACTTTCATATCTTGGGAGGAGAAGGTCTTGGACATCCTGCATCCTGAGGGCCTGACAGGAATACATGGGGGAGTGGAGTCTGGTAAGTACCAACAACATTCATGTCACACAATTGTTTTGTCCTGCATGCTCCCTCACCACCTATATCCACCCCAAATTACATTCCACTGACTACAACTCTCCTAATCACCTAATACCCCTCTCTCGCATGCCACGTATCCACTAAACACATCTAGCCCCACAGCCTTGGAAATGGCAAGTGAAGCACTGGCTAATCATAGCACTACAACTCCCAGAATGCTGAATCCAAACATAGTCAATACCAGTACACTGCACCAAATATTACTTGTCATGCATGTCAAAGCAATATCCGATCTAACCCATCTTGATTGTAGAAGTGTGAAACAGTACATGGCAATGACAGCAATTTAATGCCCCACTCACACTAACATCCAGAGCAAAACACAGCTACAGCAGAGTGACCGTGTATAATGGCCACAGATCAAAGATCCCAAGTTAAAAACATACTAATCTGGTTTGGAAAGTTAGATGGCTGAGTGGATGCACATGCAGTACATCCAGATACAGGACAATGTCCATTGTAAACTCATTCCAACAAGGACACCAATGTGCATTCAACAGCTCTTATTTGTGCCAGCTATCACGCTAGACAGTTCACTATGTAACAGACGTGAACAGTCATGTCAATTATCTGACAATATCAGATGCCATCAGCTGTACAATCGCTGCCAACATGGGTCACCAGCATAAAACAGCATAAAACATGGTGCATGGAATTGAAGTTACAGAGTTTCATGTTGTATCCAAGTTACATAATGCATCAGCTGTCAATGTCACTGTTGGGGATCATGCCAAGGCACCGTCTGCATCTCACACAACTGTTACAATATACCCATTATTACCTGAACTCTGTGTTCCACTCCCTCCACAGGTACCCTTGCCATTGTCACCATGGAGAGGATACCAGAGACTGCCACTACCTCTCTGGATGAAGGCCCCAGTATGGACAATACCCCAGGATGGCTGGACACTGATGAAGAACCTGGCCAATCTGGGACACCTGTTCAGTCAACAACTGTCAGCCTCACCCTGCCCACATCACCTCCTCCCAGTCCTGTTGCATTTACATCACAGGCTTTCACCCAGACATCCAACCATTCACTCCCTAACCTGTGTCCCAAGGACCGTGTCATCCACTGTGTGCCCCACAGTACAGATACCTTAGTCTCACCTTGCTACCCCTGACAATGATGGACCTGCCACCACTGGTAGTGGGCACACAATGCCAGGGCCACAGGCACGTGGGGGCAAGGTGTGTGGGAGGAATGTTGTGGGCCAGAGTATGGGGTCTCAAAGGGACACTACTGACCAGGATACCATCTCCCAAGTCTTGGGAGCCTACCAAGTTCCCAAGGCATGATGGGCCAAGTTATCAGTATGTTGGGGGAAAACCCAAAGCTGCAGATGGACAACCACCAGGAAGGTATATAGCAGAGGCAGGCACACAATGCCCAATTGGCTTCCATTGCAGGGGTGCTGAGAGACACTGAGAAGTCTTGTACCCAACATCTGGCCCCTTCCACTAGCAATGATACATCTGTGGCTACTAGTGGATTGGAGGCCCTGTCAAGGGAAGGACATGCCTCAGACATCCCAACCTCTGTAGCTGAAGAACCCCTCCTGCAAACGTGGATGTCCATCCAGACATATAGCAGGAGCAGATACCAAGACCAAACCTACTGCCAGAAAGTAAACCTCTCCTGAACTGTTCCCCTTGTGTGCCGCAAACAGATACACCCTGTTGACTGTTCTGTGACCAATCTCAATTTCCTATGGTGCAAGGACACTGGCCCTGTGTTCCCAAAAGGTGTAGCAGCTACCCTGATGATGTCATCCACCGTGACTAAACCTAACACCATTTTCTGTGTGCGTTTAACGTTCATAGTCACATATGTGTTTTGTTTCTCTGCAATTTGAATCACATTTAGACACAGGTGCTGTGTATGTCTCATCAACCATGTACAATAGTTAGGCATGCAAACCCTAATCTGATCGTGTCCCTCTGTATTGTACACCCACTGTTATGGACATCAACCGTGAACTCCATCAGCAGGAGACTCATTACAATAGGATTGTAACAGGACAGATTCCAAAAAGGTTGTAAACTACAACTACACACAATCAGTGATAGATATGCTAACAGCACAAAGAGCATGACAGAGTGGCATCAGGATGTTTGCTAAGGTGTAACACAATTCTAAACCACACGATACAAACGTTTGGGTCATGTTACTCTACCAACAAGACAGGAGGCACACAGATTGGATCTTTGTATCACCTTATAAAGCCTTATCACATACCTAAACCATAGCTTCCAACTATACATATCCCATGGTACAGACAGAAAGCAGTACTGATCTACCAATACCTGGAAACTTTCACTCACATTGGCCACATACCTGTTGGCTTGTTACTCACTTATGTCAGTCCACAGTGACATGCACATTGGTCTGCAATTTAGGAACACACAGCCAGCTAGATTCAAGGTAGGATACATAAAACTGTTACTATTGTGCAGAGAGAGGCTATGCTCCCACATTTACACATGAGCCAGACACATATTCAGACACAAATAACACCATTAGGCAACCTCATGTACTCTACAGGTAACCTTGAAGGGAAAACACTTTTCCACCTCAGTGTCCTGACAGTCTAACAATGTTAGTCAAACTCCACATAATCAAGACTCATAGGGGGTCATTCCGACCCTGGCAGTCCATGACCGCCATGGCGGAGGGCGGCGGAAGCACCGCCAACAGGCTGGCGGTGCTTCCTGGGCTATTCTGACTGCGGCGGTAAAGCCGCGGTCAGAAAAGGGGAACCAGCGGTTTCCCGCCGGTTTTCCCCTGGCCCAGGGAATCCTCCATGGCGGCGCTGCGTGCAGCGCCGCCATGGGGATTCCGACCCCCTTCCCGCCAGCCTGTTTCTGGCGGTGTCCACCGCCAGAACCAGGATGGCGGGAACGGGTGTTGTGGGGCCCCCTAACAGGGCCCTACAAAGATTTTCACTGTCTGCTTTGCAGACAGTGAAAATCGCGACGGGTGCCACTGCACCTGTCGCACCCCTGCAACTCCGCCGGCTCCATTCGGAGCCGGCTTCCTCGTTGCAGGGGCTTTCCCGCTGGGCCGGCGGACGGCCTTTTGGCGGTCGCCCGCCGGCCCAGCGGGAAAGTTGGAATGACCGCCGCGGTCTTTTGACCGCGGTGCGGTCATTCGGCGGTAACCGCATGGCGGGCGGCACCCGCCGCCCGCCGCGGTCAGAATGACCGCCATAGTACCTGGTATCAACCATGTCCACTTCTCATGTCTGTCTGCAATTCCCATCTGTTCTGATGCTGTCTGTCATTTGCCAAGGTTGATCAATCAAATACGATCTAGGGAAATCTGTGTGTGTAAGAGAAGAGGGATTGGACATAGCAGTGTACACTCCTCAGTTCATAGACGTCATGTCCAGAAGTGTAACTTTGCAACTGCTACAACAATACATAATAATAAAGACCACTCTGTTCTGTAAACAATACAATTTACAGTTTGCAAGCGCAACTCACCCATAGGGATTGGAGCTATCTACAACCCCACATGTGTTACAATTAAGGAGGTGACATGCTACCCATCTACTCCAGGTTGCAAATTATAACCAGAACATTACATCTACTTCACATACCTTTTAGTCAGTTGAAGTACTGATTGATGCGATCTGCCCTAGAGTCTCCTCCTTCATCTTCCTCTGGCTCATCATCACTTGGCAAATCAGAATTACCACCCACAGGTTCTGCTGGCTCACACTCATCTGGTATAAATGGTATGTGTCGTCTCAGGGCAAGATTGTGGAGCATGCAACAGGCAACTATTATGTGACATACCTTGTTTGGTGAGTAGAGGAGGGCTCCTCCTGATTGTCCAAGCACCTACATCTTGCCTTCAGGAGCCCAAACGTCCAGGGCTTCATTGTAGCAGACTTCCCCTGGTGTGGTTGTGTACCTCACTGGTGTCAACAACCAAGGACGGTTTGGATAGCCAGAGTCACCTGTGAACAAATTGGTATCACAGCACACACATATGTGAGACATGCTACATTGTGATGGGAGGAGACATACATTGCAAACACACATTTCAACTGTAACTTACCAACCAGCCAGGTCACTTATGTATTGAACAATCATGACTTCCTTTTTTTCAAAGTACTAGAAGTAAATACAAGAAAGAAATGAATCTAAGAGTAACAGAATCAAGTACTGTTCTTTAAACTTAGAATTATATTTGTCCCTTCCTGTCGTTTATATATATAATTTTTGACATTTAATTGACCCTAGGCAGGTTAGGGTGATAGGGTCACCCCCTTTGTTATATAGGGATTGTGAATGGCAGGATCAGATCTGTCTCCAATTGATCACAAATATCCATGATAGTATGACGATTCAGCCTAAAGGTCTATACAATGTAACTTCTCCATGCTGTGGAAGTCTACTAGTGGGCGGTACACTGGTGGTTGTCTATGTGAAGAAATTTCAAAATAATATGTGACATGCAGCGTGCAGACAACTTGTAAAGTCAGATACACAACTAAAACATATTTGCTGTTGAGGTTGGTTACAAACTCAGATACCTACTGTTAGAAATGGGGTCTTTGGTTGACAGTCAGGTTACCCCCTGTTCAAGCAAGGACACTCACTCTAGTCAGGGTAAAAGAGAATCACCCTCAGCTAACCCCTGCTTACCCCCTTGGTAGCTTGGCAGAGCAGGAGGCTTAACCTCAGAGTTCTAGGTGTAAGGTATTTGTACCAACACACACAGTAACTTAATGAAAAACACTACAAAATGAAACAACACCAGTTTAGAAAAATAGGAAATATTTATCTAAACAAAACAAGACCAAAACGACAAAAATCCAACATACACAAGTCAAGTTATGAATTTTTAGAGATTAAACAAAAAAATAGCGCTTAGAAACAAAAATGCTTCGATGAGATGTTAACACGGCGTCGTGACGGAGTCGTTCCCAACAAGCCGACACCAGCGGCGCCGGACACGGAGTCGTGTAGACCCCCAAGTACAGTACCTTTGGTGAAGAGTGAAAACAAGCCGATGCGCGAAGTCGGGGATCGCGGCGTCTGTGCGAAACGTTGAATCCGTGCACTTCGAGCGGCGTCGGTCACGACGTGGTGCGGCGACTTCCACGGAGTCGCGGACTTCAGCGGGGCTGCAGCGGCGTCGGGCCTGCGAAGAGCGTCGCGTTCCAGCGAAGGTCACGGCATCGGGTGCAGGCGGTGTCACCGGGTTCAGCAGCGGCGTCCGTCCGGAGTCGTCCAAAGTCGATTTCTATGGATTTCCACCAGCTTTCCTTTCAAGGGCCCAGGGACTGGATAGGGCACCACTTGTCAGAGCAGGAGTCTCTCCAGAGACTCCAGGTGCTGGCAGAGAGAAGTCTTTGCTGTCCCTGAGACTTCAAACAACAGGAGGCAAGCTCTAAATCAAGCCCTTGGAGATTTCTTCACAAGATGGAAGGCACACAAAGTCCAGTCTTTGCCCTCTTACTCTGGCAGAAGCAGCACTGCAGGAAAGCTCCACAAAGCACATTCACAGGCAGGGCAGAACTTCTTCCTCAGCTACACCCCCTACCGCCAGGAACAGGATGGCGGTAGGGGGTGTCAGAATCCCCCATGGCGGCGCAGCAAGCTGCGCCGCCATGGGGGATTCTAAGGGCAGCGGTAAACCGGCGGGAGACCGCCGGTTTGCCTCTTCTGACCGCGGCCGAACCGCCGCGGTCAGAATGCCCTGCGGGGCACCGCCGGCCTGTCGGCGGTGCTCCCGCCGACCCTGGCCCCGGCGGTCTTAGACCGCCGGGGTCAGAATGACCCCCTATATGTCCTACCTTATCCATACACTGCACCCTGCCCTTGGGGCTACCTAGGGCCTACCTTAGGGGTGCCTTACATGTAAGAAAAGGGAAGGTTTAGGCCTGGCAAGTGGGTAAACTTGCCAAGTCGAATTTACAGTGTAAAAATACACACACAGACACTGCAGTGGCAGGTCTGAGACATGATTACGGGGTTACTTGTGTGGGTGGTACAACCAGTGCTGCAGGCTGACTAGTAACATTTGATTTACCGGCCCTGGGCACCTCTCGTGCACTTTACTAGGGACTTAACAGTAAAACAAATATGCCAATCATGGAGAACCAATTTCGTACACATTTTAAACAGGAGCACTTGCACTTTAGCACTGGTTAGCAGTGGTAAAGTGCCCAGAGTAACAAAAACAGTAAAATCAGAGTCCAGCACACATCAACAACCTGGGAACAGAGGCAAAAAGTTAAGGGAGACCACGCCAAGGATGAAAAGTCTAACACCTACATTACACCACATAGGTATGAACCCGATGACACCCTTCTTGGGTCACATTTTCCCACTTAACTATTGAACAACACATACAGATTAATCAGTTACTGTACATGGTTGTCACTCCAACTGATTTGACATGTCTTACACATAGCGTTGCACATTATCTACATTTTCTAGAAACCATGGAAACATGCGGGTAGGTGTACATTGCTAACACCACATGTCCTCCTGTAACACAGCATTTACTGCACAGATGCACAAATTGACAACTAAACATGAGTGCAGTACTTACTGTTGTACTGCACGATATGGGCTGTAGTTAATGACGCAGATGATAAAACTCTTCCCTACATGTAATGTGCTTAAAATGGCAGCCAAAAGACCTACTATATTGGACACATGGAAATGACCTAAGTTTGCTGGCGAAAGTCATCATGGCAGTAGAGGTCACAACTGCGGTGGAAATTGCCATTGGAAGATAGTGTGCCTTTGACGGACTTGGGCTACTGGCATTGTCTGCTGGCGCTGACGTTCCTTTACGTTGCGGTTGAGACCCCCATCTTCTGCATCTTCTGCAGTATTGCTCACTTGACTCCTGACACTGCTGCCAGCAAGACCTCCACTACCTGTGCTGCTGTGTAGTGCCTCTGTGAGCTATGATGCCACGTCCTGAAGGCAATAGGGCCCCAGCCTTCACCCCTGAGAAACTGGAGAAGCTCGTGGAGGAGGTCTCATCCCTGTATAGAGAGCTATGTGGTGCACCAGAGGAGAAGATGAATCCAATGCAATACCAATACATGATAGGTGTGGTGAATGATGGCGTATCTGAAATGTAAAGTAGTGAAGGTGTTGATGCATGCAGATGATAATCTGTAAATGAGTGTGAGTTGAGAAGATGGGAATGTTTGCCTACTTGCTATCACTGATGTGTACTGTTCACTACTATTAGCATGGTGCATGTGGACATGTCTTTTTCCTTGTGTTTGTGTCATCCATGCAGGTCAACGCTCATCAGAAGAAGGGAAGAGGGGAATTTGGCATGCCATAGCAAGCTTGGACCCTGGGGACCCCAGGTGGAGCACCCACTGTAGGAAGTGGTGAGAGGACCTGGGACGCTGGGCCAGGAAGACTGCTGAGGCCCAGCTGGGTATGGCCTCCCAATGATGGAGGGGTACCCATGGACCTTGACCCCCCTAACAGCCCGCAATTTTGCAGTGGCCTACCCAGAGGTGGATGGTGTTTGAGGACAGAACAGCAGCCACAAGGGGGTAAGTATTGACAGAACCCATGTAGTTGCCTCTGATAGTTTAGTGTATGATGTCTAAGTATTGCAGCTGTGGCAATGTGGTACGTGCTACAGGTATGGTGACTATTAGGAAGACATGATACTACAGTTGCCAACATACAAACACAGATGTGGCAATTGTATTGTGCATGGGAACATGTTAATCACCTTTGTCTACCAAATAGTATGACTGCATGTTGAGATGCACATGTACTGAGTCATATTTGTGACCCTACTCAGCCATGCATATTCGTAACCTGGTGAGTTGTATGGCTCTTTGGTCTTCAAGCACTCCTATTCCACTGGATCTGCTCTATGTGCAACATTGGGTCTGACAGATGAGTAACAGGGCCAAGTAATCATGTGTCCTGAAATAGTTGGGCTGTCATCCAAATCAGGCTTTTGGTATGACTAACTTAGTACACTTCCCATGAGGCCTGAGGAGGTGTCCTCATTGTAATGCCAGATTCATACATTGGGAAATGTGAAGTTTGATAAGGATGAACATCCTACAGTGTGGAACTCATGGTGACAATGTGGCATTCACATTTCATGGTATTACATTGACATGTGTACAAATACCTTTTATCCTAATGTATTTGTTGTAAAGAAGATAAGTGGCTAGGCTGCTTAACCCTTTGCCCATGTGAATTGCTCATGCTACATAGGCCAATTCCATACCGATATGAGTGCAACACATGCTATTTGCTGCCTACATCATGTGTCAGTTGATACTTCATGGCTGATTTGATATTGTAGAACCTTTGTTCCCCAGACTTAACTCTGCAAACTTGCTATTTGGACAGTTATGATTATGGCTCTGCTCATTTCTGCCTCACTTAATGGGGTAGAAGGTGTTCCATTTCACAAACACCTCTTGGTGTTGTGGGATATGTTGTCATTAAATTAGCTTGACTCTAGGTGTATGTGTCATTCATGGGTACATTAGTTATCAGTTGTGTAAGTATTAGTTCTGGACTTAGGTAGTGGGAATCACATGTCTGGACAGTTGTTAGTGATGCAGTGTTCAGATGTTGTCTTGTAGAGGTTTCGATTCAGCATGTAAGGTGGAATGCTATGAGCCTTTCATGCACATCATTTTGTGTCCATTGTTTTGTTGGTGTAGCTATGCTCTCTGTGGTTGTCTGTGGATATATCATGTGTGCTAGATAGGCCTCTATTGCAGTACATAGAATTGTTCTCTATGTGACAATGTATCAGATTAGTGGGCGCAGAAACTCCTAATCTTTTCCTAGTATTTAGGTAGATGTCTCACTGACATGCTGTGTCATTTTGTGATGCACACTGGATGGGAATGCCACAGGTAGTGTATTCATCTGAGGTTTTTGCCATTGTGTAAATTGTGTACAGAATGATCAGTTAGGCATGTGATTGGAAGGCAACATGCTGTGTCGAATGTGAAGTGCGATGAGTTTACTTTCATGGAACATGAGTTTTGTTGATGGACTGGGCAAATGTGTAGTCGCAGTTGGCATGATATTGTGCTAGGAGTCAACTGCATTTTCTTACACTGATTTAATGGTGGACAATGATGATCTGTATGGGGATAGGTTTTTTTGATGTAGCCAATCCATCTTGCGCATGATGCCTTTGAGTTACAGCTGAATTGATGGGATGTAGAAGTAGTGGTCAGATAGTTCTCTTATTTTGTGGGTGAGACTGTTGTCATATGGGAAAGGTGGAAGTTATCTTGTGACACGATGAAGGATGTGAATGGTTTCTAACTGGGGCTTTATTAGCAAGAGATGTTTAGTTACTGTTGTGCATGTTGTAATGTATGTGTGTGAAGAATGTGATGGCTCTCTCTCTCTCTCTCTCTTTCTATGCATCAGCATCGGCAGGCAAAGGAGACGGGGCCCAGCCGAGTGGGGAAGCTGTGGACCACAGGACCCAGAGTGCTGAGACCACCGACACCGAGAGACCCAGTGGCCTGGAGGGTGAGGGAAGTGCCACGGGGGAGACAGGATCCACGTCTTCTTCATCGGAATCCTCCTCTAGTGGACACTCCCTGGTGGACCCATCTAGGACCACTCCAGCACCATCTCTATCTGCCACCCCCCTTTCTACCACTCCCCTTGCTGTAGCTTCCCATCCAGTTGGCCGTGCCTGCTCACGCAAGAGGGTGGGCATCTCCTTTGCTGCAGGCACCTCTGCCCCTGCCAGCCCTGCTGCCCTCAGTGAGGAGACTATTGGCCTTCTGAGGTCGATCTCTGTGGGTCTGTCCACCATTGTGAATGCCATCCAGGGACTGGCAACTCAAGTCCAACAGAGTAATGTGTTTCTGGAGGACATTCACAGTGCACTGGCTGGCCTACAGAGATCCATTCAGGCTCTGGCCTCAACACTGATGGCAGCCAGTGACCCTTTGTCTTCCGTCCCCCCTCCACCTTCCTCTTCCCAATCCCAAACCCCTCTTCCCTGACCCAGACCAAGCACACAGAGAGACAAGCATGCATCAACCTCAACATCCAAGGGTAGCTCAGACAAACACGAGCACCACAAGACACACCGTCGGCATGCACACAAGCAACATACAGCTGCACACACAGCAACAGTTACTACTTGCCCTGACACCTCCACCACCCCCAGCATAACTGACACAATATCTGACACACCTTCAGACACGACACCAGCATTCATAGATCCAGCCACTACACCTATCTCACCCACAGACAGCAAGCACCACAGCAGACCCACAAACATCCATCCTTTATGCAGCACATCCACCATACCTGCAGTCATCACCCCAACAGAGAGTCACCCACCCACCGCGCCATCCCCAAGCACCTCCACCCCCCTCAGTCCCGTACACCTAAACGCCATCACTCACCCACCCAACAGACAGCCACCACCCACAGACATACCTCCCACACACACGTACCCACTACGACCACACCGACATGTCAGACAACCACTCCCTTACCCTCCACTCCCAAACACCCTTCTGATGACCATCCCCGTGTGTCTGAAAAAGTGTTCCTTCATGTTTTTACCTTTTCCCTACTCCTCTCTCCCTTTAAGACCTCCAAACGCTCTGTTTCCCTCCTAGGCCTGTCACTTTCACTTCCAAAGCCTCCCCTACTCCCCTGCAAGTACCTATGCCCCTCCCCCGCCAAGAAGTCTACCCCTCCCAAGAGAACCCAACCCTCCCCTAAGCCTAAACCTAAACCCCCCGAATCCCAATCCCAAAGGTCCTCTTTCCAAGCCTAAGCCCAACCCTCCTCTCTGCCCCCCCCAATAATCCCTGAGGTCCCTGTCTGCCCCCTTGATGCCCTTACCTGTGGAGGTTACATGGCAGTCAGGAGTCAAGTTCGGGGCACCCAGATGTGCATTAAGTGCATGTTGCATAATTTTTATTTTAACTGACCTATGGCCTAAACTTTTTAATATTTATTCTCATTTCTAATGTATTATAGGACCAACCAGTTTTGGTTTCGACGTTACATATCTGTCCTGGATTTCTTTTCTTAGGGCATATTTGAAAATGGCTTACATTGTGTGTGGCTATTTGTGGTAGGTGGTAGTTGTGCTACCTGTTTTGTTTAGGCAGCACGTCAGGTTGTGTGCAGTGCATTTGTCTTCCAGTGATGGATGTGTGTTGTGTGATGGCCATGTGTATGTTGGGGACATATTGTTGTCATGGTATTCAGTGGTGTTTGTGTTTACATGTGTTTGTTGGAGTGTTGTGTGCTTTGTGTGCTTTGACTGTGTGCGGTGAATGGTAGGTCAGATATGTTGTGATGTGGGTTGGCTGGGTATGTTGAATGCTGCGTTGTACGGTTGTGTGATAGTGTGTGTTTCTTCCCTTTTGGTGGTGTGTTGTATGTGTGATTTGTCAATGGGTAGTCTCTATTGTTGGTGCTTCGCAATGCTTTGATGGTTTACCGGTTGTGGTGTTGTTGTGTCATTTCATGGTGATGTGTGTTGCTGTGTCACTGTGCCGGTGGTGTGTTTCTGGGAGTAGGTGTGTGATTTTGACGTGGGTGTGATGGCAGTAGTGTGAGTACTGTGTATGTGAGAGTGTGTATGTGACTGTGAGTGTGCATGTCAGGTTACGTGTGTGTGTCACCCTTGCCACACTTTCCCGATTGGTATGTTGTGTGTGTGCATGTACTTTGACAATTTACAATAGTGACAGGTAAGTGTGTGTACTCACGGTTGCTGTTGTCATATTTGGTGTTGATTCCGGTGTCTCTTGGCAAGCAGGAGCCGCGGGAAGATGTCTAGTTCTGGTTCCAAGTGTGACTTCCTGAAGGTGAGTGTCTCCTTTTATACGCTTGGTTTCCGCCAGGGTTTCCGTGGTGGTGCGACTAGGGTGGAAACCTTGGCAGTGTGCAACCTTTTTAATCTGTCAGGCGGAAACATGGTCTCTGCTGCCCTGCAGGTGTCTACCATCGTCCGTGGAAGCTGGACCACACTGGCGGTGCTAGAACAGCTTTGGCAGTGGTTTGTTGGGAAAAGTGCCATAGTCGTAATATGGTGGTCTTCTCCGCCAGCCTGTTGGCAGTGCGACCACCAACATGGCAGTCCTGGGACTGCCAAACATATAATCAGCCCCTTACTATGGAATTGTTAGCACATCTGTCCTTATTTGGTCTTCTATCATTTAATTTATAAGGGGACGCGTTAGAGATTCAATGGACTCTTTGACTATGCTTAGAGTGATTCCACCATAATAAACATCATCAAATATATCTCTGGACTCAATAATCTTCACGCACCATGACCCATTTGGCCATGAATAACTACACCTTTATGTAAAAGTTAGAAAGTTTATTTCCCTATATTAACAATGCTGTCACGTAAATTAGTCTCAAAACTAAATGGTAAACATACATGAATAACACTGGTTGACCAAATCTTCTAAAGAATCTCAATTTAACTAAAGCATTAACAGTTAAGCATTCAACTGTCACGGTACAAATTAATAGCAAGAAGAGCTGTGCAATAGAAATGACATACGTGTAGATTTAACAGGTGAAGAACATCAATTCTTTCTTATTAACAAATGGTTAACATTTCTGGGTCTTCCTGAATAACCTTCTGATTAAATCAGCATGTTTGGGCTTCATGCAAAACAAATTTTGTTAAAGTTAATTTAGAAAAAACATGTAACTATGGCTCTATCAAAATAGTGGTTGGTACCTAGAAACAAAAGAACATGACCTACAACAAGAACAATAGCATTTTGTTATACCCCTCCTCATATGGATCAGCAAGCTGCGATTATCATTGTCAGTTGGACATCCATCTGGTCTGCTTCAGTAACAGGCAGAGAAAGGGAATGGTTCAGACTCAGGGGACTCTAAGCTATCTGAACCATTTAAGCGCAATATCTAAGGGATCAGCATTCAGCATTAGAAAACTTAAGCAATAAAATCAAGAAATAAAGTAATCAGGAACTGTTCAGCTCCTCAGACAGAACCAATACTGGGAAAATCAGAATGGAAGGAGCAACCCTGTGCAGTCGGGCTCAGTTCAGATTTCCTAAAGAACTTCCCATGTTGCCATTGGTCAGAAAATCATATGTTTACAATTTGTCCAATAGAAATAAAAACCCAAATCTAAGATATAACGAAACTATCTTTCACATGTCGATGATTGGCTCCTCTTCTCCTGTTCCCATTGTCAGACTCGTCATGTAACCTTCTTGTAACAATCCGTACTTCACTCAGTGCATCCATTGTTGGTTCCTGGGAACATTGCTGTCTTACACATCAAACTTTACAAAGTAGCAACTTCTAATACAAGACATTCTAACAGGCAGCTCTCATGAGAAAGTTAAAGACATCTACTAAGCGTTTGGTCAACACAGTGTGAACAATAAATGTATTGATTTCTCTGGACATACATTCCCACGATTGTATTAAACATTGCAGCTTAATATGAGGTTGTGCAGACTAGGCTTAAACCTCGCTCATTTAGGGCCTACAATTAATAAAGCTAAATACACAATGTAAAATCATTAAGATGACATACTACTACAATTTTCTTTACCCCTGCACTTCAAGTAATAATATTATGCATTTAATAAAAGCATTACATATTAAATGGAGGTCACTCAAGTGGGCACATTCTCTAAGTCGCACATTATTTTCTATATTAGTCAAATTCTATGCAAATTCTTAACCTATAACAAATGAGTCATTAATAAGTGATTGAGGTTTCACAATCCCTTCTCTGATGACTAAATATGTCATCACACCTTTCATGATTCCAAACACATTTTTTGTTCACCTAAAATTTGCTTACCCGGTAACTTTTATTTCCCTTTTCCCTTTTTGAATTTTCTCTAAAGTATTTTTCCATTTTAACCGCTTCCCTCCTCTAATTATTTTTCAATTTCTTAATTTTAACCACATGATACATTTTATAAATTCCCCATGCTCCAATTATACAAATCACAATAATCAATATTATTTGTAATATTCTCCTGGTTCTTTCAACTCTTTCAAATCAGCGCTATTATTAGTTAAATTATTAATAAGGCCTCTAATTTATTTAATATTGTTAGGTACAAACATGCAACAATGGTGCGAGTTTAGCATTTTACAAACTCCGCCCTCCTTTGCTAAAAGGATGTCTAATGCAGGGTGGTTCTGAAGAGTCATACATCTTACCGCAGACATTTCTGTATCCATAAGGATCATGGCCCCTGAAAACTTTGTCGGCATGTTATCCACAATAGTAGACAACTTACTAATTTTCAAAAAATTCAGAATAACTCCTACTGAAGGAATTATTGCTCCAAATATGTCTCCAACTGTGCCAGAGTAAGATTATCTCTTTTGTCTTACATGAAGTAATTCAGTCATTGTAGATACTATATTCAGGTTCTCAAGTTGATAAATCTTTGGGAAAACTATCCCCAAGTAACATGTACCATACCATCCTCTTGGAAGACGGTAATACGCATTTGGTCCACAGATGTAATAAACTCCTGGTATTTCTGGATCTTGTCCATTTACTCTGAAACAAAAACATATGTCTACATTCACTCTTTCTCTCAAACAATGTGTCAGTTCTAGATTTAGGCTTATACACACAAAGCGTGTTGTGCTTGTAAAGCTTATTTCCCTTGTGTCTATATCACTAAATGCCAAACATTTCTAAATGTTCTTTTTTCCAAGCCCTTCTCTAACTTCTCCTTTAATGCCTTTCCCCTGTCATCAGTCTGACCTAAGAAACTCTTTTCTTTAGGGGTAAGCATGCATTTGAGGTTGTTTCCGTCCACGTAAGCTGTGCAAGAGGTTAATGTAGGTTCAAAGAACCCTCTCACTAATCCTATGGTATTTTCCTTAGCTACTCTACTCATGTACTTAATTATAGGAACAAATGAAAACACTACGTCGTGATTTGAGTAGAAATACTGAATCTATTCCTGGCTCTAGATTATTGTTAGTAAAAGACTACAACTTATTCCATAAGTAAGAGGCAAACTATGGTAAGTAATTTGTTCCTCTACTGATGAAGGAATCTGTCTGCACACATAACATTCCCTCACATTCATCATCTCAACATACTCACGCAATAAGCAATAGAAAACATTAGAAGAAAGCTCTCCTTGATTGCGGTCTACGTGCAAATATGTCTTATTTATCCTAAAGCTATCTACTTCTGTTAGTTTAGTTGTGGTCTCTAAAGCAGCGGTATGGTTGGCCACAATCTTGTCAAGAAGAGTTATACTCACAACAACACCAGACACACTATCAGACATACAATCGCCAAACCAATACCTATGTATTTACAGCACCTATTCTTCCTAACCTGTTGGCTGTGGTTACTCATGATCTGTAAAGAATCAGGAAGTAGAAGAGAAAAATTATAACTATGCAGCAAAAACAAAACAAAAATCTTGAATCTTCTTTAGCAGTTATTTACAACTTTCAGGCTTGCTTCCTTGTCAAAAATAGGTAGCTTGTCAAAATCGGTAATTTGTCTAAATCAGTTTATCAGCTTGTCAAATCAGGTTATTTAAAGTCTTTCGGTTACTTTCAATTGTCTCTTTTGCACTTTTCTTAGTTTCACAGTTTCACAAAGTTCAGTTCATTGATCTCTCTTCAAGTGCCAAAGTATTGACCTATGATTTCTCAATCGAAACAAAAAAGACAAAAATTCACTTTGCCTTTCACTTGTCATTGCATAAGCCCCTTCAGGACCTGCGTACCTCCGATTTTCAATTTGCTTTCTTTTTGATCTGCGATCTCCATTTAACTCTCTATCACTCAAGTATTCTCTTCTTGTTGTGTCTATTTATTCCTCAATTGTGGTCACTGTAATTGCTTCTTTCCTCTTGGCTTGTGATTTCAGCCACTTATCTCCTTTCAGTGGACCTTTTGGCAATGCTCTTTTAAGTGCTGGACTTGTAACTTCTCCCTGTTCTGCAGGATTTTCTCGTGCTGTACCTGCGACTGGTTCAGGAGGAATCAGATCCTTTAGGCTTTGATCCACCTCAACTCATTCCACCTTGGGGTCTATAGTTTGCTCTGTCTTTCAAGGCCTTCTGCTTCTGGGAGAGCCCTCCTCTGACTAGACTCTCCTGCTACCTCAGTAGAGGTTGTTTCACTGTCATTCTCCTGTATATCTTCCACCTCATCTCTCAGGAGTGTTTGCACTATTTGCAGTCTGCTCAGATTCAGTCTCCAATTCTCTCATTTCCTTCTCTGATTCTAGATCTTGCCTGGAAGTTGTTGGTATTCTCAAAGACTCTTCTTCATTGTCCAAAGGACAGGGTACTTTCTGAGTATGGCTGGCATGAATCCAGTTCGGAACTCCAGTGCACTTCGCTGCTGTAGTAGTAACCAGTACTACCTGGTATGGCCCTTTTTACCTGTGCTCCAAGCAAGTCTTCCTCACATGTTTTCTGCTCATAACCCAATCTCACGCTCTCAGGTTGTGGCTTTGATCTTGAGACGGTTGTAGTGTGGTGGTTTCCACCTGATGAGTGAAAGAGCGAACCACATCAGCCAGACCTTTGCAGTAATCCAGCACCATATCATCTGTTATGTTCACAAGAGTATTGGCAGGAACCACCGGTAATCTCATTGCTCTGCCCATGAGGATTTCATGTGGCGACAGTCCAGTTTTTCTGTCAGGTGTGTTTCTCATACTCATCAGAACTAACAGCAATGTATCTGGCCATTTCAGATTTGTGGACGCACACATCTTTGAAACTCCGGACTTCAAGGTACCATTCATTTGCTCAACAAGTCCTGAGGCTTCAGGGTGGTAGCTACAATGCAACTTCTGCTCAATGTTTAAAGCTGAACATAGTAATTTAATTACTTCATTGTTGAAGTGACTTCCTCTATCCAATTCTAAAAAGACCAGAAAACCAAAACGAGGTATCAGTTCCCTAAATAGTAACTTTGCCACTGTAAGGCTGTCATTTCTTCATGTGGAGTAAGCTTCAATCCAGTGACTAAAGATACAAACAAACAATCACCAGCACATATCTCTATCCTCCACACCCAGGCATCTCAATAAAATCCATCTGCATTCTGCTAAATGGACCTCCCGCTCTTCCGATGTGGCCCATATTGCCCACAGTCCCTTTTCCCATGTTCATCTGCTGACAGATGATGCAACAATGGCACATTGCTTCTGCAACCTGTCTAAACTTTGGATTGAACCAAAACTGCGTGAATGTGCGAATCATGGCATACCTTCCAACATATGCTTGTCCATGATAATATGTAGCCATTGGAGTCAACAAATTGTTTGGTAGAACCACTTGTCCCTCCCTGGACACCTATATGTCATCCTCACACTGAACACATTTCAACTTTAACCAAGATTTCTTTTAATCTTTATCAACGTTAGAAGCGCTTTCAGTTCTTCCAAGTGTCAATCACATGTAAAGTATAACTGGTACAATTTTCTTCCTCAGGTAACAATTCCCATTTGTCTTTGAACAATATACAATCCAATGCACAAAACCTTGCGACTTGATCTGCATATCCATTTCACATTGACATAATCTTGTGATTTCAGATGTGCACTGCATTTCACTACAGCAATCTTTTCAGGCATTTGTAAAGCTTGTAACAAATCATGAATTCTGTCACCATTTCTAACTGGTGAACCCAAAGAGCTCAGGAAACCTCTCTGTGACCATAGCTGGCCAAAGTCATAGACCCTTCCAAATCCATACTGGCTGTCCGTATACATGGTAACTTTAAGCTGGGCAGAGACACAATATGCTCTACTAAGGGCTACCAGTTCAGCTACTTGTACAGAATACACTCCTGAAGCCAGGACACTTTGAGTATACCATAAATTGTGCACACAGCATATCCTGCTCACAATGTTCCCATGTTATCTCTTAAACAGGAACCATTGACAAAAATAATTTGGTCATTTTCTTCCAATTGGGTAACTTTTATGTCAGGTCTCGGTTTTATGTACAAATCAGGAACCTCCAGACAGTCATATTCAACTTCTTTCAATTTGCCAACTTCATCATTTTCTTTTGGAAGCAAAGTTGCTGGGTTAAGCACTGTACACCTTTTCAATGTTACGCTGGGCGAACCCAGAATGACAGTCTCATAGTGCATCAACCTGGCATTAGTCAAGTGTTGTGTCTTGGTTTGGGAGTACAGCCTATGTAAGACACCAAAGTCCTCAAAGTGAATGAGACTTAGTGCCTGGACGTGTATAAAGGACGTGTTCATACAAAACGAAAGTGCGAGGCTATGCAGCAAGTGACAGTGCCACCCTTTCAAAATGTGTGCTACAAGTGAAACATTTGTTACATTTCATGCTGTAAATAACAGAATTTATTTCTAATTCTGACGAAAGGCAATGTAGGCTTGAAGGGACTCCAACCTGTGATCTGGAAGTTTCATACAGACTTCAACAACAAGGGCTTAACTCAATGAGGTATTTTACCAGCCAGCTTTCTATCTTCACGGTATGCTGTAAGCTTTTGTGTTTGGACACTGGAAACTAAGAACCCTGGTCTTCAACACCATGGCCCTGCCTGCAGAATAAGCAACACAACAAGCATATCTGCACAAGCTTCTGGCAGAAGGTTAACTTCTCATCTGGCACGGGTTTGGCACATGGTATAAGATCCACACTCCACTGCCATGCACCCCAGACATAGCCCTAGACTCTTCATCCTCACACAGGTCTGGACAGCAGGAGGCATATGATACTCTCACCCTCGAGTGCAATCACAGGGAAAACCCAATATCCAGCACAATACCACATGTTGTATCTTTGTTAAGGTCTCTGTTCGGGCATACCATAGGGATTCTCTCTGGGCCACCTTCTTGTTTTATTTTTGCATTCAAATGACAGAATCCGCAAAGTAATTAGTGGATATCCATTATTTAAAACCATGTAATAGGACATAACATAAGCTCATGTATCCTCCAAAATATTGTGGTGCAGTTGTGGATACAACAGTTCTGAGCAGGCTGTAAAGTTACAGAACCTTTATTAGACATTTGGGCATCATGCTACCACTGTACCATTTAAATCCCAAAATAAACAGTTCCCTTCTGTGCTCCACCAACAGCTGACCCAATCTATTTTATTTAAATATGCATAGCTGTTATGTGACACCCCATGCCATGTAAGACACCTACAACCAGCCCGGGCTGGCTTTAGAGCTTGTGGACAGTTCTTTCCCCTACCTTCAATGACCTCTTTCTCCACTGATTCCCTCACTATCACCCTCCAACAGTGCCGCTGATCTCTCCATAGCCCCTCTCTCACATGCATTTAATTTGTTTATGCATTTCATTTGTTTTATAGCGCTCCGCATACCAGTGTAAGTTGTAAGAGCACTTTACTTCACACACATTATAGAGAGCCAGTGAAATCAGCCAATAGGAAATATTGCATAAGAAAAGGGGGATTACAAGGTATAGGAATCACGTTATCCATATTAGAAGGCCGTATATTTTGAGAGTTTGTGTCTGGAGTAGCCCAAACTCTGGATTTAAAACGTACCACAGTGGTTGGGGTTCGCTTAACTAACAAGATTGCATTTCTACCCAAACTATTTTTTTTTAGCAATGTTAGGATATTAAAAGACAGGGGAAAAACATAAGGTTCTAACCTTATTACTTGCAGTTTGCATGCAGCTCCTTAACGGCAGCTCGTAGGTCACTGTGCAATATTAGGATTGTAACTTGTGAATTGCAAGTAACAAAAAGGATCTCTGTGACAAAAGAGGAAGCCTACTGAACCAGCCACCTAAAATACAGTTCCTGTGATTTGCATGGTACACCAACTTTGCAGCAGGCATATTAACCCTCTGCCCTATTTTATGATGAGTCAGAACTGCCACTAGACAAAATTAATCTCTCTTCAGCAGGAACAATCATCACCACAGTTATTGTTACCTTTTTATTGTTAACTGAAAACTGTCCTACACACAAGGAACTCTGAAGTGCTTTTAAACCCATAAGTTATTTTTAAACACAGCCCCTTCTCAACTCAGCGCCAAGTGCGGTTGCACCACCCTAGAGGCGGCCCTGCAGCCAGCCTTAGTGTTTAAGCCAATAGCACTTTGCTTGTCTAAACTTTTGTGCAGGTTCTTCTTATAAGATTTGTGCACGGCAAAGTAGAAAACTGGCCCCACTTCAATTCAGTCAGACTTCCAAGCCATTCAGCGGGGGCTTCCTAGTGTGTTACTATGCTGACCAAAGCAGATAACCCTTTTAGCTGATGAACTTCAGGCACCTCAGCCTGGATAGCAAAGCAGCAGGTGATATCAGTATGTGGGGACTCACAGACTGTGCACATCTTCTGCAGTGCTGCAAACACTAAGGGCCAGATGTATGACCATTTCCTTTTGTGACTTGCAAATTGTGAATTTTTGCAACTCACAATTTGCGAGTCACAAAAGAAAATGTAGTTATGTGTCACAGACACATTTAGCGATTCCCAATTCTGCAATTGACCTGCCTCATCAATATTGGGAATGGCTAATAACATAGGGATGGTTGTCTGATGGGGACAGCAGACCACCATGTCTGTGTTCGCTTTTAAATAAAGTAACTTTTTTTTTTAATGCAGCCCGTTTTCCTTAAAGGAATTCATAATGAGTTTCAAAAAGAAAAATGAAATGTTTCTGTTTCATTTTTTAAGGGTAGGATGTGGTCCATGGTGCACTGCCTGTTCTTAAAAACACATTTTTGCTGTCATTCACAAAAGGGGAGGGGCCCCCGGGGACCCCTTCCTGTTTGCGACTGGCTTACCACCTACTTGAAGAAGGCAGTAAACTGCAATTGTTTTGCTGCTGCATTCCGGTCACAAAACAATTGTATCTCCCCCTGAGACTCGCTATTAGGAAGGGTTGCTCTTGGCATGCCCCTTCCTAAAAGCAACTCACAAACCCTATTTTACAATTTGGTAATAGGTTACCAACTTGCAAAATGGCGTTTGTACATGCCAGAGGCCTTTTTAGCTGTCCCAAAAGGGCTGAATCCTTGTTTGTGGCAACTGAAACCAGTCGTACATCTGGCCCTAAAACACGCTCGGACATCAACTGAGTGGGCCACCTCTTCTTTTTAACACTTTAATACAGTAAGCGGGCATCTGCACATAATACTTTTGTGTCACTTTTGTAAGTACTTGGAGGAGGTCAATAGCACAACTCTGGAGCAAGAAGGCCACTTCCTCATCTGTATAGTGTCCCACAGGCAGGTGACGACCCTGAACTCCCGCGTGACTGACTGCTACACATGCAGATGGGGCGATCACTTCTGAAACGTCTGAAAACCAACAGGACATCTCCTGGCTTAATAGCTTAATTTCCAAATTACTCAATGGTGTTAAGTCATCATAAATGAAAATCCAGACAGAATGCCAGATATCTCCTGAATACAGAATGAGAAAGGCATTTTTTATGTATTTGCAGCTGCGTCACTGAAGATGACGCCATCACAAAACGTGATTAAGTTGCTAGAACAAGGACAATCACAGTGGCTACTGTTCTTGAGTTTTCCAAAGAGTCAGGCCATATCAAGCTTCGATGATACACATGGTACGCATACATTGCTTCAGTACAAAGGCTACTTTGTTTCTACATAGTCTCACAAAGGTTGACAAGGACATTTCAGTAACTCAATGGTTTATTCCATTTTAGAGAAACGTTACTGTAAGTTTGGAACATGCAGGATTTTGATGTGATCCGCTAAGAAAAATGACAAAAAGAGCATGTTGAGACTTGTGTCGTAACAGCTGAGTCAGTTTTGAAGCTGTCAAATCTTCCACTTCAGAGAGTGAAAATATGACCTACTTTAATCCTTCTCTATGTAAGAAGATGATCATGACTGTATCTCTGCATCATTGAATGGAATGGTGATAGAAGTGACTCACAAAGTGCAAGCATAGCCTTACTGTGGCAACTAAGAGACCTCCGTAGCAACATGTGTGGTCGTGATTTCTAGTTCAATTTGTGGAAAAAATGCACATTTTGTATCATGTGTGCCAGAATCTGGCAAAAGACACTGCCCCAAACCTTTTGAAATGTCTGTTTCCAAATGCCCCTGTGAAAATGTCACAATGGCCTTCTTGGGGTACATCCATACGAGTCCAAACCTGAAGGCAGTGATGGGTGAGTACTCCAGATTTCTTGAAATTGCGCCAGTTCCCAACACAGCTGCTGAGGTGGCCATTCCAGCACTCAATAGAATATTTTCAATATATCACATGCCTGGCACTATAAGACCCAGACAGTGGGCCTCTTTTTACTAGGAAAGGTTTTGCTGATTGTGCCACCTAAATGGCTCTTCACCATATGAAGAACATTCACTAATGGCTGCAAGCAAACAGAAAGGTGGAATGCTTCATGACGATGTTGAAAAAGTGATCAATTTTGCAAAGATGAATAAGGATCCTGCTCATATGAACAATCAGGACACACCAGACACCAACGATGCAGAGTGCGTGCTTGGGAGGAAGATATGCATCTGCATACCTCAGGAGTTGCCTCTTAAGCCTGCTGATCGGGAGCAGATTTAGCAGTGGGCCACTCACAAGAATAGGCAAATGAAGGAGTTACAGGAGACGGACTATGGATATCTCTCTTAGGCCAAGGTGACATGGTGCTGGACAGTCACAAAAATGGTTTGCCTTTTGACCCTCACATTTATCTGTTCATCAGTGTGAAAGGATTGATGCTTGCAGTGTGGAGGGATGGTTACACCATGATGAAGAACTGTTTCAAGCACTCCTTTGAGATACCCTGCATCTTGTCATGACACGAAGACCCAGAGGACATTTTTGAAGAATACACTCCATCTGTTGACTTTGTTGCCGAAACCTCCAACCAATCATCATTTAGACGGGCCCCAATTCCATACTCAGCTTTTCCATCATGAAGGTCTCAGTCATGGTCTGATTACTTTGATTCGCTATTCAAGAAAGACGGTGATCTAGTGTTGTCATAGTGTTCTTATGGACAGTGCATTTCAGATGCACTGATCAGGACCAAACAAGCCAAAATGTAGGAAGAGAAAGGAACATTTTGGAAATAAAATCAGGTGACATGAATTTCCCCAGTGGTTTGCAATGACGTGGAGGGTTTTCTAAAGTTCAAATAAATCCCTTTTGTTTGAAAGTTGGGAGGCTTGTATGACACAACATCCTCGCACACATCAGAAGTACTGGGCAGGATCAAACGACAACGATACAAAACTTTCAAACGGAGAAGAACTCCCTATGCCAAGGCACTGTATATAGTTGCAACAGCCTTGTTATCAACCCTGCCATGTGTCATTCATCATGGATAAACAAACACAAATTGGTTAATGTCCCCACATCTCCTCCTTGTTACGCAAAGTATGCTTCAACCTTGGAGCACAGTCACATCATCATCCATCATGCTAGAGCCTGGTACTTGCCCCTCGTGTGTTCTAATAACTTTGTGCACACTCTTTGCCAGTGTTTTTCTTACCTGTGAACTTACTTGCAATTTGTGGGTGTTATCTACGTACAGTAGAGGGGTAGCCCAAGAGTGATTTTACTCAAACCATAGGATCATTGTGTGGCACCACGACCCTAATAGTCCCTAGAATCTGTATCCCTTAGAAAAGTCATTAGGTCTTTTAAAAGACAAAAACTCTGTGCCATGCTACATCATCCAGTCCCTGTCCGTAGTGTGAATATACATGGACTTAGCCTCTGTAGTTGAGGGAGCTCTCTAGAGATATTGCTTTTGAGATCTATGAAGCTATTCGATTAAATTTGCTCAAGATATACCCAATGTGTTACATTTTATTAAGAGGGTTCTTTGGCAAAAATAAAAACAAGAATTGGATACCAATGGACTATATGAGTTCGCCCGGATCTGTATCTGTGGTCTACATGGTTCAGCCTGAGAATAACAGTAAGATCCCTTTTGTGTTGTCTTTTTTTACATATGGCACACTTTTTGGTTTAACTGTAAACTGTGCTAGGGTTTCTAGGTTGATATTTTCTCTGTGGACAGCTGTGGCCCATGGGGGTCTAAAGACGAGTGAATCCTGCAGTCAAACAATCGTCAAAGGTTTTTACCAGCTATTCATCTATTGGTGTCACTAGCCCCTGTATGTACAAATCCAAAGCCCTAAAGCCCTTGTTGAGAACTCCCATTTGTGTGTCTGAGGCTTGAAGTGCACACGGGGCTGTGCCTCAGCAGGCTGAGGCTTCAGCTACCTCTCACCATCTTGTCAATGTCCAGGAGGATCTGGAGTTTTCTGCCTACAGAGTAGGGAAGAGGAGGCAGATCAGACATCCATAGAGCGACAGTACTGCTTCATCCCAGGCATCACTGCTTCAGCACAGTGAAGAATTGGCCATGCCTCGATGACTGGCAGGATGGCAAGGTGTAACACGTTCATAGGGTGCATAGGAAAAGCTCTGGTATGTGCAGTGCTTAATTTGTGCTGGTTTGTCGGTGCTCGGCACCAGCACTTTTTCCAGAACACCATCACATAATTTTGACAGTGCACCACAAGGTGGCCTTGTCAGACTATTTAAAAAAAAATAGCAAAGTGCTTAACCAGTCAACATACGATTTCAGAAGTAATAATACTAGGGTGCTCAGGCCATTCTGAAAGTTTGGGTTACCTAGTTGTTGAAATTGTCACGTTTGTAAGTCTGTAATGGATAAGTAGGTTTTGTTGGCACTTGTATTTGGCAGGGCTGGTAGGAACTGTAGGTGGTGCAAACTGTAGTGGCCTCTTGAAATATTTTCGACCCCTCACTGATTATTTTACAAATTAAGCACTGGGTGTGTGTACATTTTTAATGGTATTGCACAACACACTCTGCTTTAGTACATCCAGTCTTCTGAGTCTTCTGCAAATACAAACTGGCACTGTTTCTAGCGTGGGAAAGTAAAAGGCAGTGGAGAGAGAGGGGTTTATTTAAAAATAATAAATGGGACCGGGACACACTTTCAAGGAAGGCGGGTGTTTCTCTGGCTTTGACGTCCCTTACTGAAGAGGGGAAAGGAAAGAGCAGAGGCAAACAGAAACAACAGGAAACAAGCATGTGTAATGCATTTGTTTGCTTGAGTTAGAGGTATTGACATTGTACATGCATAACTGGACTTTTCTTGCCACATAAATTGGTCAACCATGTCACATAATTTGGTCCTCTCTGCCACACAATTCCAGTGGCCCTCCAGATAACTGAAACACTTCCACTTACCTTCTTCCTCTATCTGTAGCCAAAAAATGAAATTATTGCTAGTATTTATTATATTTATATCTATTATTATTTTGGGATGTCCCTCAAACTAGTGCGGGGACCGAGAGATGACCTAGACAGAAAGAGCACGTCATGCTGAACATTTTGATGGTGGTCCCATTGTCCTAGGACCACTACACAATACGTTTTGGGCAAAAATGTTTTGTTAAAGGAATGCCCTGCAAAGCATTATTGGTTGAATTTCCGATATGTCTGAACATAAATATTTCAATGGTTTTTGTGTGAACCCCATTTTTGAGCGTTTGTTTGGCATCTTGCTGGCTTCCCTCAGCAGAAAAATTACAAAGGACGGGCCCCAAAATATATCTTGCCTGGGGATCCAGAAATCCTTAAGACTAAAAGCCATTGGCTGTTGCAAGCATCACTTACTCTGTGCCACACTGAATTGGGTAGCTTGACTCTGCAATGCACTGCCTGCCACAGCTTCATCCTCAGGGCTGACAGAGACATTAAGGAGGTGACAGCATCAGATGCATCTGTATGCTCGGGGTGCTCATTGGGAATTAAGTTAGAAATGGCCCACGTGTGGCTAGTTGTGTACTGCTCACAATCCCAACAGCACTCGAGTTGTTTGTCACACCTCTATGAGTTCATTGTTTGTTTGTATACGAATTAGGCAAACAGCAAGATCAGAAACACAAACAACAAAAGTAGCCTGCTTCTCAAAGTGCTCTATAATTCAGCATTTCCCCTAACCCTTCTACAAAACCTCTTGAGGGGAGATCTTGTTGCCCTTGTAACAGATACTTTAAATTACTACATGCTTTCACATCACTAGGACATTAATTATTTAGAGTGGGCTTTTAAGAAGCTAGTGCATTCTGGTAGCCCTAGTTTTGTTTTGCTTCAGGCAAACATTTTGGCTAGCAGAGTACATGGCAAGTAATTGAAAGCCAGCTACTGGTTATTGTGTTTTCGCGTGCAATTAATGTGGCGTTGCAGCTAGAGCTGTCACTTTGCAACCTGGGAACCAAGTTTGAGTCCTGGCGTTGACTCAACATCCTGTGATTCAAGGAAAATCACATAATCTCCCCATGCCTAATGAAAAATAAAGAATCTGACCTTGTGTAATGTAACCAGTGTGCATGTAAAAAGCTCCAATGCTCTTTAGCCATGTACGTGCTACATAACACTTAAAAAGTAACAAAATAAATCCATTTGATAACCTTGTTTAAAAGTAGTAATTGTTATAAATTCCTACCATGCGGTCTTCCCAGTACCACCACAACATAAAGGTTGACTGCATTTTTGAGCAATTATCACCTTCATTAAGTCTCGCCTGAGACAGCTAATGTGCTGCAGTTTGCAAGACATTTTGTCAGCTTAAGCCTGTTACTTAACATTGGTTGGCTTCATTGTCACTCTCATTTCCTTGCTTCTCATTGGTCAATGCTTTTTGGCTTCACTTCCTCTTTGTGTGTTTGTCCTTTCCCTGGAGCGTGGCCCAAGTACTGCTTGCTTTCGTTGCACAGTGTCCTTCTACTGTCCACGTGCTTTTGGAGGTACTTTTATGTTAGTTGCAGCACTCCAAAAGAATGCATATTTTTGCAGGCTGTATCTCCCGCACCCCAGTGTGGTTTCTAATATCAACCCTCCCAACCTTCTCTCGCATTCTGTTGTTGCTTGCTTCTGCCCTCTCACCCATGCTGAATTCCAATGATGTTATGTGCCACCTTCCCTCAATCCCCCCACATTCAGTTGTTATACTTATACCTGTCCCACCAACCCCTCTCCTGTTGTTGCTTGCCTGTGCCATCGCTCCCCTCCCCCTCATTGCTTGCATCATGCCCTGGCCCCGTACACTCTCCACCTGTCATTGCTTGTCCAACACACCAGCACCCCTTCTCCCTGTCATTGCTTGCCCTGTCCCCTGCCCCCTACCACTTTTGTTGTGTGCCCCTTCCATACCCACATCCTCCTGCCAGAAAAGAAGCGCTATGAGCAGCCGGAGCTGGCATCGTCATAACTTTTTTCAATCCCCTGTACCCCTCCCTCCAGTCATTTCTTTCCGTGTGCCCCTGCCCACCTCCCCCGTTATTGCTTGTCCCATCCCCCTGACCTCCTCCCCTCTTGTTGCTTACTCCTTACTCCCTACCCCTTCCGCTAGAAAAAAACAAGCATTGTCAAAGGTCTCAACTATGCAAGATCTATTGGCTTTGTCAATGTCTATTTTAGACATGATGTACAGCAACACAGCTGCTGTGCAGCATGCCTGAAAGTAAAAAAAAAACTTTAAAAAAAATAATGACGTGGTCAACGCTGGCCAAGTCATAGCGATTTTTTATTTTTACTTTCAGCCGTGCTGCACAGCAGCCGCTCTAATGTATCACACAGTTTAAAAAAACATTTTGAAAGCCAATTTGCTGTACTATTTGGCTTTGTCAATGTATTTTTAAGCACTCTGACACAACCAGCTTTGATCGTGTCATAGAGATTTTCTTTTCATTTCAGCCTAGCTATTATCTTTGCCATTTCTATTTTAATAAATGAAGCCTATGTTCAACCAACAAACTATTTAGGGGGCACAGACTTCCTGGACAAGGCTCTCCATTTTGGAACTCCCGTTCTTTGGTACCTGAAAATAATCTCCTATGATTCTGGACTTCTCTGAAGACATACATGTTCAGATGGACTGCAACATAGCTGCCCATCCTGGATTCAGTAATCTACTACTCCTATAATTTTATGTCAAGACCGGAGGCTCCTATTATGCATTCTTTTCAAGCGTTAATAAAATAGCAGCAGTCAAGAAACTACACTTCCCAAGAGGCTTAGCAACATGCTAAGCAATGGGAAGAAAAACGTAGGCACCAGAAGCACCAATAGGCAGATCCCAAGGACCATAGAGTACTGTCTTGACTGCAAGCAGCCCTCTTTTCTTGCTGCTCGCGGTCAAGATAAGTACTCATTGTTCCATACATTTTCCAATGTTTTCTTCATGTTTTTTCTGTTATACTGTCATACTGCTTTTGTTTTGCTGAGCGCTCGCTCTCTTGGTTGTGCCCTTAATTTTATTAATCGCGCGGCTCGTCCCGTCTTTCCTTTCTTCCCCGTTCCTCAGTTTATATTTTTCCCCTAGCGAGAGCGCCGCAACGGTTATTTCAACCATCATTGCCGCTCGTGTCCACTCCTCACCTGAAACGCGGCGCGCGTTTCTTCGTGCGCTCGTTTCCTCAACTCAACAGTGTCCCTCCGTCTTATCCGGAGAACGTTCCTGCTTTCACTGCCATCTGCCGCGTGCTTTCCAAGGGGCGCGATTTCCAGTCTCCGCCCCCAGGCTTCGCCTAGGTTCTTCCTCTTGTCTCAGGGGAGTGCCTATTCATATTTTTTCCTGCTCAAGTTAACTGTTGCCTTCCCAAAGCTCTGTTTTTATTATTTTCTCTAGTTTTTCACCATGGAATCAGTTAGCTACCCTTTGATGCCTGACATCAATGAGGATGGGGAGTCCTTTAAACAAGGTTTAAATGTTTTCATCCAGTCATCTGTTGAACAAGCCTTACAGGCTTCTATGGCAAAAATTTCAAAAAATATTGAAAGTTCTGTGAAAAATATGGTGTCCAATACTTTACTGGCCCATTCTGCAGGGGAAAGCAGAAAAAAAAAATCTGCTCCATTAATTACTAAGAAAATTCTTTCTTCAGGTGTATAAACGACAAGTGAGGCGTCCTCTCACCAGATTGAGGACTTGGTTCAACCCAGGCCTCCTTGTAAGGAGGGGAATTCCTCAAAAAAAGGTACTGACTCTGGGGGTCATTCTGACCCTGGCGGTCAGTGTTAAAGCGACGGCCAACCCGCCAACAGGCTGGCGGTCAAAAAAAGGGAATTCTGACCCTGGCAGGAACCGCCAACACAGGCCGCCGCTTTAACACTCCGACCGCCACGGCGGCACAAACAAACAGCGCGGCGGTCACCGCCAACAGGCAGGCGGCAGACAATGTACCGCCCACGCTATCACAACTCACCAATCCGCCACCTTTTCCGGGGCGGGAGCCCCGCCGATAAAAACACAGCAGAAACAGACTACGAACGGGAAAACGCTCACCTATACACACTCCACGAGGAAGGAGGACAGCATGGAACCCAAATTAAACATCCTACCAGCTATTGTCTACCTGCTCATCTACCACGAGTACGAACGCCGGCGCAGACGACAACGGTGAGTACTGCACCTATGACACAGGGGAGGGGGGAGGAGGAAAGGTTACGGGCACACACATATGCGACACCCCCTCCCACCATCCCCCCCAACTATCTACACACCAATGCAGAGCAACAAGTCACAGTGACACCCCCCAAACCCCCTGGAAAAATGCAAAGACATAATAAAATTGAGATTTATAATTTATGTATAAAATAGGTTCATTGAAGTCATGGTAAATTAGCAATATGAAATATAAAAAATAAAGAATGAACAATGCGAAATCTATAAACATAGGCAATAAGTCCTGCACAGTCACTTAAATTTCCACTGTCCGTGGGCCAAAGTGTATCAACACATGAGCAAAGCCCACACAGGAGACCTGAGTCAGTTGGAGAGAACACTGCTGGGGCATCAGATGACAAAACTACAGGCACCTCAGGGGGAAGGGAAGGGGGGGCACCTCAGCCACATGAGTCCACGACACCAGATCCACGAAGGGTCCACCATGCCCACTGTGCCATCCTGGGGAGTGCAAAGCCACAGTCTCACAAGTCTCTACAGTGGGTGGTCTGCCCACTGTGCCATCCTAGGGAGTGCAGAGACACAGGCCATCAGGTGGATTACAGACTCCACAGGTAATGGAGGAGGCAGGGTGCCCCGAGCGCAGCGTGAACTCTAGCTCGACACAGAACCGGCACTGTCAATGGGCCAGCGGTGCTTGACAGGAAGGCCCAGCGGAGCGGTGCTTGAGAAGGCGGGGCCCAGTGGAGCTGTGCTTGACAGGAAGGGCCCAGCGGAGCGGTGCTTGACAGGAAGGGCCCAGCGGAGCGGTGCTTGAGAAGGCGGGGCCCAGCGGAGCGGTGCTTGAGAAGGCGGGGCCCAGCAGAGCGGTGCTTGAGATGAAGGGCCCAGCGGAGCGGTGCTTGACAGGAAGGGCCCAGCGGAGCGGTGCTTGAGAAGGCGGGGCCCAGCGGAGCGGTGCTTGAGATGAAGGGCCCAGCGGAGCGGTGCTTGAGAAGGCGGGGCCCAGCGGAGCGTTGCTTGACAGGAAGGGCCCAGCGGAGCGGTGCTTGAGATGAAGGGCCCAGCAGAGCGGTGCTTGACAGGAGGGGCCCAGCGGAGCGGTGCTTGAGAAGGCGGGGCCCAGCGGAGCAGTGCTTGAGAAGGCGGGGCCCAGCGGAGCGGTGCTTGAGACGGCAGGCCCAGCGGAGCGGTGCTTGACAGGAAGGGCCCAGCGGAGCGGTGCTTGAGAAGGCGGGGCCCAGCGGAGCGATGCTTGACAGGAAGGGCCCAGTGGAGCGGTGCTTGACAGGAAGGGCCCAGCGGAGCGGTGCTTGAGACGGCGGGGCCCAGCGGAGCGGTGCTTGAGACGGCGGGGCCCAGCGGAGCGGTGCTTGACAGGAAGGGCCCAGCGGAGCGGTGCTTGACAGGAAGGGCCCAGCGGAGCGGTGCTTGACAGGAAGGGCCCAGCGGAGCGGTGCTTGACAGGAAAGGCCCAGCGGAGCGGTGCTTGAGAAGGCGGGGCCCAGCGGAGCGGTGCTTGAGAAGGCGGGGCCCAGCGGAGCGGTGCTTGAGATGAAGGGCCCAGCGGAGCGGTGATTGACAGGAAGGGCCCAGCGGAGCAGTGCTTGAGAAGGCGGGGCCCAGCGGAGCGGTGCTTGAGATGAAGGGCCCAGCGGAGCGGTGCTTGAGACGGCGGGGCCCAACGGAGCGGTGCTTGACAGGAAGGGCCCAGCGGAGCGGTGCTTGAGAAGGCGGGGCCCAGCGGAGCGGTGCTTGAGATGAAGGGCCCAGCGGAGCGGTGCTTGAGATGAAGGGCCCAGCGGAGCGGTGCTTGAGATGGCGGGGCCCAGCGGAGCGGTGCTTGACAGGAAGGGCCCAGCGGAGCGGTGCTTGAGAAGGCGGGGCCCAGCGGAGCGGTGCTTGACAGGAAGGGCCCAGCGGAGCGGTGCTTGACAGGAAGGGCCCAGCGGAGCGGTGCTTGAGAAGCCGGGGCCCAGCGGAGCGGTGCCTGAGACGGCGGGGCCCTCTTCAGCGGTGCCTGTCTTGGCTGGGCCCTCTTCAGCGGTGCCTGTCTTGGCGGGGCCCTCTTCAGTTGTGCCTGTCTTGGCGGGGCCCTCTTCAGTTGTGCCTGTCTTGGCGGGGCCCTCTTCAGCGGTGCCTGTCTTGGCGGGGCCCTCTTCAGCTGTGCTCTTCACGGCGGGGCCCTCTTCAGCGGTGCCTGTCTTGGCGGGGCCATCTTCAGCAGTGCCTGTCTTGGCGGGGCCCTCTTCAGCAGTGCCTGTCTTGGCGGGGCCCTCTTCAGCAGTGCCTGTCTTGGCGGGGCCCTCTTCAGCGGTGCTCTTCACGGCGGGGCCCTATTCAGCGGTGCTCTTCACGGCGGGGCCCTATTCAGCGGTGCCTGTCTTGGCGGGGCCCTCTTCAGCGGTGCCTGTCTTGGCGGGGCCCTCTTCAGCGGTGCTTCTCCTGTCTTTCAAGGGAGCCAGACCTGGCCAGGACTCCCTGCTTAGTCGCCCTCCGACCGTGCAGTTGCTGGACCCTTATGTGACGGAGTCCTGGGCCCGTGGGTGTCCTCACTCACACCCGGGATGGGGCTTGTGGGGCCCTCCTGGTCCACGCCCCTGCTGGCTGACTTCTCCGCCCTGCTGCCCTTGCCCTCCTTCGATGAGGCTCTCTGGCCCTTGCCTCCCCTGGATGTTGTGGCAGGTGACGGCCCAGGACTTTGCTCCTTGGGGGCAGCCGTGTCAGTCCTCTTGCGGCGGCCTTTGATTTTACGGGTCCTCTTCCCAGGGGGGGGGCTGGCTTTCCCCTTGCTGCTGGCCGATGTATCAGTGCTGGGAAAGGGTGGACTCCAAAACCCGTGCACAATGGTGACACTTGAAGCAGGGCTGGTGGTGGCTGAGGTGCTCTTGGGACTCTTAGCAGATGGAGGGGGTGGGTCAGGTGGGGCAAAGAGGTTTTGTTTGGAGAGGTAAAGTTTTTTAGGACCAATGTAAAGGGTAGGTGTAGTGGGTATGGGAGTGGAGGAAGAGGATGTGGTTGTAGGAGAGTCAGGTGTGCTGTCTTTGGGTGCAGGTGCTTGTGACGTAGGCTGTGGTGAGATGGTTGGCTGTTGGGTGGGTGGCTGCCTGCCTTTGTGTGTCTTGGAAGAGGGGGTGACAGACACAGTGGGAGAGGACACAGGGGACGTGTAAATGGCAGTGGGGGTGGTGACTGCACGTGTGCGGACTGTACTGGAGGGTGTGCTGGTGATGGAAGTACTGGCTGATGGTGGTGTGCATGCAGGTGTGAGTGGAGACGTCACAGGGAGGGAGGAGGGAGACGAGGAGGAGGGGGACACAGAGGTGGTAGTGACTGTTGGCATGTCTGCATCTGGGTGTTGCTTGGGTGAATGCTTGTGTGATCTGTGGTGCTTATGTCTGGATGAGCTGCCCTTGGGTGTTGAGGTGTGTGCAGGCTGGTCTGATGGTGTGGATGGGATAGGCTGAGGAACAGGAGACAGAGACAGGGTGGAGGCAGTTAGAAGAGGGAGGCTGGAAACAGGGACAATGGCTGCCGTCAGTGCTGAGGCCAGAGCATTGAACGATCGTTGATGGGCAGCCTGACCCGAATGAATGCCCTCCAGGTATGCATTGCTCCGATGCACTTCCCTCTCTACCCCCTGGATGGCATTCAAAAGGGTAGACTGCCCAACAATGATGGTCTGTAGGAAGTCAATGACCTCCTCACTGAGGGCAGCAGGGGTAACAGGGGCAGGGCCTGAGGTGCCTGGGGCGAAGGAGATGCCCACCTTCTTGGGCGAGCGGGCACGGAGCAAAGGCTGAGGGGCTGCTGGGAGGGCAGAGCTGGTGCGCTGGGTGGCGGCTGTACCTGTTGAGGCGGGGGGCACGGATGTTGCCGCCACCGCTAGGGAGCTCCCTTCCGAGGACGTGTCGGTGTCGCTGGTGTCACCACGGGTCCCCGTTGTGGTGCTCCCCTCGCCCTCCGTATCACTGGTGACCTCGGTGTCTGTACCATGGCCCACCAGGGCCTTGTGAGTTGCAGCTCCCTCGTGCTCCGATGCCAATTCTCCTCCGCCTGATGATGCTAATGCACACATGCACAAGAAGATAAAGAAAAAGGGTGGGGGGAGAAATAAAAACAGGTTGAGTGCATGCATTGTCAACACCGTTGGCGGAGAGGACAGACACAGGAGCCTCATGCACTACGCCGCGCAATCGGGGTACACTACTCAGTACTTGTGACTAGGCCAACAGGTCTATGGACAACAAATGCGCACATGGGTGATGCTGGACCATGGATTGCTGTACTTGGCACCCTACAGAGGTGGGGTGCGGGGGCACAGGCCCATGCCGAAAGGAGGGGACTACACTACAGAAAGCGCCCTGGCCTAATGTCACCCACAGACCTCCTCCCCCACCCAGACGCCTCCACTGCGTGTAAAAATAGCAGAATGTGCTGGTACTCACCCCCTTGTGTCTGCTGTGATGTCCTCACGCGCCCATCCAAATCGGGGTAGGCCACCGCCAGGATCCGGGACATCAGGGGGGTCAAGGTACGACTGGCACCCCTCCTACGTTGGGAGGCCATCCCCAGCAGTGACTCGGCGGTCTTCCTGGTCCCACGGCGGATGTCCTCCCACCTCTTTCGGCAGTGGGTGCTCCGTCTGTTGTGGACCCCCAGGGCCCGGACTTCCTTGGCGATGGCACGCCAAATGTCGACTTTCTGATGGGCGCTGACCTATTTGACATGTACAGGGTGGGAAAGGAATTTTCATAAATTTTCTGCATGTTAGATGTGATTGCCCCCCCCCCTCCCCAACCCTGCCATGTGGCACATGCTCTCATCTGTCGTGCCTTGCACTCCTCATTCGCTCCCCACCCCACCATCTTAAATCCACCATACACAACCCAGGCATAGCCCATTCAACGTGCACCCAGTATACTTACCTGTTGGTCTGGAGGACCGTAGAGTTGCGCATACTGGGGCAGGACCCCATCCACAAGTTTCTCCAACTCTTCTGAAGTGAAGGCAGGGGCCCTTTCCCCAGTCGCAGCAGCCATTGTCTCTTCCAGACCGAGGTCACAGCAGCACTTGCAGTATAGGTCCTCTCCTGTGGATGGTCAGGTCTCGAGTGGTTAAGCAGATAGAAAATGGCGGTCACGCCTGCGGCGGTGCGTACCGCCGCGGTGCGTACCGCGACCGCCGGCGCACATCGTCATTGGCTCCTGAGACCCATAGGGTTCAATGTTAACCAATGCGCCTTCGCACTGCGGGCTTCGACCGCCTACCGCCACGGTGTGCCACGCCAGCGCGTTGACCTCATATCCCACTGTCACACCTCTCAGGTCAGGCAGCCGCCATTACAAGGGCCCACATGGCTTAATTTGTACTGCGTCACACAGGCCTAGGCCTTGCATTGCCACTCATACAAGCCTTTCAATGCATAGCGATTCGTGTACTGTGCAAGCTGGGTGAACATACCTGTGGGTTGCTTGACTTTGTGCTCCATGTTGTCCTTCCTAGGCACCGTCTGCTGGGACTTGCGAGGAGAAGGATGAATCCTCCCGTGTACCGACCGCTGGTGAACCGTCGACAATGGAAGAACGACATATTATACTTCGATACCGACTTGACCGAGCCACTATACATGAACTGTGTGCCCAGCTGGAGCCTGACCTGATGTCCCCCATCCGCCAACCCACAGGGATTCCCCCTCTGGTGCAGGTTCTGTCAGTACTCCATTTTTTGCCAAGTGGGTCTTTTCAGACAACAGTGGCCATGTCATCAGGGATGTCTCAGCCTATGTTTTCTAAGGTTTTGTCCAGAGTATTGTCTGCCCTGATGAAATACATGCGGAGATACATTGTTTTCCCTGAGGAGGGTGATTTGGCCACTGTGAAGGGTGATTTCTATGCCCTTGGACATATCCCCAACATCATTGGTGCCATTGATGGGACCCATGTGGCTTTAGTACCCCCAAAAGACGATGAGCAGGTGTACAGTAATTGAAAAAGTTACCATTCGATGAATGTCCAGGTGGTCTGTTTGGCTGACCAGTACATCTCCCATGTAAATGCCAAGTTCCCTGGATCAGTGCATGACGCGTATGTCATGCGAAATAGCAGCATCCCTTATGTGATGGAACAGCTACAGAGACACCGTGTGTGGCTAATAGGTGACTCTGGTTACCCCAACCTGCCTTGGCTATTGACCCCAGGGAGGAATCCCCGGACCAGGGCAGAGGAACGCTACAATGAGGCACATGGGCGAACTAGGAGGATTATAGAACGGACCTTCGGGGTCCTGAAGGCCAGGTTTAGGTGCCTGCATATGACAGGTGGATCCCTAATGAACTCACCAAAGAAGGTGTGTCATATCATCGTGGCCTGCTGTATGCTTCACAATCTTGCATTGCGACGCCAGGTGCCTTTCCTGCAGGAGGATGGTCCAGATGGTGGTGTTGTAGCAGCTGTGGAGCCTGTGGAGAGTGAAGAGGAGGAAGACGAAGAGGACGACACAGACAACAGGGACAGAGTGATACTGCAGTATTTTCAGTAGCACACAGGTAAGAATCACCCACGCCTTTTTACATTTACTTCTGGCCTCCTGCATCTCTACTTTCTGTGTTTCCCCCCAGTTCCTTTTAACTGATTTTTGACTTTCCCTTCCCTTTTCAGAGCTGTATGACCCACAGCGTGACTGCTGCTTTGTTTGCCCATGGACTAATGCTTATAGACATTGGTATGTTGAAATCACATTGTGACTGAACATTATTGCACCGTTATGTGTAATACATTTGTAAAGAATACAAGCAGACTCCTGATTTTTGAAGTGCAATTGGTGATTTATTTTAAGTGCTGCATATGGGTCCATGATAGTAAAACGGTGATGGGTGGGGGTGGAGTAATGTCCATGGCAGAGTCCAGTTCTCAGTCGCACAGGTGCATTGTCCATATGCCTGTGGAAGGATGGAGCAGGGGCAGTTCAAGGTTGGACAGGGTGACAATGTGGGACAGTGGGATGACATCAGGGGGCATTGTTTGCTGGCGGGGGTCTTGGCATCCTACTCTGTCTTCTTGTGAGATCTCAGGTTCCGCTTGCGGGGTGGTTGATCTTCAGCAGGAGGTGGGGTTCTGGTGGCCTGTCGTTGTGTGGGGGCCTCCTGTCCACTAGCGCCGGCGGAGGTGGTAGGCTGTTCGTGGTCCGGGCTAGTGACAGGGGCCCTTTGGGGTGCCACATGGTCCCGCAATGTGGTGACTATCTGGTTGAGGGCCAGGACGATGGTCCCGATTGCGGTACCTATGTTCCTGAGTTCGTCTCTGAACCCCATGTACCGTTCCTCCTGCTGTGCCTGGATCTCCTGGAACCTGGCCAGTACCGTCGCCATCGTCTCCTGGGAGTGGTGGTATGCTCCCATGATGGTGGTGAGGGCCTCTTAGAGAGTCGGTTCCCTGGGCCGGTCCACCCCCTCTCACACTGCAGCCCTCCCAGTTCCCCTGTTTCCCCGGGCCTCTGTCCCCTGGACGGTGTGCCCACTACCACTGCCCCAGGTCCCTGTTGTTGTTGGGGTGGTGGGTCAGCCTGGGTGCCCTGTAGTGGCAGACACACCGCTGATTGAGGCGTTCTGGAGACAGAGGCATGGGCCCGCTGCGTGGGAGCTGTGCTGGTATTCCCAGAGGGGGTTGGGTCGGCTGTGGCCTGTGTCTGTGTGTGGGGAACCGACTGTCCAGAGGTCCCCGATGGTCCGGGCTGGTCATCAGGTTCTAGGTCGACAGAGCTGCTGTCATCACTGGGGGCCTGTTCTGGGGGCGGGATGGACAAATCTGGACCCTCCTGGCCGGTGTGTTGGCGTTCGGGCCCTGCAGGGGTAAAAGAGTATGGTTATTGCTTCTGTGTGTGCCATGGCGTGCGATTTGTGGGTGCCCTTGTCCCCCAGTGCTGGCATTCCCTTGTGGGAGGAGTTGTGAGGGTGGTTTGTGGGGGGGGGATGGGTATGTGCAGTGGTCATGCTTAGGTGATGGGTGTCCATGGTTTGTGTTGGCATTCAGGGATTGGTGTTGGGTTGGGTGGGTTGTGCTGGTGAGACATTGGCAGGGAGGATGTGTGCTGGGGGCTTGGGGGTGAGGGTGGGGGTGTGGGTTGGCATGCTGGTGGTTGGGGGGGGTAAGGTAGTTGAGATTAGACTTACCAGAGTCCATTCCTCCGCCTACTCCAGCGAGGCCCGCAGGATGCAGGATGTTCAAGACCTCTTGCTCCCATGCTGTGAATTCGGGTGGGGTGGGTGGGGGTCCGCCGCCACTCTTCTGCACAGCGATGTTGTGTCTTGACACCATCGACCGCACCTTCCCCCGTAGGTCGTTCCAGCGCTTTCGGATGTCTTCCCGGTTTCTGGGATGCTGTCCCACAGCGTTGACCCTGTCGACGATCCTTTGCCATAGCTCCGCCTTCCTGGCAATTGTGGTGTGCTGCACCTGTGTGCCGAATAGCTGGGGCTCTACCCTAATTATTTCCTCCACCATGACCCTGAGTTCTTGGTCCGAGAACCTGGGGTGTCTTTGGGGTGCCATGGGGTGGTGTGGGGTGGTGTTTGTGGTGATGTGTGTGGTGTGTGTGGTGGTGTGTGGTGTTTTGTGCGTGGATGTAGTGTGGGTGATGATGTTGTGTTCCTGTGTGTGTTGGGGTTTTCGATAGCTGTGCTCTCTCTCTCTCTCTCTCTCGCCTTCTCTCCGAATTTCTAGTAGTGGGGGTTTGTGGGTGATGTAGGTGTGTGTTTTATAGTTGATTGGATGTGTGGGAGTGGTGTTTGTATGTGTATCAGGTGTGTGTATTTCAAATTGTCCAATGTGGCTGTGTTTTGGAGCTGGGTGTGTATTTTGACCGCAGCGGTGTGTACCGCCAATGGAATACCGCAGTTGTAAGACCGCCGCGTGGATTCGTGGGTCGTAATGGCATGGGCGTGTTTGTGTTGGCGTGACGGTGGAGGTTTGGTCATCTCCAGTTTATCGCTGACCGCTGATGAGGCGGCCTTCCGTGGATGTCGGGTTTTTGGCGGCTTGGCAGTTGTGGGTCAGAATGACCGTGGCGGTTTACCGCGGCCGCGGCGGTAGAATGGCGGTCTTCTGACCGGCGGTAAGAGCCTTTTACCGCCGAGGTCAGAATGACCCCCTCTGTGCCTTCCAAATGTAAAGCAAAAACAAAAAATACAAAGCTTGCGCCAAAACAAATTTTAATTTCTAATATATTGGACACCGATAATGATGACGATAACAATGATGACATGGATGACTCTGGTCAGTATGATTTCACTGGCGATAATTTTTCATCTTATTCTCCTCCTTCTAAAAAGACCAAACTTTCCTCTTTCGAGTCAAATTCCACCATTGTAGATGCCGATGGGGTGCCTATGTTCGGTCCTTCTCTCATCCATCACCCAAACTCCATTGAATGGCTTCCTTCTGCTTATGTGGGAGATTATATTTCCTCTCGTCTATGGCTTCCGTTAGACAAGCAAACTCGCTTTAAACTCAAGTCTGAATGTCCCAGACCTGCTCTATCATCTAATATCACCGTCACTCCTGCCATTGATAAATCACTTACAACCTTTTGTACTAAGTTTGGCAAGGATCCTCGTAAAGGGGTTGATAAAGCCTGGCCAAATGCCAGGACAAACTACTTGATGTTGTAGGGCCCTTGGCTCGCATTTTTGACTTGGCTGAATCGGCCAGACTCGAGGATACTCCTATCGATCCTACAGACATTTCCCTTTGGATACGGAGAGGCGTTTGTCTCTTGGGAAATGCAATTCGGCTATCATACATGAAAGAAGGAAAGGTTTACTCCTCAAACTAGACCCCAAACTTGCCAATCTTGCAACTCTTGATCCCGGCATCCAGGCTGATGGTAAGCTCTTTGGGGATTCCTTTATCAAAGACCTCAGCAGATACGTCACTACATTCTCTTCAATCCACAAAGCACAACAGTCTTTAAAAAAGGGTTTCAGCCAATGTGTTTTTGCACGGGCCGGTAGAGGCAGGAGCCGCTTTACTGGCCACACCTATCGCAACCAAGGTGCTAGAGGCTCCTTCAACGACTTCAAGGCACAGTTTTACCCCCAGAGATCCAGGGGTTTCCGCGGCCGCGGACAAGGATTTTTCAGATCAAACAACTCTCAAGGTAAGCCAGTCTTCTGGCCTTCCCGTGGGAGGTCGGCTTCAATTCTTCCTCCCAAAGTGGCGTGCAATTACATCAGACCCATGGGTATTAAACACAATTCAGGGTTACCTAATAGAGATTTATTCTCCTCCGTTTCAAACCTTTTTCCCTCCTCCTCCAAAGTTTTCTGCGGAAATGTCCGCTATCATTACAACCGAAATACAGTTGCTTATTCACAAAAATGCTATCCAACCTTCTCTTCCCAATCCGTCGGGCTTTTTAAGTTCCTTATTCCTAGTCCAAAAGAAAAACAAAAAGTTAAGACCGGTAATCAATCTCAAATCTTTCAATCAATTCGTGATTTATCGCCATTTCAAGATGGAAACTATTATCCATCTCAGGGATATTTTACTTCAAAACGATTGGTTAGTAAGGCTAGATCTTCAGGATGCATACCTTACTATTCCTATTCACCCTTCACACAGAAAATATTTACAATTTCAATGGCTCTCAAAACCTTATTCCTTTTCTTCTCTGTCTTTCGGGCTTTCTTCAGCACCTTGGTGTTTTACAAAGGTAATGAAACCAATCGTTGCCCATCTCAGATCTCTCGGTGTCAGGCTCATAATCTCGACGATATCCTCCTTATGCACCAAAATGTTCAGTCTCTTCACGCCCATCTTCAGTTAACAAGCTCTCTTCTTACAGAGCTCGGCTTCATCATAAACCTGGACAAATCAATGGTGACCCCCTTTCAGCAAATAGAATTCTTGGGTTTCCTCATCAACTCCACTACAGCTACTCTTCACCTTCTCCCCTCAAAGGTGACTTCAATCAAAAAAACGTATGCACACCCTTTACAAAGATACCATTTCTCTCAGATCCCTAGCAAGAGTAGTCGGCCTTCTTTCTTCCTCTATTCAGGCAATGTTCCCGGGTCTTCTTCATTATTGAGCTCTCCAGCGCTTAAAAATTCTCCATCTTCGCAAAGGTCTTGCCTTCGCCGATCTTATTTCTCCAGATTCAGAATCTCGTTTAGAGATTCAATGGTGGATACACCATTTAGACGCTTGGAATGGCAGGACTATCTTCCCCTCTGCACCCGATCTTGTGTTAGAACCAGATGCAAGCCTCAAGGGCTGGGGCACCCGTTGTGGACCAATATCGACTGGCGGTACATGGTCCGCAGAAGAGTCCAAATTACACATAAACTGTTTGGAGATGCTTCCAGGTTCCTTTGCGATCAAAAGTTTAAAAAAAGACAGAGTCAAATGTTCTATCCTCCTTTGCATGGACAACTTTTCGGCGGTCTGATACATAAACCATCTTGGAGGAACCAAATCAAAACCTCTAGCTCTTCTAGCAAAAAGTCTATGGGCATTCTGTCTCCTCCACAAGTTTTCTCTTCTAGCAGAGTATCTCCCAGGATCCCAGAATTCCATTGCAGACTGGCACTCCCGCCATCTCAAGGATCACAGCGATTGGAAACTCCATCCTTCGATATTTCAGAAACTTCTGAACAAATGGGGCCCTTTCCATATTGATCTATTTGCTTTGCGTCTCAATTCTCAGTTACCCCTCTTCTTCAGCTGGCGCCCGATCCTCTCGCTTTGGCAACAGATGCGTTTCTACAAGATTGGTCCTCGGCAACCAACTATGCTTTCCCTCCTTTCATCTTAATCAACAGAGTTCTATCTCAAGCCAGACGCCAGAAAGCCTCTTTGGTCATTGTCACCCCCTTCTGGCAGTCTCAGGTCTGGTTTCCCCTTCTTCTCGAGTTGTCCACGGATATTCCTCTGCTTTTCCCTCTATTCCCTTTTGTTCTAGATCCTTTGGGATCTCCTCACAACCTGATTCTCAACAAATCCCTAACTCTTTCAGCTTGGAAGGTATCGGGCTCTCCCAACAAACCGCTTCTATTTCGACAGAAGCTACAGAATTCATTAACAATGCTTGGGCTCCCGGCACAAGAAAAGCGTACAAATCAGCATGGTGTCTTTGGGCAAGCTGGTGTGTGGGAAAATGTATCAATCCCTTTTCAATGGATATACATTTTATTATTAATTTTTTGGCGGCTGAGGCCAGTACGGGTAAATCCTATAGAACTATAAACCTTTATAGATCCGCTATCTCTATGCATCACCAATATATCAATGGCAAACCGGTGGGGGGAGCATCCCCTTATCTGCCGTATTCTAAAGGGAGTTAAACTTGCCAAACCTCCTGCATCCAAATACTCTTTCCTTTGGGATGTCTCAATAGTTCTAAATTTGTTCCTTTCTTGGCCCGAGAACTCAGATCTATCATTAAAAATGCTCTCTGCTAAATTGGCCATGTTGTTGTGCCTCATTTCTATCAAACGTGTGTCTAATGTAAAATCTTTAGATGTTTCTTCACCCAATTTATGCCTACAGGTGTCTTATTCCACATTACCAAGCGCACAAAAAACAACTTACATACTGTATTTTACCCTTTCTTTCCTAACAAACCAAAACTCTGTGTGGGTCTTTGTTTAAAGGAATATGAGAAACGAACTGTTAACCTCAGAATGTCCTCCCTCCTTCAGCTTCTGATCTCGTTCCGTAAACCCCATAAACCAGTTTCTTCAGCTACCTTTGCTCGCTGGTTTAAATGGGTCATGTCCCTGGTGGGTATTGATATTTCCATCTTTGGGGCCCATTCCTCCAGGGGTGCCATGGCTTCCAGGGCCTTTGTTTTGGGTTCCAGCCTAGAGGACATTCTGAGGTCTGCAGATTGGTCTAATGATAATGTTTTCAAAACGTTCTATTGCAAACCAGTTAGATCTGCTACTTCTCTGGTGGGTGATATGCTTTAAATTAGCATAATAGGAGCCTCGGGTCTTGACATAAAATGTAGATTTTCCTAGTAATTTATGAAGGAAAGTCTTAATTTTATTAAAGACACAGAGGCGATTATTATCCCACCGCTCTCTACTAATATGTTTCTTGTTTCCCTCCCAGCCAATCCAGCACTACCTCCTGCCTCCAGATGATGCCAGACTTTCTTCATTTACTTCTCCCTTCTCTACACCACTGGCCATTTGAACTGTTCACTCAAGAAAAGAGGGCTGCTTGCAGTCAAGACGGTACTCCATGGTCCTTGGGATCTGCCTATTGGTGCTCCTGGTGCCTATGTTTTTCTTCCCATTGGTTAGCATGTTGCTATGCCTCTTGGGAAGTGTAGTTTCTTGACTGATGCTATTTTAATAAAGCTTGAAATGAATGCATAATACTCGCCTCCGTGTCTTTAATAAAATTAAGACTTTCCTTCATAAATTACTAGGAAAATCTACATTATCCATCTGTCAGCTCTTGATAAGGCAGATGCATAGGCCCAGCCCAGCCTGGACTTACCAGCAACCAGTCCTCTGACAGGTCAAGGCCCTTGCGGTCCCAGCTCCTGCGCCTCAAGGCACCTGCCTCACTCTCACACTTCGTTCTCTCTCTCTCTCTCTCTGATTTTTGTGCCACTTCTTGTGCTCTTTCTGCCTTTCCTCTTAGTGCAACCTTTTATGCCTTTTTACTTGCTCTGTGTGCTTTATCTCATACTTTCTGTGCCTTTTCTCTCATTCTTACTGCACTTTCTGTGCCTTTTCTCTCATTCGTACTGCAGTTTATGTGCCTTTTACTTGCTCTTTGTTGCCTTTTCTCTCACTTTGTGCCTTTTCTCTCACTCTTACTGTGACGTTTTGTTCTTTTTTATTCACTTATTGTGCCTTTTCTTTCACTCTTTTGTCACTCTCTCCGTGACTTTACTGTACTTTTTCTCTTACTCTTTTGCCACTTTGTGCCATTTCTTGTGCTGCTTTTCTGATCTTTGCCTACTCCTTATCTTCTTTGCATCACTTTCCCACCCTCTCTGCACCCCATCCATCCTCCCCTGCTCCTTACCTACATCTGCACGCCTCACCTCCTTTACTGCCATTGTGCTCCTCCTCAGCCCTGCCCACTGCCCTCTGTGCCCATCCCCCCTCACAGGATCCTACATAATGGCAGCCACCTCAACCCTACCGCTATCCTTCTCACTCTGAACCCCGGACGTCCAACAAACTCTGCTGGCGCGCAACACCACTAAACACAGAAGGAGTCTTTACCTGCTCTCTTGCCACTTCACCTGCACCATTGCTCCTGTACACACACACACACCTCCACACAGATTCAGACATCTACCAACAAACATTCCCTCACCCCCCACACATCAATAGCAGGCATGCTCCTGAACACCCACTCACTACGCAAGCACACCACAGATATCTGGGACCTGCTAGACAACGATGCCCTGGACGGCCTCTTCCTTATAGAAACATAGCTGACCACAGCTTCAATGCTAGACATCCCCACTGCCATCGCCGCTGAAAAACAGACCACCAGGCAAGACTGACCAAATAGCTGGAGGACAACATGGAGCACCTGAGCTTTAAAGTATAAATCACAGCACATTCTGACCAGGGTGGGACCCTAATCTACTGCCACCCTTCTATCAGGCCACCAAGTCAACTTTGTAAACAGCAAGGAAAGCACACATTCACGTGAAACTAACTTAAGAAAAAATATACACTCAAGCAGAAAATCCTGCCACTGAGTTAATCAATAAAAATGCTCAAATAAAGACAGTTGTCAATTCTGTCAAAACATCTCAATTTTACACAAAGCAACTAGTACTTAGATGCGTAAAAAATACATCTTTTTTTAATTGTGAGTAATCACAAAGGCATAAAATATTTTTTCATAGTCACCACAAAAGATGCAATAGTGAAGACAATGCACCCCATGTGAAGAAAAAAACACCACAAAAACCAGAATAATCACAAAATCCACTGTTATTTCTACAATCAATGGTGTATCTTACAGAAAGACAGCCTCCATATACTATTTGAAAGAAATACACAGAGCAAATCCCCTTATTTAGTTAAAGACAAATAAGGTCTGTCTTGTTTGCTGTTGATGATGTTTCAACCCTTGAGAAGGATACTAGGGTCTCACCAGGACAAACAGTTTCCCGGGGAACTAATAGAGAAAGTAGAATTAGGAATTAAATTGCTGCTACAAATCTTATAATTAATAATAGTAAGGAGAAATGTACGTACTGGCTGCCTTACAATGGTTTTGACATTATTATTAATCCTTGAGATAATGCTGCATCTTGGCACAGTGCATATGCTTCTGGGATTCAAATATCAAAAATTAGGCACATATTAATAAAAAGTACTTAAACTGAGGAGCCCTCTATCGCAGGGGCCACTTCTGTCTGGTGTTTACATTTAGCCTGAAATAGCCAAAACCCAGGAATTATTCATGTGAGAGACCATTATGGGGTGAAAGGAATAATAAAGGACCAGAAGTTACTAATGGGACTGACCCTTATGGGTGAGAAGGAATAGAAACATACCTTCTGTTTCGGAAAGATGCTTCTGGCATGCAGAAATAAGCAGTTCCCACAATGAGAGGCGCTAGCGCCAATCTCTCCTGATCGGATATACAAGGAGAGGAGCACTGATGCTCTTTCTTAAATAAACATTGCCAATGGCACCTGTGTAGCCACACGTGGAGCATTCTTCAGATTAGGAACATCTGATGAAGCGCTCGAGGCTAATACACACGCGGGCCAGCACATGGCGGTGGGGAAAGGCTCCTGGTCATCGTGTACTGTAAAAGATTCCTCCTAGTGTTCGGTAACAAAAATTTTATATATCAATATGCAGCAACAGAATTAATTAAAATTAAAAAAAATAAAAGAGAAACTAATTAATCAGGGTTGAGGATTCAAACTCTGCCTCTCCACTGCTCTAGGGCTTAGTGAAACTCGTTTGAGCTACATTCAGGCAGTGAATAGGAACCCGCAACTAGTTACCTGAACAACTATCTGATTAGATGTCGAAGACATATCAATCATGTTTATACCAGTGGTAACGTTAGTAATAATTCCAAAATGGGGCTCTGAAATACCGAGCAAGAATGGCAAGGCCTTTCAAAAAGAGAGCTCTGAACCATTCATGGAGAATCATGATTGCAAGGTCATATACAGGGACGAAGGGGACGTGAACTCTGAGTTAATGGGTATGGGTACAATATTGCAACTTAGTGCTCAACCTGATGCAGCCAAAAGGAAACATTAGTAGTATGTGGCTTAACAAATATGGCTGATAGCCTAAGAACTGAGCTGATCCGTATGAATAGCACCAGTGCGCACACATTGCATTTCTCGACCATGGCTCAATAAATTGGTCTGAATAAGTAGCCATCTTGTTAATATGAAAAAAGGCAAACTAACCCAACAAGGATCACAGTATATTATTGGGTAGTGCAACCATAGGATGATACAACACAACACCTTTGGGCACAAAATATAAGGCATATAGGGAATGAATTAGAAAAGTGTATTCCCATAGTACAGTTGATGCTCAAGGCTTATCAGTTCAAGAACATCATATACTATCTCCGTTCTTCCATGGTATTCAAGCCTTTCTTTATAGAGTCACATTTCTCTATCCATTTACATTCCAATCTCTGCAAGTTCAACATATTGTCTCCCCCTCTTGGAGATGGAGCGACCTTTCCAATTACTTGCCATCTGATGTCTTCTGAGGTGTGTTGATGTTCTTGAAAATGCTGGACCATTGGTGCCCATAAAGGTCAGTCCCATTAGTAACTTCTGGTCCTTTATTATTCTTTCCACCCGATAATGGGCTCTTACATAAATGATTTCTGTTTTTTGGCTATTTCAGGCTAAATGTAAATACCAGACAGAAACAGGCACATTGAATGTTCCACTTCAAATACCATTGTCTAAGCGTGGCCCCTGTGAGAGAGGGCTCCTCACTTTAAATACTTTTTATTAATATGTGCCTAATTTTTATTTTTTATATTTGAATTCTAGAAGCCCATGCACTGTACCAAGATGCAGCATTATCTCAAGGTTTAACAAACATGGCAATTCAATTTTAAGGCAACCAGTACGTATATTTCTCATTACTGTTTTTAATTATAAGATTTGTAGCACCAATTTAATTCCTAATTCTTCTTTCTCTATTAGTTCTCCAGGTCACTGTTTGTCATGATGTGACCCTAATATCCTTCACAAGAGTCAAAACGTCATCAACAGCAATCAAGACAGACCTCATTTGTCTTTATTTGAATAAGGGGATTTGCTCCTTGTATTTGTTCCAAATATTATATAGAGGCTGTCTGTGTCAGAAACACCATTGATTGAAGATATAACAGTGGATTTTGTGATTGTTCTGGTTTTTGTGGTATTTTTTTTCACTTTGTGCCTTTTGTGATGACTATGAAAAAATATTTCATGCCTTGGTGATTACTCACAATTTTAAAACAAAAGTGTTTCTGAGTACCAGTTGCTTTGTGTAAAATTGAGATGTTTTTGACAGAATTGACTGTCTTTATTTGAGCATTTTTATTGATTAACTCAGTGGCAGGATTTTCTGCTTGTGTGTATATTTAAGTCGAGCAAGCGCTTTGACCTTTTGTAAGTATTGTGGGCTTTTAAACACACAAATGTCATGCCCAGGACTTTTACTCGTTCATGGGCTTGCCTTTCAAAAATCACTTCATGTCACTGGTAAATGCTTTACGGTTGTCCCGCCTTGAGGCTGTTTTTGTCACACCTTGCAGCCTGCCCCTGTTACATGGATTACTGCATGATTCCTGACATACTTCATCGAGGGCGAACTATTTTTTTTTTGTCTCTCCCCTTCGTGCTGCATGGCGGCTATGGTGCTCACAGCGCGAACAGGCACAACAGTGTGAACTCGATCTGTGGTATTGGAGCACTGGTCACATTGTTCACAGTTACCTAATCAGTCATTTCTTGTGGCCCTCTCCTTCAAACACTTGAAATTGGTGAATGCTTTAAATAAAACAAAAATCCTCAAAGTGAAAGTAGCTCTCCCATCACTGGGGGAGAGCCGATAATACTACAATATTCACTACTCTCAGGAAAACCTGAGCCATAATGCTTTACAAAACATTTTTGCTCATAACTCAGCCTGTGGGGGTCCTAGGACAATGGGACCACCACTAAATGTTCACAACAATGTGCTCTTCCTGTCTACATCATCTAAGTTAGTGGGGACCTCAAAATAATAATCCATCCCACCATTCAGTATGTGTGTAAGCTTTCTCATGGCTGGAACTTTTGTTTTACAGATAGGAGTTACCTGTGTTTTAAGGACCTTGATTAAAATATCATTGTTATAGGTCTGCTACCGCTGAATATACTTAATGCACTTTGCCCTCTAGGGGCCAAATATATGGTTACACTGCATTATTTATTGCCATTTTGTGTGGGATTATGCCCTCTAGGAGCTAACTATTTAATTACATGACTAAGGGCCAGATGTAGCAAATTTAAAATTTGCGAGGTGCAAAGTGCGAGTCCATGCGGCTCGCACTTTGCACCTCGCAAATTGGTATGCAGTACGGTGTCTCAGACACCGACTGCAACTCGCTATGGGGTCGCAATGACCCACCTCATGAATATTCATGAGGTGGGTCGCAAATTGCGGCCCCATAGCGAGTATAGGCACTCGCAAACATGGAGGCCTGCTGTCGTCAGCAGACCTCCATGTTCGTGACTGCTTTTAAATAAAGCAGTTTTTTTTTTTTAAGTGTAGCCCGTTTTCCTTACAGGAAAACGAGCTGCACTTAAAAAAAAAAACGAAACCTTTAGTTTCGGTATTTTTTCAGGGCAGGGAGTGGTCCCTTGGACCACTCCCTGCCCTGAAAAAATATTTGTGGGTCCAGTCACAAACTGGAAGGGGTCCCATGGGGACCCCTTCCAATTTGCGAGTGGGTTACCATCCACTTGAAGTGGATGGTAACTGCGATGCCATTTGCGACCGCATACGCGGTCGCAAATGGTATTGCATACCACTCAGACTCGCAAATAGGAAGGGAACACCCCTTCCTATTTGCGAGTCGGAAATGCATATTGCGAGTCGGTACCGACTCGCAATATGCATTTCTGCATAGCAAAGAGGCATTTGCACCTCGCAAACGGCGATTTTCGCCGTTTGCGACGTGCAAATACTTTGCTACATCTGGCCCCATGTTTCTTACAAATGCTATTTTATTGGAGTGTCCTCTAGGGGCTGTTCTAAGCATTACAGTCATATCAACATATTAAAATATTTGTGGCACTGAACTTGTCCCATTATGCTTTGTAGGAAATTATTTTTACAAAACAGTTGTGCTCATAACTCAGCCTGTGGTGGTCCTAGGACAATGGGACCACTTTCAAAACATTGACCACAATGTACTCTTTCTGTCTGCATCACATTATGCTAGTGGGGACTCCAAAATAATAACCCCTACCACTATTCATTATCTTTTTAAGCTTTCTCGTGGCTGAAATTTATGTTTTACAGCTGGGAGAAGTTATGTTTTATGAGCCCTGTTTGTGATATAATTGCAATAGTCCTGCTAGCCTTAAAAATGTGTAGTGCACTATGCTCTCTAGGGGGCTAAATAAATGGTTACACTGCATTGCTTCCTCCCATTCTTTTTTCATGTGGTTATGCTCTCTAAGGACTGGCTGTGTGGTTACATGACCATGTTTCTTCCAAATGCTATTTTTATTGTAGGGTTTTCAAGGGGCTGTTCTTAGCATTGCAGTCAACATAATATAATATAATGTTTGCAGCATGAAAAGTCGCCCCATAATGCTTTGCAGGCCATTACTCTTACAAAACATTTTGCTCATAACTAATCCTGTGGTGGTCCTAGGACAATGGGACCATCTTCAAAACACTCTTTCTGTCTACATCATCTTTGGGTCCCCACACTATGTTAGTGGGACCCCAAAATATTAACTCCTTCCCCATTCAGTGTCTTTTAAGCATTCTCATGGCTACAATTTTTGTTTTACAGCTGGAAGAAGCTTTGTTTTAAATGCCTTATTTGTAATATCGTTTTAGTGGGCCTGCTAGCCTAAAAAATGTTCTCTAAGGGCTAAGTATATGGTTACACTGCATTACTTTCTTCTGTTCTTTTTCATGGGATTATCCCCTCTAGGGTCTAACATTATGGTTGCATGACCTTGTTTTTTACAAATGATATTTTTCTTATGGTGCCCTCTAGGTGCTAGTTTGAGCTTTACAGTCTAATGTCAAAAGTTTATTTCTTACAAATGTTTATATGATAATTGTATATGTATTAATAATCTCTGCTAATTACAATTATGACCATAATTCAGGCCAACTTAACATCCTTATTACACTATGACTGTTTTACCACTCATGATATGTTTGGGTGACCCTTCTAGTTTTTTTCTCCTCTGTGGCTGTCTTATGTCTTCTTTTGGGGAATTGTGTTAGCCAGCCAGCAACTCTGATGGTGGGGTTGTGAGAGTGGTATTCTATTGGAATTAGCATGGCAGATCTAAATGAAGATGCTAAATGGCAAAATTTTCATTTTTTGCTGCACATGGAGGAAGAAGGTAAATTAAAGTGCTTTAGTTATATGCAGAGCCACTGGAATTATGTGGCAGGAAAAGACAAAATTATGAGGCAGGGTTGACCAATTTATGTGGCAAGAAAAGTCCAGTTCAGAATTTACAATGCCAATAGCTCTAACTCAAGCAAATGCAAGATCTATTGCTTTGCAAATGCTTGGTTCTTAAGTGAGTTTCACATGAATGTGTTTTTTCCTTGAATTTAACTCAGGTTCATGTGAACATTCTGGGTCGCTCTTGTGTTCATTTAGCTTAACTTTGTAAACAGTATCACAGACATCATCACCCCCATAGTCCTCAACTCCAGTGCATTCATTCTCCTAGGAGACCTCAATTTCCATCTTGGAGACCTGCTCAACATCAACACAGCTGCCCTTCTTGACAGCCTCAGAAACATAGGACTAACCCAACATGTCATGGAGCACTCCCATGCTTCTGGACACATCCTATACCCCGTCTTCACATCTTTCAATAACATCACAATCAAGACACCAGGACTTGTCACATGGACAGAACACGGTATAATCAGTTTCAAAATCGACAACTATCAACCCAGAAGAGCTCCAAAAGCAGGCCCAGCACGTTCCTACTGGAACAACATAACAGAGGTGGACTAGATGACCACCCTACAGGAGAACAAACTGGATCCCACAGGCTTCCTGGCATGCAAAACTGAGACCTTTAACAACTGTATCATCAATTGTGCAAACACTCTGGCCCCCATGAAACAAAGCAACACAGCAAAAACTAGAACACAAGCCAGCTGGTACACAGATGTCCTCAAAATGACCCAGCAAAACTGCAAACAACTGGAACGGAAATGGAGAACCTGCACAGGGGAAATAGAATATAACACTTTCAAAGCCATCCAGAGGAGATACTACTAGCTCGTTCGAGAAACCAAGAGGAAGGCCCTAGTCCAGTGGTTCCCAAACTTTTTTGACCCGAGGTTCCCTTGAACTATTGGCAGTTGGCTGCGGCTCCCCACTGTGTTATTTATTTTGGGCGAGTGGGGAGTGGAGGTGGGGGGAGCTTGTAAGCCTGGCCTCTGGAGTTCTTCCATTTTATTCCCTCAAAAATACTTGGTATGAACTATGGTATTATAATCATAGATGTAGCAAAATAAAAAATATATAACAGTTGTTTAATAAAAAAAAAACTTTCATTGGTTAAGACGGAAACAATGCTCTTCAGCACTGTGGTCTGCATTTGGATTTTCTTTAAAACTATCTTTTGTTCCTTAAAAATTGCCTCCAGCACAGGGAGCTCTCCTTCAGGTCATTCTAGTTGTCAAGGAGCCACTTTTGATATATAAGAATGCAGCTCCACTAATCAGCTCTACTATATTTCATTTTCAAGTACTTTACTAAAGTACTTTACTAAATGTTCTAGCAGCCACCATTATCTTAACTCTGCTTCTGTCTCTTCTAGCGTCTGCTGGAGTCTTTGCACTCTCCTGTCTCAGACCTCAGCATTTGTCTGCAGTCTCTGATTCCTTCTCACTATAGTCGTGTGTCACAGTTCGTGTCAATTCAGTTCTTATTATGGTACGAAACTCTGATGGAGGTCCACATAACGCCATATCAAAAAAGTAAAAACACAGTTATGCATTAAACATGTTGCATACTATCATAGTTATAAGAACCTATTCATACACTACAAAAGATGTTAAGAAGCCTTCCCACCAACTAACATTAATAAGACTAAAAACAGTGCCCTTCGCGATTAAAAAAATATATTATTAAAACAATACCACAATTTCCTTAAAAGTGACACCGTACATACTTAAGTCCAACTTTATATCTCTGCATTGCTCATAGTTTGTGTTAATTGATCTTACAGAGAGGAGCAATTCCTGTACTATTTTGCATGTCGCACTGCCATCTAGGGGTACTAGAGGGAGTTTCATCTTAGCTAAACATATTTTTGAAAGCCAGATTGAAAAATGAAAGAAATTGAACTCGGAATATTGAGGCATTACGTCACGGCGCCCCTGGGTAGTTTTGAAGGCACACCAGGGTGCCGCGGCGCACAGATTGGGAACCTCTGCCCTAGTCATATGAATTAATGCCAGCTCCAACAGCAGAAAAGAAATATTTGCACTGAAAATATTAACCCATCACAAGATCTGTGCAACGACTTCTCAAACTTCTTTTGCAGCAAGATCGAAACCATACACAGCAACTTCTCCCTCGCAGTCAAACTCCCTGATTCTCTCCAGAAGTCTCCCAGTGATGAAGAAACTCAACACAATCACCACATGATACACCATTAGCACAGAGGAAACCACTAAAATTATTAGGACCATTCACTCCGGGGCCCAGGTGGACCCCTTTCCTCAACACCTCCATCATTACAGCCACCTTCCCGGATCCATGAAAACATGCAGCCGCCAATGATCTCCTAAAGAAACCCTTGGCCAGCCTGACCAAACTTGCCAATTATTGAGCCCCCCACACACTCCTCTGAAGTACGAGATCTTATTTGCAGAGTCCCTCTCTCAGCCCCAGGCTCTTCAACATCTACATGACCCAGCTGGCTGATTTTAGATGACCTCACAACATAAACATCCTTACCTATGCTGACGACATGCAACTGATACTGTCCCTCTCAGAGAAAACACTTAAAACTAGGAAGAAGTTCATCACATGCATGAGAGAAGGTGCCATTTAGATGAAATCTAATTGCCTCAGACTGAAGTCAAACAAGACCAAAGTGGTATTCTTTAGGACAGAACGTCTCACCATGCGACTCCACTTGGTGGCTCACAGACCTTGGACCCATCCCCATACCCTGCCTGCAAGCAAGAAACCTTGGAATGATCATAGACAACAAACTGAACATGGCCACCCAAATCAACGCAATGATCTTGTCCTTCTTCAACACCATCAGAATGCTGAAGAAAATTTTCAAGAGGCTACCAGCCAACACCAGGAAAATTATCACCAAGTTCTCATCACAAGCCGACCATACTACGAAAACATTGTGTGCACAGGGACAACCAACCAGCTCACAAGAAGACTGCAGACTGTCCAAAACACAGCAGTTAGACTAGTCTTCAACCTCTCACACTATAGGGAACACTCACCACACCTTAGGGAACACTATTGGCTCCTGATACATATGCACACACACTTCATACTCCTCACCCACACCTACAAAGCATTCCACAAAACAAGACTGGCCCTGCATATGTGAACAGCTACATTAACTTCCACCAACCTTCCAGACACCTCAGTCCTGCCGGCGTCTCACTAGCAGACAACGCACACATACACAATAGCAGAGCAGGGGGCTGCGCCTTCTTGTACCTGGCCCCTAGAGCCTGGAACCACCTTCCACAATACAGCAGAGCCTCTTCCTCTCTTCTTGACTTTTGTAAGATGCTGAAGATCTGGCTTTTTCAGTCTAACCCCCAGTGCTTAATTTGTGCTGGTGGTTTCCAGTGCTCAGCACCGTCACTTATTTTACAGATCAAGGTTATAACATTTTTCTTCCTTCGGTGATGGGGCCCAATAATTATGAAAAATAAATGTACCTGTTTGACAGGGTGGCTGTCTGATGTGTCTTCACAGGCTAGCCCATCCTGGTCCAGGGATCTTGATAACCGTGCATCATCACGGTAGTGATGTCAGCACGGCTGTCTGTCATGGTTCCTCAGTACCGCAGATTGGATGATTGGGTCTGACGCCTGCCCCCTGGCTCCCATGGCTGAGTTGGGGTTAGGCAAGCTAGGACTGCACAGGTGCAAGATGAAGACTTCTGCGACTGCAGGACACATGAAGAGGAAATTAAATGGCTCATTTACAGGCTCCTTGCGCTGCTGTAGCGTCATTTTTTTAATGCTATGTTGGCACAAAACAGTCTGCCAACCTGCGCTGTACTTACAAACTGGCGCAATGTCACCATTGCGCCACTTTGTAAACCCTTGTGCCACATTATACCTGCATCAGGTATAATGCATGCAAGGGAGGCGTTCCCCCGCATGGAGGCCCAAAACAATGGCACAGTGAAATCTACAAGATTTCGCTTCACCATTCTAGTGTAATTATTTAATGCCTGCCTAGTGCAGGCATTAAACTGACGCTAGACTCTTCAATGGGCCACCCCGAGCTTTGCTGGACTAGCAGCAACATTTTTGATGCTAGTATAGCAAAGCGCCACAACTGCGTCAAAAATGTTGATGCAGTTGTGCTAACAAATGCCATGTTGCGCTGTATTATAAATACATCACTACCATGGTGACGTTAGGGGGGCACAGGGAGATGCAAGGAAACTGGCGCATTGGAGCCGATGTGCCAGTTCTTTGTTAATGAGGCCCTAAGTGTGCATGCCTGACTGCCTAGAAATAAAACTGTCTAGCCATATTCTGCCCTCATTGTTGTGCCGGTGACCCACCACCACCTCCAGTCAGTCAGCTCAATCTGCCTATCAGCATGCTGCACTGCAATGTTTGACAGCCAGCACCACCTTAACTTCTGGGCTATGTGAGTCGTGCAACATTAGGCGTCGTGGAGCATGTGAGCAGCAGGAATGGCCCACCGGCCTGGCCTGCACAGATAAATTGCAGTAACAGACAGGGCTGCGGTGAATTGCGGTGGCCAGCAATCACCCCTAAATGAGTGGGTAAGCAAGTGAGACAGAGCATTCCCTGCGCTGGGCCCTTGACGCTTCCTTGAGGATTTTCAAATGTGGCACAGCGAAGGCACACGCACATGCGTGAGGCAGCAGTGACGATGATGGTTCTGTACGATTTGCAAAGCACTGCGCATACCCATCTGTTTGTGCATGTGTTGCTGAGCACTAGTGCATGTGCACATGTTCACTGAGTTAAAAAAAATAGAACGATTGTGAAGCAAGTAAAAATGGGAGCCCTAGCCCCTTCCTACAAATTAGTTTTTTCACATTTACACAGGCAGTGTGTGTCTAAGTACCATCATTTTTAGGGGATTAATTCATTCTAAATTATAAATATTTATATGTGCAATCAGCTGCTGAGATTATACATCTCCTATAGGAAACAGCAGGCAAAGAAAACCAATGTACTCTGTAGTTCCATAAAGGGCACATCCTGAAAGCCACAAAGCCATTTGCACAATTTTCCAAGAGGGAAAGGGTATTTAAAATGGAACCTTTTGATTCTTGTTCCCAAGTTTCGATCATAAAACATTGATAATATTAAAATGCATTCCATCTTTTAGTTAAAAGAAGTAGTGACACAACGAAGTCTGTCTTTGATAGCTCTGGAGACAGAAAGTGGTTCTATATTTTCATTTTTAGAAAAAAATAAAACATGCATTGAAAATATTATCTTACATTCTGTATCTTGCTATATAAAACCAGTATAAAAAAACGGGAAAATAAAATTAGATACAAAAAGTCCTTGTTGTAACAACAGTCAACGCGTTTCGTCCTTCCACACAGGACTTCTTCAGGGCTAATTTGTTACCACAACTCTAAGTATTATTGAGAACAAGTGGAAGAACATAAAGAAAAGATACATCACATCTGTACTATATACAAAAGTCTAGACATTTCTATATTTCTATAATTTGGATAAGTGGTGCACCACCGTTGTGTTTTTTGTATGCTTTTTCCCCTTTTTTTCTTAAAAAGGCTCACACCTTAGCAGCAGGTGTTTTGGTTGAGGTGCACACGGGGAACAATCCAATATATACTCTTTGCCTGCAATCCACTTGGGAATACACAGGGATAGGTGCGCCTTCTATGAGCCTGCTGCCTTTGCTTGTTTGGAGATCACCTGTACCCAACTATTTAGAAGAAATAAATTTATTGGGGTTGGGGGTGTTACCCCAAACACCCCCCTAAAACTACGTCCCTGGTTTGAACGTGGCAAGTTCCAATCACTCTCCTTCCATATAGGGCAGAGGTGTGATGCTGAGGCTAGAACTCATCCCATTGCTGCCTCCCTTATAGTGATTCCTAGGTACTCAATTGAGCCCGAGAGAAAACAGACTGTGTTACCAGTGCATGGAGCCCACAACCACCAGCACTGATTTATACGGACCATCATATATTTTTTTCTCAACAAACTTTGAACCAGAGCCTCAGTGAGAAAAAAAACAAAAAAGGGAAAGGAAGAAGAGGAAAATGGAAAAAAATGACAAAACGAAAGAAAGCAGAGATTAAAAAGAACAAGTGAGAGGCAGGGAGTGGCTAGTGCTGTATTAAATAGGCATGAGGTGGAATCAAGACTACACAGCTTTGGTATTTGTCACCCCAAGGTTCTGTGGCAACGGCCACATCCCTTTGAACTACAGTTTGGACCCCAACACTTATTCTTTTACAAATCAAGCAATGTATCCTCTCAGGGCTGGTTTCACACCTGTTCCAGAGCACCTGGTTTCCTCTCACGGGTGATTAGCGCTCTATAAAAACCCTGTTAGAATAACATACCATAACATGACAACACTCCTTGAACCTTTTGTTACCTCCCCTGTCTTTGGATAGTGCCTTGAGGTAAACATTGAGCTGCACTATCACTAAACAAAAATAATAAATAAAACAAACGTGTTTTAGAACTTTGATCAATATCACAACCCAAATTCTTTGTGGTGCCTACTTTGGGGGTTTTGGGTGGTGTTTTGGTGCATTTGAAATGAGCAGGTAGATGCCGATGTGCAGTGCCTCTCCAGGAGTCATTGGCTCTATTCAAGTACTGTGATGATGAGGCTTGGAGATCTCGTCGAGTACTGTGTGTTGTTTTTCTTTATTTACAGTCTCTGGATTATGCTCTTGCTGCAGTTAGCACAGCCGGCTGAGGTTGGTGCGGACTGCACAACCAGGCCACATGGGTTTGTTTGTGCTAAATATGTCTTATTAAACTTTAGAGGTTTGGTGAACCAGAGTGACCACTGTCCATTTGCTATTCTTTATTCATAGAAATACTGGTCATATCTGCCTGCTTCTTATTCATATTCCAGCTTGTCAATCTTGAGTTTGTCCCCCCCATGGAGCATTGATTCTTTACCATATATGTTTGCCTGGTGTCTTTGTTGATGTCAGGGAACTTCTTTTTTCTTTTAGTATAACCACTCACAGAGACTCCATGTGTTTTCGAGCTGTCTCCCTTGTGTACTTCTCTCCCCCATTGTGTCCTGTGACACCTGTGTTGCTTCCAGCTCTCTCGCTTGCTGCTTCTCTGTCCCCTGTCCGCCACCGTGTTGCTTCTGTACCTCCCTACCATCCCATGTGTAGCTTCAGTGAAACCCACCCTTCCATGTGCTGCTTCTGACCCACCCAGTTGCTTGACCCCTGTTGTATCCACCTCACTTAGGTCCACTCCCTGCCAACCACTTTAAAAAAAAAAAAGCTTTTGCGCGATTTACAGTTTTTAATTTCTGTCTGACTTGGATCGGTAACTAAAAAACAAAAAAAAGTGGCTGCATCATTATGTAGGCACGCATGCGTGGTGCACGCGCCTACAAATAATGCAGACAGCCATGTAAAGCTTATTTTGGCTATGCTGCACAGCAACAGTGATGCTGTACAGCGTGTCTAACAGCATTGGAAAAGCCAATAGGTCACAAACGCAAGACCTACTGGCTTTACCAATGCTTGCTTAGATTTTAAAAAGTTGACAGGCATAAGTTAGTGCATCTTGTTCGTGCGTCCCCCATCACTGCTGTAAAAATGCTTCTGTTTCAGACACATCCAGCCTGAGCATGATGAGGTACAAACTGTCACGCCCTCACTACAGACTCATCCCACCAGTAGGCCTGAGGGAACAAGTAGGCTTTGGAGAGACCGCCTAGTGCTGGGGACAGGTGGTGAACTCTGAAGGAAGGGGGCGAAGGGCCGGGTGGTTTTCGGGCAGGGAAACTGCCAGTAACACAATTGTTGGTGGGTCACTGGGCCTGCTCTTGCGCCCTGGCTATTCTATAGCACTTAACGTTCCAGGAACCGAGTCTCCTGCTTTACTTACTTGCTTTTTTCTTTGAAAGTTTGCATTCCACAAATGTCCATGTTGATGTTTCAAATAGAGGAATTTCCACAACTTGTAAGAGGGTAAATGATGCAAGTGAATGAAAGAAACTCTCTAAAGTACTGCAAAACAAAGAATAGCATTTATGTGGAGACTCAGAATTGCTTGGTTTCCTCAGATATGTTACACCACATGACTGGGCTGTTAGAGGGAAATCTGTTAATAAAATAAAACAAATCATTTTGACAAAATAATGTAAGTTTAATCGATTTTCAGCTGGGAACAACAGGCAGTCTCACATAGAGGCCATGACTGAAGTTCAAAGTTCTGGTTCAAACACCAGTAGCATTTATACTGTAAAAACCACAAAAAACTGTGGTCAAAAGTTCAGCATTGACGTAAGCAACTACAAGCAGTACAGATAAGATAATAAGGGAGAGGTGCCTCTGGAAGCACGTGCACTTGTTGGCCTCATGGGTGGGTATGTTACACTGACGTCATTCACCATATCTATCTTTCTGCACAACAAGAGATTATGGGGGTCATTACAACCCTGGCGGACGTTGTTAAAGCGGCGGTAAGACCGCAAACAGGCCGGCGGAAAAAAAGGGAATTATGACCGTTTGCGGAAACTGCCAACATAGACAGCCGCTTTAACACTCCGACCGCCACAGACAAACAGCGCGGCGGTCACCGCCAACAGACAGGCGGATGACAAAGTACCGCCCACATTATTACAACAGGCCAATCCGCCACATTTTCCGGGGCGGATTCACCGTGGATAAAAACACGGTGGAAACAGCCATTTCAATGGGAAAACGCTCACCTTAACACACTCCACGAGGAAGGAGGGCACCTTGGAGCCGGAACTCCAAATACTCCCTGCGATAGTGTTCCTGCTCCTCTACGAACATCAGCAACGGCGGTGCCGAAGACAACGGTGAGTACTGCACCTACGATATAGGGAAGGGGGGAGGCAAAAGTCAGGGACACACACACACACAACACCCCCACCCCGACCCTCGCACACTATAACACACACACCAATGCATTTCCAAACATCACAGTAACAACCCCCAACCCCCCCGGAAGAATGCAAAGACAAAAGGAAATGAGTACAACCATTGTAATGTATCACAATACAGTAAGCTAATATATACAGAAATATATACAAATGCCAAAAATAAACATCACGATCAGTAGTGCAGGTATGCACCATCCAATGTCCGTGGACCACTGGGCCCAAAATGCATGGGCGAGGCTCACACACGATACCTGTCCAGAAACGGAGAGAACACTGCAGGGGCATCGGATAGAAATACAACAGGCACCTCAGGGGGAATTGAAGGGGGGGCACCTCAGCCGGATGACAGCACCACGCCAGATCCACGACGGGGCTCCATGCCCATTGATGTATTCTGGGGAGTGCAAAGCCACAGTCTCTCAAGTCTCTACAATGGGTGGTTTGCCCACTGGAACATCCTGGGGAGTGCAAAGCCACAGACTCTCAAGTCGATAATAGTCTTCACTGGTTCTGGAGGGGGACTAGTGCCCAGAGTGCTTCATCCTGTTAAGGACTGAGGTAGTGGATGCCGTTCTCCACTAGTTCTGGAGGGGGACTGGTGCCCAGAGTGCATCACTCTCCCCATGACGGTCCCAGTTCCGTCACTGCCCCTGCCACACATGGGCTAGCGATGCTTGAGTTGGCGGGGCTTCCCCTGTTCAGCGGTGCTTCCCCTGTTCAGCGGTGCTTGCCATGGCTGTCTTTGCCCTGTTCAGCGGTGCTTGCCATGGTGGTTTCTGCCCTGTTCAGCGGTGCTTGCCCTATTTAGCGGTGTTTGCCCTGTTCAGAGGTGCTTTCCATGGCGGTCTTTGCCCTGTTCAGCGGTGCTTACCCTGTTCAGCGGTGCTTGCCATGGCGGTTTCTGCCCTGTTCAGCAGTGCTTCCCCTGTTCAGCGGTGCTTGCCATGGCGGTCTTTGCCCTGTTCAGCGGTGCTTCACTTTGCTGTCTCTGACCTGTGCAGCGGTGTGTGCCATGGCGGTCCATCATTGCCCAGCGGAGCTGTGGCTGCCGGGGCCCTCCTGGGCACTGACTCTGGCGGTGGTCTCTTGACCAGTGACGATTGTGCTGCCCTCCTGGGCACTGACTCTGGAGGTGGTCTCCTGACCAGTGACGATTGGGCTGCCCTCCTGGGCACTGACTCTGGCGGTGGTCTCCTGACCAGTGACGATTGTGCTGCCCTCCTGGGCACTGACTCTGGCGGTGGTCTCCTGACCAGTGACGATTGTGCTGCCCTCCAGGGCACTTACTCTGGCGGTGGTCTCCTGACCAGTGACAATCGGGCTGGCGGTGACGTCCTGGGCAGCGGGGATGATGGCGGCCTTCTCCGCCCTGCTGCTCTTCCCAGACTTTGGCGCTTTCTTCTGCCCCTTCCCCACCTTGGGAGGAGTCACAGCTGACTCGACACTCCCCCCGGGACCCTTGTGAGCGGCTTTGCTGGCAGGAGTCTTCACCATCTCCCGTCGGGCACTGTCCAACTTCTGGTGCTTCACGGGGGGGACTGGCTGTGCTTTGGCTCCGTGTCACACTGGCTGCCCTGGTGCCCAGTGCACTCCACATACCTCTAACAGGCACCACTGGTACCAGACTTTTTTGAGGTGAGGTGCTACTACCGAACCTATGAATTGGAGGGGGGGTGGTGGGAAAGAGGTCAACGTTGTTCAGGAAAAGTTTCTGACGAATACTGGGACGGGTAGCTGGAGGGGGTCTGGGAGTGGAGGAAGAGGAGGTGGTTGTAGGAGGTGTATCTTTAGGTGATTTGGGTGCAGGTGCATGTTCTGCAGGCTGTCGTGAGGTGGATGGATGTTGGGTGTGTGTGTGCCCGCATTTGTGTACTTTGGGAGGGGGCGTCACAGACACTGGGTGAGGACACAGGGGACGTGCAAATGGTAGTGGGGGTGGTGAGTGCAGGTGAGCGGGGTGTGGTGCTGGGTGTTCTGGTACGAGTCCTAGTGGCTGTAGTGGTAGTGCATGCAGGTGAGAATGTAGAAGACACTGGGAGGGAGGAGGGAGACGACGAGGAGGGGGACACAGTGGAGCCAGTGGATGTTGCTGTGTCTGTATGTGGGTGATGCTTGTGTGAGTGCCTGTGGGATGTGTGGTGCCTATGTTTGCCTGAGCTGTCCTTGTGTGTTGAGGTGTGTGCAGGCTGGTCTGATGGTGTGCTTGGGATAGGCTGAGGTACAGTGGATTGGGTCTGGGTGGAGGAAGTTGGAGGGGGGAGGCTAGACACAGGGACAATGGCTGCTATCAGTGCTGAGGCCAGAGATTGCAGGGTTCTATGATGGGCAGCCTGACCAGAATGAATGCCCTCCAGGAATGCATTAGTGTGTTGCAACTCCCTTTCTACACCCTGGATGGCATTCACAATTGTAGACTGCCCAACAGTGAGTGACCTCAGGAGGTCAATGGCCTCCTCACTGAGGGCAGCAGAGGTGATAGGGGCAGGGGCTGAGTTGCCTGGGCGAAGGTGATGCCCACCCTCCTGGGTGAGCAGGCACGGGCGAAGGCTGAGGGGCTGCTGGGAGGGCAGTGCTGGTAGGGGGGGTGGCGGCTGTACCTGTTGAAGTGGGTGCCGCCACCACAAGGGAGCTCCCATCGGAGGACGAGTCCGTGTCCCTGTTTGCTGATCCAGTGACCGCCGTGAAGCTCCCCTCGCCCTCCGTCCCACTGGTGTACTCAGAGTCCGTGGTGTGGCCCTCCATGGCCATGTGGGATGCAGCCCCCTCATGCTCCGGTGCCACTGTACCTCCGCCTGATGATGCTGATGCACAAAAGATCAGGGAGAGCACAAAAAGGGAGGGGGACGACAGAAGAAAGACAGGTTGTGTGCATGGCTTACCACTACCGTTGGTGGACAATACAGACACAGCAGCCCCCTGCACTACGCCTCGCTCTTGGCCTCTACAGATGCAGTTCCTGGGATATGGCCTACATGGTTATGGTGGACATCTGCACACATAGATGACACAGGGGCATGTATACCTTTACCTGGCACTCTACAGAGGTGGGGTGGAGTGGCACATGGCCTGCATTACGGAGGGGCCTAGCCTACGGAACTCGCCCTGGCCTAGGGAAACCCACAGCCCTCCTCCCCCACCCAGACCCCTCCACTGCGCGCAAAGTCAGCAGAATGAGAGTGTACTCAACCCCTTGTGTCTGCTGTGAGGCCCTCATGCGCCCATCCAACTCAGGGTAGGCCACCGCCAGGATCCGGAACATCAGGGGGGTCAGGGTGCGACGGGCACCCCTCCCACGTTGGGAGGCCATCCCCAGCTGAGCCTCCGCCGTCTTCTTGCTCCAGCGGTGAATGTCCTCCCATCTTTTACGGCAGTGGGTGCTCCGTCTCTGGTGGACCCCCAGGGTCCGGACGTCCTTGGAGATGGCACGCCAAATATCCTTCTTCTGGTCGGCACTGACCTACATGACATGTACAGGGGAAGAAGAGAAGTCATTAACAACTGCACCGTTGAAGTGAGTGGCCCACATCCCTGCCCTTGCCATGTGGCACATGCATTCACACTCATTCATGCTCGCTGAACTGTGCCCCCTTCCTTCTTACATCCAGCCCTCTCCACCCAGGCATAGCCCATACAACTTGCACCCTATGTACTCACCTGTTGGTCTGGAGGACCGTAGAGTAGCGTGTACTGGGGGAGGACCCCGTCAACGAGCTTCTCCAACTCCTGTGCAGTGAAGGCAGGGGCCCTTTCCCCAGACGCATGTGCCATTGTCTCTTCCAGACCGAGGTCACAGCAGCACTTGCAGTATAGGTCCTCTCCTGTCGAAGATCAGGTATCGAGTGATTGAACAGAGAGAAAATGGCGGACACGTCCGCGGCGGTGACGTCAGCGGCGGTGCGTATCATCACCGCCGGCGCACTTGGTCATTGGCTCCTGGGACCCATAGGGTCCAATGTTAACCAATGCAGCATTGCATCGCGGTCTCCGACTGCCTACCGCGACGGTGTACAACGCCAGCGCAGTTTCCTCACATCCCATTGTCCCACTTTAGAGGTCAGGCATCTGCCATTTCAGGGGCCCACATGGCTTCATTTTCAACTGCGTCACACATACCGAGGCCTGGACTCAACACACAACACACATACAGACAACTTTTTGGAATTTGTTTCGTGTTCTGTGTAGCTGTGGGTACATACCTCTGAATTGCTTGACTCTGTGGTCACTGTTGTCCTTCCTAGGCACCATCAGCTGGGACATGTGAGGAGATGGTGGAATCCTCCGGTGTACCGACCGCTGGTGGACCTGTTGACAATGGAGGAGCGAAATTTAATCATCACCTACAGGTTTGACCGTGCCACAATCCAGGAACTGTGTACCCAGTTGGAGCCAGACCTTATGTCACCAATCCGCCATCCCACAGGAATCCCCCCTCCAGTGCAGGTGCTATCAGTGCTCCATTTCCTAGCAAGTGGGTCATTTCAAACAACAGTGGCCATGGCATCAGGGATGTCCCAGCCTATGTTTTCCAACGTGTTGTCCAGAGTGTTGTCTGCCCTGCTGAAACACATAAGGAGCTACATCGTTTTCCCTCAGGTGGAGGATTTGGCTACAGTTAAAGGTGACTTCTATGCCCTGGGACGTATCCCTAACATCATAGGTGCCATTGATGGGACCCATGTAGCTCTGGTCCCCCCCCCACAGGAGTGAACAGGTGTACAGGAACCGGAAGAGTTATCATTCGATGAATGTACAGATGGTATGTTTGGCAGACCAGTACATCTCGCAGGTAAATGCTATGTTCCCTGGCTCAGTGCATGACGCCTACATCCTCCGGAATAGCAGCATCCCTTATGTGATGGGTCAACTCCAGAGGCACCGGGTATGGCTATTAGGGGACTCTGGTTACCCCAACCTGTCATAGCTACTGACCCCAATGAGGAATCCCAGGACCAGGGCAGAGGAACGCTACAATGAGGCCCATGGGTGGACTAGGAGGGTCATCGAACGCACCTTCGGCCTCCTGAAGGCCAGGTTCAGGTGCCTCCATATGACAGGTGGTTCCCTATTCTACTCACCAAGGAAGGTGGGCTAGATCATCATCGCCTGCTGTATGCTTCACAATCTTGCTTTGCGACGCCAGGTGCCTTTTTTGCAGGAGGATGGTCCAGATGATGGTGTTGTGGCAGCTGTGGAGCCTGTGGACAGTGATGAGGAGGAAGCAGAGGAAGAAGACATTGACAACAGGGACTCAGTCATACAGCAATATTTCCAGTGACACACTGGTGAGAACACTTTTACTAATACTTTTACCTTCACACTTCTACCTCTATCCTGTCTGTCAATTTCAAGCAGTATTTGGTAACTGAGTTGTACATTTCCATTACGGTTTCACAGGTGTGGTTACCAACGTGTGTCATTTGCTTGCATTCTTCACGGACTTGCGATGTGTGACATAGGTATGTTGACATTACTATTGAGAACGGATTTTGTCATTGTTATAGCTAATACATATTTTCAATATTACAGACTGACTCCAGATTGTTTTGTGGTTCAAGGGTGTTTATTGAAGCGCTGATTATTGGAGGGGGTGGTAAAATGGTGATGGGTGATGGTGGAGGAATGTCCATGGCAGAGTCCAGACTATTAGTCTCACAGGTGCACTGCCCATATGGGCATAGGAAGTGAAGCTGGGCCAGTTCCAATATGGACAGGGTTACAAAGTGGGACAGTGGGATGACAATCAGGGTGGTCTCATTTCTTGGCGGGGGTCATGCCATCGTGCTCTGTCCTGTTCCTGGATCTCAGGGACCGCTTGCGGGGTGGTTCTCCGTCTGCAGGGGGTGGGGTGCTGGTGTGGTGGTCCTGTGGCGGGCGTCCTGTCCACTAGTGCCGGCAGAGCTGGTGGGCAGGTCATCGTCCAGGCTAGTGTCAGGGGCCCCTTGGAGTGCCACGGTGTCCCTCATGGTGTTCTGTATGTCCTTCAGCATCCCTACGATGGTGCCCAGGGCAGAGCTGATGGTTCTGATTTCCTCCCTGAAGCCCAAATACAGTTCCTCCTGCAGGTGCTGGGTCTCCTGAAACTTGGCCAGGACCGTAGCTATCATATCCTGGGAGCGGTGGTATGCTCCCATGATGGAGGAGAGGGCCTCGTGGAGAGTGGGTTCCTTTGGCCTGTCCGCCCCCTCTCGCACAGCAGCCCTCCCAGTTCCCCTGTGTTCCTGTGCCTCCGTCCCCTGGACTGTGTGCCCACTGCCACTGCCCCAAGGTCCCTGTTGTTGTTGGGGTGGTGGGTTATCCTGGGTTCCCTGTAGTGGTGGACACACAGCTGATTGACGTGTCCTGGGTACGGAGGTATGGGCCCGCTGGGTGGGTGCTGTACTGGTGTTTCCAGAGGGTGGAAGGTCAGTGTTGGGCTGTACCTGTGCGAGGGAAACCGACTGTCCCGAGGCCCACGATGGTCCGGGCTGGTCATCTGGATCCAGTTGGACAGAGCTGCTGTCATCACTGTGGGCATCTTCTGTGGGTGGGGTAGAGATGTCTGGACCCTCCTGTCTAGTGACGTCAGGTAGTGGTCCTGCAGGGGTATAAAAGCATGATTATTGCATCTGTGTGTGTCATGGTATGCAATGGGTGGGTGAGTGTGTACCCCGGTGCTAGAATTCCAGTGTGGGGGCTTGTGTGATGATGGTTAGGAGTTGTTTTGGGTATGTGCAGTGGGCATGCTTTAGTGATGGGTGTCCATGCTTTGTTGTGTCATGCAGGGCGTGGTGTTGGGTGGGTGGTATGTGTTATTAGTACATTAGTGAGGAGTTGGAGTGATAGGGGATGGGGCGAGGGTGGGAGTGTGTGATAGCATGCAGGTAGGGTGGGAGATATGATAGTTAAGATTTGACTTACCAGTGTCCATTCCTCCACCAACTCCTCCGAGGCCCTCAGGATGCATAATGGTCAAGACCTGCTCCTCCCATGTTGTTAGTTGTGGGGAAGGAGATGGGGGTCCGCCGCCAGTCCGCTGTACCGCGATGTTGTGCCTGGAGACCACGGAACGCACCTTCCCCCGTAGGTCGTTCCACCTCTTCCTGATGTCCTCCCGATTTCTTGGGTGCTGTCCCACTGCGTTGACCCTGTCCACGATTCTTCGCCATAGCTCCATCTTCCTAGCTATAGAGGTGTGCTGCACCTGTGATCCAAATAGCTGTGGTTCTACCCGTACGATTTCCTCCACCATGACCCTGAGCTCCTCCTCCGAAAACCTGGGGTGTCTTTGGCGTGCCATTGGGTGGTGTAGGTGATGTGTGGGGTGGTGTATGTGGTGATGAGTGTGGTGATGTATAGTGGTGTGTGGTGTTTTGTGCGTGGATGTTGTGTGGGTGATGGTGTTGTGTGCCTCTGTGTGGTGGGGTTGTCTATTGCTGGGCTCTCTCTGGCCTTCGTCTCCAATTTTTGGTCGCAGGGGTTTGTGGGTGATGTGGGTGTGTGTTTTATATTGTGTTAGGTGTGTGGGAGTGGTGTTTGTATGTGTATCAGGTGTGTGTATTTCGAATAGTCCAATGTGGCAGTGTTTTGGAGATGTGTGTGTATTTTGAGCGTGGCGGTGTATACCGCCAATGGAATACTGCGGTTGAAAGACCGCCACGTGGATTCGTGGGTCGTAATAGCATGGGCGTGTTTCTGTTGGCGTGACGGTGGAGGTTTTGTTTTCGCCAGTTTATCACTGACCTTTGGTGTGGCGGACTTGTGTGGGTGTCTGAATTTCGGCGGTTTCCGAGATATGGGTCATAATAGCTGTGGCGGAATTCCGCGGCCGCATGTTGGCGGTCTTCTGCACGGCGGTAAGCGGCTTTTACCACCAATGTTGTAATGACCCCCTATATGTTGCGTGCTGCTCATGGTAGCCCTGCCTTGTGCAAATACTTATATGACCCTCACACGGTTCCCCTTACCACGATATGAATGACTTGTGATTTTTAGGATCCTTGCACTAAGGTAAGATACACCCTTTCGTTCCACCCTGTTCGTGCTAAGTGAACATTTTGAAAGCAACAGTTGGCGCAGCTTTGAAGAAAAACTCTCATTCTAATGTGGCTTGGGCCTCTTGTATGTTTCAGCACAGTTAACTTAACAATGCAGCATGTGTATAAGTTTCCTAAGTAATAAGTGTTTGTTTGTCCTAAATATGACCTGCCTTTTCTATTGAACCCACAGTCTGTCTTTTTTAACATGTCATGTATTAAGCTTTTCACTACTTACATTGGTTTACAACTATCTCTAGCCTAAAATGTTTGTATTGGGATTTGGGAACTTATGTTTGTTTGTATGTGATGTATTCCTATTCTTCCTACATCAGGGTAACTGGGTTTAATTCCATATTGAGTGTGTCTCTTTTCCAGGAAGACAGTGCATACTTATTTTCAGGGGCTTAGGAGACACTACTGGGCATATTTGCATTACGCATACTTACAAGGCGACGCTAAGCCACTTTTTGTTGCTTAACTCCACCTTGTAAATATGCCCCCCCCGTCCCAGCCTTCTGTGGCAGAGAGGCTTACAATGGGTGTTGCTATGGGCGTTCCACCCCAACACCCATTGCTTTTGACGCTGCCCCGGATTTTTCAAGATTCTATATATCTGTGGCAGCACCAAAAACTAACGCCACCCCAGGGGTGGAGTTAGCATGGCGCAGCGATTAGAAATGCTTTCATTTCTCCTCGATTTTGCTTTTTCTATGTGTGCTGCATGCTGCAGCTCACATAGAAAAAGCTAAACTGCCATGAATGATTATTTATGTGCAGGAAGGTTCACCTAAACAATTATCATAAATAACTCATAAGTGGAAGTTTGGTACTTATATGTGTGCTGCTTTATACAGCACACATAGAAGTGCCAAATCGCCATTGTAGATTGTTTTTGTGCAGGATGGTACACCTTCCTGCACATAAACAATCAATCCCCTCAACAAAGACACCCTTGCACTATGGTTGAAGGATGTCTGCGTTGGTGCTAGGCTGCTAAATTTGGTGCTGGCGCAGAAGGAAACACAGGGGTGCGCTGTATTCTTGTAAATATAGTGCATCCTTGGTTTTCAAAACTGGTGCAGCACTGCTGATTTTGGCGCAGCACCACACTGCACCAGTTTGTCGTAAATCAGGTCCTACATTTCTTGTGGGACAGGGTCAGCCTCGGGGGACCCAATACAAATTCACTGTGGTCGTCACACCGTTGACTTTAATAAACCTGTACAATCACAAAGGTTTGAAGTGATACAGGGATATTAAAACACATTGGGGGTCATTCTGACCCTGGCGGTCATGGACCGCCAGGGCCAATGACGCGGAAGCACCGCCAACAGGCTGGCGGTGCTTCCGGGGGCATTCTGACCGCGGCGGTAAAGCCGCGGTCAGAATAGGGAAGCCGGCGGTTTCCCGCCGGCTTCCCGCTGCCCCAGGGAATCCTCCACGGTGGCGCTGCAAGCAGCGCCGCCATGGGTGATTCCGACCCCCTTCCCGCCATCCTGTTTCTGGCGGTTTTCACGGCCAGAAACAGGATGGCGGGAACGGGTGTCGTGGGGCCCCTGGGAGCCCCTGCAGTGCCCATGCCACTGGCATGGGCACTGCAGGGGCCCCCTAACAGGGCCCCATTGAGATTTTCAGTGTCTGCTTGGCAGACACTGAAAATCGCGACGGGTGCAACTGCACCCGTCGCACACCAGCAACTCCGCCGGCTCCATTCGGAGCCGGCATCCTCGTTGCTGGTGCTTTCCCGCTGGGGGGGCGGGCGGCCTTTTAGCGGTCGCCCGCCAGCCCAGCGGGAAAGTCAGAATGACCGCCGCGGTCTTTTGACCGCGGTACGGTCTTCTGGCGGTTCCCGCCAGGCCGGCGGCTTCCGCCGCCGTCGGGGGTCAGAATGACCCCCATTATTTTTTATTCAAGGTTCAGATGCGGTTTTATCAAACACAGCTTAATGTACAGTAGCACAGGGAGTCAACACTTCTGCTGCCAAAGTCCAAATGCAGCCTGAAGGTCACAGGGTGGAGACTCTGCAGGATCTACTTTTCATCCTTCTGGGGTTCATACCATGAGTGGTACTTAGTTGGTATGATATTATCTCCTGCACATTTCTCTTCTATGAGGCCACAAGAAAATGGCCGGAAGTGCTTCATGAGCAGAGGCAAGCCTCTTAAGCTCTTAGGGTCGAGCCTGCGATACCATGCGCTAGCTATGCATCTCGCTTGCAAGACTCTGTTGTTAACTCGTCCATTGCTTACCACTTGTTAACTTGTGTACCACTCTTTTTGACAGTGTCATAATTGGTCACTGCAGGCCTAGCATAATTTCCGGTCCTGTCCGTGGAGTAGGGCCCAAGCACTGATTGTTTCACCTTAATCAGTACCAGTCCACTGCTCCTAATGTGATTGAGGTTTTATTTTGTTCTTTTTAACTTCTAGTGCTCAGCAAACATAAGGCATATGAGTGGCAAAAATGTGCCCAGCAGAAGAAACAAAAGTGCAAAGTTTTATTTTATATAGTTAATTTTTTAGGGCAAGTGTAAGCGTTTGACCTATTGTATACTTTTAGTATACTTCTTATGGCTTAAGGTGATTTAATTTGTTGGTTGCAGTGTCCTTTACAAATTCTTGCTCGCTAGTAGTCAATTTTGCCTTTTTCTCCCTCCTTTTTCTGTTTCAGAGAAGTGACCAACTACTGAAACCACTCTGGTTTCTTTATCTGTTGCTGTGTGGACTATTTTTGTTATTTCTTTGGTGCTCCCCCTTTTACCGTGAGTATTTTAGGCAGGTAGCGGCCTGCGTTTTATTGCAGAATTCCGTTCCTCCCACCTCCTCCCATGTTGCTGACATTTGTTTTGGCTTTATTCTAGTGCTGTCTTTTTTTGCCTCAGGCTCCTAAAATAAGCTTATTGTAAAAAAGAAACACACTGTGGTTTAGCTCACTGCTCACGAAAGCCACAAAATACCCTTTCTGATAGAATGTAGCTAAACCTAGAAGCAATGATATGAAACTTGCTTGGCCTCCCATCTGGAGTCTCTCCTCCAGGGCCCCTCCCGGCTAGCACTCAGGACATCACACACTGCTTATCTTCTTTATTGGGGCCATAAATCTTCTCAGGCTGCTCTGCGATTGTTACCTTTGTTAGAAAATTGTTGAAATGTGAAAGCTTGTTAGACCTTTACGTCTGACATTCAGGGGGTGATTCTAACTTCGGCGGGCGGCGGAGGCCGCCCGCCAAAGTTCCCCCACCAAAATACCGCTCCGCGGTCGAAAGACCGCTGAGGGTATTTTGGGATTTGCCCTGGGCTGGCGGGCGGCCGCCAAAAGGCCGCCCGCCAGCCCAGGGCAAATCAACCTTCCCACGAGGATGCCGGCTCAGAATTGAGCCGGCGTAGTGGGAAGGTGCGACGGGTGCAGTGGCACCCGTCGCGTATTTCAGTGTCTGCATAGCAGACACTGAAATACTTTGTGGGGCCCTCTTACGGGGGCCCCTGCAGTGCCCATGCCATTGGCATGGGCACTGCAGGGGCCCCCAGGGGCCCCGCGGCACCCCCTACCGCCATCCTGTTCCTGGCGGGAGACCCGCCAGGAACAGGATGGCGGTAGGGGGTGTCAGAATCCCCATGGCGGCGGAGCGTGCTCCGCCGCCATGGAGGATTCTGCAGGGCAGCGGGAAACCGGCGGGAGACCGCCGGTTTCCCGCATCTGACCGCGGCCGAACCGCCGCGGTCAGAATGCCCTGCGGGGCACCGCCGGTCTGTCGGCGGTGCTCCCGCCGACCCTGGCCCCGGCAGTCTCGGACCGCCGGGGTCAGAATGACCCCCTCAGTCTCTTGATTGAAAATATTTGTGTTTCTTTAAATTGGAGCTTCCCTCTCCTACAATGGAGTTTGTGAAACATTCTCTTGCACTACCCATGACTCTGTAAAATACCAGCTGACATTGCCTTGCTTATGTTAAGCTTTTTAAGTTGCAGCTGTTCGTCTTTGTTTTTGTGCTTCTATCACAAAGTAATTGCTGTCTGTAATCTGTAGGGACTTTATTATCTGAGCCCAACTCCTCAAAAATATTTTTTAAATAAAACTGCTAATGTTGCATGTGCCATTCTAGCCACACTGTACATCGGAATAGGTGGCTTTTCCAGTTGTTGTAGTTTTCCTGGCACAGTACACCGTTGACATTTGTTGCTCTACTGTGTGAAGAACTAAATGCTTCAGGGTCGCTTGGTTAAGTCGGTAATGATGGGTGGATGCCCCATTAGCAAATTTAGATTTGTAATTGGCTCGCTTATGTCAACTGTTTTACTTTTCATTTTCAATTTCTGTGGCAAATATAGTCCAGTTAGGAATTTACAATGTCAAGAGCTCTAACTGGAGCAAACGCGAGACCCATTGCATTGCAAATGCTTGTTTTTATTTTGCTAAGTCTTCTTTTCTCACTTTGCGCCCCTGTTTTGTTTAGTATTTGCCCATGGGCACTGTTCTCAAAAGATGACCTATCCTGTCCTAAATATTGCAACCCAACAGTGTTTCTTTCTTATGTGTAATTTTTTTAATTATGCTTTAACACATAATTGTGCACCACATACCCGATCAACCCCACTCCAATCCAATCCAAACCACTCACCCCAATTCACCACACTCCAATTCTGCCAACCCAGCCCACCCCAATCTGCCCCTCTCCAATCCAAAACAATTTACCACGCTCCAATACAGCGATCCAAAACAATTTGCCCCACCCCAATCCAAAACAATCCGTCCGACCCCAATCCAAGGCAATCTGCCCCACCCCAATCCAAAGCAATCTGCCTACTCCAATCCAAAACAGTCTGCCCCACTCCAGTCCAAAATAATCTGCCCCTCTCCAGTCCAAAACAATATGCCTCACTCCAACCTGCCCCATTCCATCCAAAAACAATTTGCCCCACATCATTCCAAAACAATCTGCCCCATTCCAGTCCAAAACAATCTCCCCCACTCCAATCCAAAATAATCTGCCCCATACCAATCCGCCCCATTTCAGTCAAATCCTCTCCACTCCAGTCCACCTCATCCCATCCCAATCCACCACTCCAATCCTCTCAATCCACCCCACTCCAATCCAAAACAATCTACCACATTCCAATACAGCAATCCAAAACAATCTGCCCCACTCCGATCCACAACAATCTGCCCCACTCCAGTCCAAAACAATCTGCTCCACTCTAATCTGCCCCACGCCAATATAAAACAATCTGCCCACTCCAATATAAAACAATCTTCCCCACTTCAATCGTCCCCACTTCAGTCCAAAACAAGTTGCCCCACTCCAATACAAATCAATCTGCTCCACTTCAATCTGCCCTACTCCAATATAAAACAATCTTCCCCACTTCAATCTGCCCTACTCCAATATAAAACAATCTTCCCCACTCCAATACAAATCAATCTTCCCCACTCCAATACAAATCAATCTTCCCCACTCCAATACAAATCAATCTTCCCCACTCCAATACAAATCAATCTTCCCCACTCCAATACAAATCAATCTTCCCCACTCCAATACAAATCAATCTTCCCCACTCCAATACAAATCAATCTTCCCCACTCCAATACAAATCAATCTTCCCCACTCCAATACAAATCAATCTTCCCCACTCCAATACAAATCAATCTTCCCCACTCCAATACAAATCAATCTTCCCCACTCCAATACAAATCAATCTGCCCCACTCCAATACAAATCAATCTGCCCCACTCCAATACAAATCAATCTGCCCCACTCCAATACAAATCAATCTGCCCCACTCCAATACAAATCAATCTGCCCCACTCCAATACAAATCAATCTGCCCCACTCCAATACAAATCAATCTGCCCCACTCCAATACAAATCAATCTGCCCCACTCCAATACAAATCAATCTGCCCCACTCCAATACAAATCAGGTTGCCCCACTCCAATACAAATCAGGTTGCCCCACTCCAGTCCAAAACAATTTGCCCCACTTCAGTCCAAAACAATTTGCCCCACTCCTGTCCAAAACAATCTGTCCCATTCCAATACAAAACAACCTGCCAGACTCCAGTCCGGTCCAATCAAATCCAGTCCATCTCACCCCAATCCAATCCACCCAACTCCATCACAATTTACCCCATTCCAATTCACCACAATCCACCCCACACCAATCCAATCCACTCCAATCTATTCCACCCAAATCCAGCCTAATCCAATCCAGCCCAAACCAATCTACCGCACTCTAATCCAATCCAGCACAATCTACTCCACTCCAATCCAACCCACCCCAGACCAACCCACTCCATTCAACCCCACTCCAGTCCAATCCATCGCAACCCAATCCACCCACCTCACGCCAATCCATCCAACTCCAATGCAATCCACCCTAATTCACCCCAGTCCAATCCAGTTCTCCCTAATGCGCTGCACTCCCATCCAATTCACTGCACACCATCTTAATGCACCCCTCCACACTCCAATCCAATCTACTCCTCTCCAATCCACCCAACTCCAATCCAACCTATTCCAGTCCAATCAACCCCACTCCAATCCACCCCACTCCACCCCACTCCAATCCACCCCACCCCACTCCAATCCACCCCACTCCAATCCAGTCCTAACCACCCTATCCAGTTCACCCTATATCACTCCACCCCACTCCACCCCATCAAGTCCACCCCACTCCAATCCACCTCACTCCAATCCACCCACTTTACTCCAATCCAGCCCACTATACTGCAATACAACTGTATTCCACTCTACTCCAGTCCACCCCACTCTTCCCCAATCCACCCTACTTTACCCCAATCCAGTCTACACCACCTCAGTTCAGTCCACCCCAATCCAGTCCAACCCACCCCACTCCAGACCACCTCACCCCATCCCAATCCAATCCAGTCAACCTCACTCCAGTCCATTTACTCCACTTTAGTCCAGTCCACCCCACCCCACCCCAGTTCAGTCCACCCAACTCCAATCCATCCACAGCACCCCACTCCACTTCTCCCCACTCCAAACCAATCCACCCACTCCAAAACATCCACTCCCGACCACCCGACTCAAGTCCAATCCACCCCACTACAATTCAATGAATCTAACCTCAGTCCAGCCAAATCCAACCCATTCCACTCCAGTCCAGACTAATCCATCCCACTCCAATTCACACTACCCAAAACCACCCCAATCCAACCCACCCCACACTTGTCCTATCACTTCAATCCAATCCACCCACCCAAATCCAATCTATTCACCCCTCTCTAATCCACCTCACCCTATTTCAATACACCCCACTCCAATCCATCTCACTCCATTTAATCCATATCAATCTACTCAATTCCAATCCACCCACTACTCCAATTCAATCCACCACCTCAATCCATTCCAACCCACTCCACACTATTCCACTCCTCTCTACGACACTCTGCCACTGAACCACTGTACTCTACTCTCCTCTACTCCCCCTACTGCACTCAACTCCACTCTACTCACCCACTCCACACCACTAACTTTTAGCTGTACTGAACAGCAACCACACTGGTGTACAATATGGCAAAGACACATTGGCATAGGTTTTGTATAGGTGAGACTTTTTGGCATTTCCAATGCTTAATTGTTTTGCAGTTTTATACAGCAGGAACTCGACCCAAAGGTATTGAGATCTTTACATGAGAACCTGTTAAATTACACAAAATCATATTCATTTTTTGGCACAAAAGAAATTAAGTGATTTGCTCCGAATCACAGGATGTTGATCCAACACTGAGACTAGAACCTGGTTCCCCAGTTCCAAAACTGGCATCTCTGGCCATAACGCCACATTCTCTCTCTTAGATAAAAAAACAATGAAATGTATTTTGGGAAGCAGGTAGCTCTCCTAACTGGATTTATGGTCAGAAAACTACACCTTACTGTACGCTGATTCTCCAAATGTATTGTGTCAAAGTGCTCTGAAGTGGCTGCCCCGGCTAGTTGGATACTAAACAAATTATATACTAAATATGTCTCAAAGCAGAGAGGCAACAGAGGAGGAGAGAGAATGCTCAAAAATGTGTCTGAGCCTTATCTGGAGCTGGGAGTCTCGAAGCAGATAGATTTTCTCCTTTTTATGGTCTTTTTTTCTCACAGACTGGGACAACCAGAGAAGCCAGCATCTCATGATGCTCAAAAGTCTGCTACAAATGGAGAGGGCAGTCTGATCTGGTCATTATGAAGTGGAGCAGCCAGGAAACGAGGGGCAGCGTTTCATATTCTTGTGGTGTGTGTTGGGAAAGAGTGAGGATGTTTGGGTCCATCTGCTTATTTGTTTCAAAGATTGCTGAAGAGCAGTGGGGCTAGAGCTAGGCTTGTGTAGATAGAAAATGCATTACTGAAGTGCAATGGGAGGAAAAGGGAAGGTGTAGGGTGGTTGAAAGTGCCTGATTTTCTCTGGTGCTGCCGAAATAGGGGGGAAAGCCTCTTATTGTCACATCTCTGGCCCAACCTCAATTGTACTCAGGATCACAGTTCCCATAGTTTTCATGTGCATACAATTGGGAGGGACTTTTGTGATAGCAGCCTCATTGTGTGACCTGAAAGGTGGTCAAACGTACTTGAGACAGGGTCAGACTGAAACAGAATATAGGCCCAGGCACCAAATGAAAAGTGGCCCTGTTAGCAAACCAGTTAGGTACAAAAGTGGCCCACATTTGCAAATCGGGGCAGGATCGAACATGTAAAGACATGGTGTGGGTGTTTTGCAAGCAGGGGAGGGACACATTATGTGGCAGAGTTGAGTAAATTATGTGTCAGGAACAGGCACATTATGCAACATAATGCAGCTCATTTTTTAATAGCATTCATTATTTTGTCATTTGTACGCTTGTTAACACTCTCTGGGTATTGACTGCACCTCATTAGTCCCAGTTTAATATCCAGACTTGAAATACAGCAATAAGCAACAGAAAGGTGACCAGTTACTTTTGCAAAGGGCCTTCCAATCTGCAGCAACACACGTTGCTTTGTTTTTAGTAACTTTTGAACCATATGAGCTAGAAACATTTTTCCCTAAAATTAATCTGCAGATTGTGCAGCAGATGATGGACTATGTGGCAAATCCATAACTATATGAAAAACGCAGCAGTTGCACAATGACATGATTCGAGTGGCCCTGGGTATGGCAGGCTGCATGCATGTGCATTTTCTACAAGCAATGTTTGTGGTAATATCAGGGAAATCAACAGTAAAAACCAGCCCACAGACCATAAAACTGGCCCACAAACACCCAAAAAACACCCACATACTGAACTGTTGGACCATCTGCCAGATTGCCTACTGTCCAGTCTGACCATGCCAACACACCAGTGCAAAAAACACTTAAATCAGAGTGTTTTTTAGCTGTTAAACTGCAGGACATAACACTTTGTTTCACTTGTTTGGTTTGAAAGCACTTTTATCGCCAAAAAGGAGTGCATGATCAAACATTTTATCTGTTTGATAAATCTGAAATGCTTCGTTGGGGGACTCTTGCTGGGCTAAAGTAAATGAAAGGCTATACAGCATTAGCCCTAAGATACAGCAAACACATTGTTCAGGGCATATGTTTGCAAAGCATTTCCATTAAATGACAAATCTACAATAAACAGGTAAGGAACAGGATTGCTTTTCTGTTTATTTCCTTTTCCGAGGTGTTTCAATAAAAACATGAATGAGTGTTCATGTATTCTGAGTAATGGATTTGCGTAGAAAATGTAATAACATAGAAAAATAATACACACGTTTGAAAACATGATCATGATGAGTGGCCGCCAATGTTCGCAAAGTATACTTATTAATGGCTTATTAATAAGACATGTTGAGCGTATGTTTGATTAATGTAGTAATACATCATATTAAGGGTTATGTATTAGCTTTATTAATTGTAGACCTTAACTTAGCGGATGTCTTGGCCTAGTTGCACGGCCTCAATCAAGCTGTATTTCTTAACGTTTAATAAAATGGCTGTTCAGAGAATTAAACTGTGATTTTCCACTGTACTGACTAAATGTGCTTGTAGCTAGAAAATGCTGGTCTTGCTAAATGTAACATTATGAGTGTAATGTGTGTAAGACTGACTTTCTCAGGAGGAGAACAATGGAGACACTGACTGGAGTACAAGCTGCAACAATATTGTTACCTGACCAGCTGGATGATGAGGACATTACAAGAGAAGCCAATCAGCGACATGTGAATGGAGTTGTGGTAGAATTCATAGATTTGAAGTTTTAGTTTTATTGGACAAAGTGTGAACAAGCGATCTCTTTACCAATAGGGACTTGGCAATTCGTTTTAGGGAATCTAACTTAGCCGGACTGTATAGAGGGAAGACAGGCCATTGCCCATTTTCTAGCTGGCCGAAAGGTCGTTATTTTCTTGAGTAGAGACATGCTTAACATTACTGCTTAAAGACTTTGCGTTTTCTGAACTTTGATGCTGAATCTTGATGCCTTGCTGACCGAACTGATATCCTGATGACGAAGACTATCTCAGCTTGCCGATCCAATTGAGGACAGGTATACAAATTGCTAAATGTGACTTGCAATGAATGTTTGCTTTTTCTTTCTAGGTACCAACCGCACTATTTTGATTGAGCCATAGTTAGATGTTTTCCAAATGTGTGTTTACTAAATTGTTTTGCATGAAGCCCAACATGCTGATGCTAATCTGGTGTTAGTTAAGGATTCCTCACTAATGAAAGTCTGCTATAGGGAATAATGTTTGATGTCTTTTCTTTGCTGAATCTAAATGTATGTTATATCATTTGCACAATTATTCTTGTTATTGATTTGCACTGTAACCTTAGAATGTGTAATGATTCAAGCTTTGATTACATTGCATTTCTTTCGTCGCTTTGGACAGCCAGTGTTTCTGTACGTTTATCATTTGATTTTGAGGTTAACTTACGTGACATTAGCATTGTTAATATAGGGAAATAAATATTCTAACTTTTACTAAAGGTGTGGTTATTCATGACTGAAAAGTCATAGTGTGTGACAATGACTGACTCCATTGATTACTAATGCTATTGATTATCATTGATTATTGATCGGCATGTACTGGAGTCATTGTGGGAATATCTTAATTGAGAGACAAAAGGTTTATCGACATATTTGGGTCCCCTTGTAAATTTACTGATTTATGTCTGACGTGCCAACAGAGATGGTAGCAGAAACAGATGGTTTCTCCCCTAAAGAGCCCATCACAGACGTCCGGTACAGATTAACAGGTGTTTACAGAGATAGTGATAGTTTGATGGTTTGTCTCCTTAAGAGCCTGTCACAAGTGTTCACAGAGACGGTAGAAGAAAGACATAAAGATCAACTGAGATGATGGTAGCTTGATGATTTGGTCCTTTGAGAGTTCATTATTACTGAGATTTGGATTTTATTTTTCAGTGATGTTAATTGGAGAGAAAATATTTCCCTAAGCCCAGAAATTACTTTCCCAGAATCTCAGGTCTTGCCAATGGTTGTTTGAGGATGTTCCCGGCGCTCTAGTGGCAGTGTGAATGAAGTAGGGTGTTGGGCTTGCACAGCTCATGCAAATCGCAGGTGAATGATGAGGTTTGTGAGCGTTTAGGGAGTTTGCGTATTCCAAATGAAGTTGTAAAAGTAGTGTGCGTACTCTGCAGTGTGAGAGTAGCGAAGTTGTCGAACTTCACATGTGTGTGGCGCTTTGTGCTCAAAAAGTGTCCACGTGGTTGTCGATGTATGGACCCTGCATGGTCTAAGACTCCGGAGTATACAGAAGAGTGTATGAGACACTTGGATTTATGTTGTAATTAGTCTGGTTTAGTACATCGATCGGGTGTAGTCGACAAGTCAAAGTGAGTGAAATAATTTTTTTACTGAAATCTGCCAAGTCCTATGTGCACCAGGACAGACCCACTGATCACCTGAGAGTAAAATTTGCAGATCGAATTTTGCTTGCGAATCTGGGGACTGAGAAAGAAGGAGTAGCTGTAAGAACGGGAAGAGCCGTCAGTAAAAAATTCGTAAACTTTCTGAAGCGAGTGTGTTACCTTTCCGGTAGTAAACCAGCAGATTTGGTTTTTGATTTTGGGTTAGGGCCCGCAATTTTTGCATTAGTTTTGTGTGAATCAAAGTTTGGGAGGACAAACTGCAAGACTTTGTCAGCTTCAGTACATGTGAGTGTGACGTCATTGGAGCCACGCTGGGATAGGTTGGTAAGTGAGAAGGGTCACGCACAAGTTGGCAGCCGTCCTTGAGAGGCAATTGGTTGAGAATGTGGATGAAGAGAATTCTGGGATTAAAAGTCACTTCCTGATTTGATTTTGAATAGCAAAAATGTCGAAAAGATAAACATTTTCAAAGGTTTAAAGAGTGCTTTAAGGGGAGATAACGTACATTACGGCGAGTATAAATGCAGCACACCGCCAGATGGTAACCCAGCTTACATTGTCTTTGGCTAAAGCAATGGTGCAAGGTGCCAGAGAAAGATGGAAACTTAGCATTTCCTACAAATAGGAACGTTCAGTTTGAGGTGCTATATGAATCGAAACCCCCTCCGATACCGGCACAGTTTGAGGCAGTAGTGATCTGGGAGTTAGTAGCCAGACAGCAACAGCAACAGAGAGGAGAAGGAGAAAGGCAGAAAAGACATTAACAGAGGCTAGGTGGGACAGTGTTCAGAGAATTTGGAGAATGGAGACTTTGCACGGAATTAAGTTGTTTCCGGCAATTACGCAGGACAATGAAAAGGAAGAAAAACTAGCAGAAAGACTAACAGGAGCCCGTCTGAAAGTAAGGAGGCTAGAAAGTCCTCAACAGTGGAGGAAGAATCAAATGAATTTTACAGTTATTGAGAAATCATCCACCACTATATGCAGCACATGAGAGTGATCCGAGCACCAGTGCTGACCCTTCAGCTCCGACACAGGTTAATGAGACAGTGAGTCCGGTGCAGCCTGACACAGAATACAATTCAGTGTAGTCTTAATGCGCCTACTAGCCCAGAGGTACAAAATCAGGTGCAACCGCCATAGGTTCAGAGAATTTACCCTTATGTACCCGTTATGGGAACAGCTAAAAGCTTAACAGTGCCTACGGAACAGGTTTACCCGAGACCGATGTTAGTTCAGATAGAACCAACTCCACTTTTACTGCCCCAAGTGCAGCCACAAGTCATGCTGAGATTCACTCCAGTATAAGGGACATAGTCAGATATGTCTTCAATGATGAATCAGAACATGGGAGTTACTCTCCCACAGAACTTAAGTACCAGACCTACTACAGATGCTATATCTTTACCTATTACTGTTGGTCCAACCGTACCCTTATTTGCACAGAAGAAACCTGGTGTAGGTGAACAGAGTGTCATGTCACAGTTTGCAATGGGGGAGGATGTAACGAAAATACTCATGTAGTTTCTCCTGTGGGACAGACTTTTGACAGATCAAGATCACTGTTAGACCTTAGTCCATTCGGAGTACTTTCTGGTACTACGGTAGGGTCAAACATTAGCCAGAGCTTGAAATTGCTGACACCTCAGAACCTGAATGCAGTTGCACAGCAGGTACCACCTGTCCAAGCCAGTAACATCGCATTGCAAGGTTTGACTGCTCAACAGTTGACTGAATGGTTAGACAAGCTGAATACCCTGCAGAGTGCACCTTGAGGAGAGGAATGTTTGAATTATGCTAGGCTAAGCGTGGAAGCAAGTGAACTCATTGAGGGAACCATGGGTGTGAACAGGTTAGAATCCTACACAGAAGCAGAGTTGAGATATTTGTACTGGAAGATTACAAGGGAAGTGAGCAACGTGCATTGGAAGCTAGCAGACCTGGCAGAGAAGTGCGGCAAAGAAATAGAGAAAACAAAGCATTTGAAAAAGAGTTACAGATTAGCTTTCAAAATGAAAGATTTTGAACACATCAGATCTATCGGAATGAAGGCACATCTTAGGGAATTGCTTCAAAGTGCCCAGACTTGGGGAGCATTAGACAAAGGGGAAGGCAGATGGGTGAAGAAAAGAGACCAAATGAAAAGGGATTCTGTGGAGCTGATTGTAAATGTGCAGCAAGACCAAGATCCAGTGAAAATGTTTCCAATGAGAGAGGTCCTAGGAGGGAATTTTGTTCATGTCCCTTGGAGCAGAAGTGATATTTGATCATTTTCAAATGATTATCCAAAATTGAGGGAGAAGCCAGTGGAGTGGTACCAGCAAACAGATAGGTTTGTAAAACTTGCCAGATGCATGTGGGAGGATCTGAACACCTTATTAGAGATAGTGGTCCCAGCTGATCTATGGACAGAGTGTAAGAGGAGTTTAGACTGGCCAACAAGAGAACCAGAGAGAGATAAAATTACTGGTGCACCGTCTTCCGAGATAATTAAATATTACTATAAGGTGATTGGATTTTTGAAAATGAGAATTTCGCCCAAGAATATTGATTGGCAGATGATTGACAGGACAGCTCCGGAAGCAAAGGCGTTGATACATGCGTATTATGAGAGGTTGTTACAGGCGTTCAAGCATTACAATGGTACAGAGACAATTGAGGCAAAGGACATGATTCATTTTGTGTTCAGATTTGTGGAAGGATTGAGACCTGAAATTAGCCAGATGATTAAGAGTCATTTGATTTGCGGCAAGCAAAGCCGATTGATGAGGTGTTGCAGTATGCAAAGTACTGTAGTGATGAGACTGATTTGAAGCATGGAAAGCTGATAGAAAAGACAATGGTGATGCAGATTTAAGCTGCTCAGACAAGCATGCAAGGGGATTTTCCACAACAGCTACCACAGCAGCAGCAGGGAAACATGGTGTTTCAGCCCCAGATGAGAGGTAGATGTTGCGGAGGTAATATGAATCGCGGTCCAAACTTGGGTACTGTAGGGGTTCAGAATGATGTGAAAGGAATGAAGAAATTGTCGCCTTGTCACGTTTGCGGAGCCGTCAGTCATTAGAAACAGGAGTGTCAGATGTTGGTGGGGGAAGGTGTTGTTCAGCAGACTAATGACATCAAATTGTTCCAGAATATGAGAGGACCGAGAATGAGAGATCCTAACCCAAATTTTCAAAATAATATGAATCAAGGGCAGAATTTTCAATCCATGGAGCAGGTGCAAATGACATGTGCAAATGACACAGTTGCGGCTGATGCAGCAGCAGGTTCCCATGGTACCTAGACTGCAAATTCATATACCTGAAGCCCCAGTGGAACAGCAGCAAACGATGCTTTCTCAACAGGTCAGAAGCTTAACCAAAGTAATAACAGTGCACCAATTCCCGTTACACAGTGAGAATGGAATAAACAATGATTGGATGAGTGTAAGTTCGGATGAGGAGCCATGAGTGCTTGCAACCTCCTTAGAAGTAGATCAGAGAGGTCCCTATGTGAAGGGAAAAGTGAGGGTTTACATAGTTTCATTCTTGGTTGTCACAGGAGCTACACGCTCTACAGTAAAATCAGTTGAAGTCCCGTTCAGATTGTAGGGGTAGCAAATCAGTACTTGACTAATCCGATTACAGATCCAGTTCAGGGTAAAATTGGCAACTTCCAGGGATTGCACACATTCGTAGTCTGTGATTCAAGTCCAGTATCCCTACTGGGAAGAGACTTGCTATGTAAAATGAAATGCTGGATTACTTGTTCAAATGATGGAATTGAAATTCAGCCGAATAGGGCTGAGGAAGATGACCAAACCCCAGAGGAAGAATGTGAGACTACAAATGAGGAAAACCCTCTGATTGATTTCTTCCCGAGGTTCAGAGTAAAAGAGCTTCATCCTGATTTACAGGGAACAGTTAAGGAGAAGGTGTGGGATCTGACAGGAAAAGAGATAGGTCTGATAAAGGGAGTTGAGCCAGTTAAAGTTACTTTAAAGCCGAATGCTGTTTTTCCTCAGATTCCCCAGTACCACATGCCACAAGATGTTCCTAGGAAGGTCGCCCAAATAACTGCAGACTTTGTGAAACAAGGGGTTTTGAAGGAAATATTGAGCAGCTCATATAATTCACCGAAAATGGGTTTACAAAAGCCCTGTGGGAAAGTCTGAATCATCCAGGATTTGAAAAAATAAATGACATTGTGGTCAAATGTTTTCCTGTGGTGCCAAATCCAGCTGTGATAATGTTTCAGATTTCATGTGATGCTGAGTGGTTCTCCATCATTGATTTGTCGCAAGCTTTCTTTTTTGTGCCACTTCATGAGGACAGCCAATTTCTCTTTTGTTTCAAATTTTTGGACTGAGTCCACTGTTGGTGTCGAATTCCTCAAGGGTTTTTAGAGTCACCTTCCATATTCAATCAGATCTTGAAAAAGAATTTGGAGTCAGTGGAATTGCCTTTCAAGTTGACCTTGGTAAAGTACATTGATAACTTGCTGATTGCGTCCAAGACAAGGGACGAGTGCAAGTATGACACGATTGCTTTGCTGAACCATTTGGGAAAGAATGGTCATAAAGTGTCCCCGCTTAAATTGCAATACTGTCAGAAAGAAGTGAAATACTTAGATCACCAGACTGAGAAGGATAGAGAAAGATATCCAGAGAAAGGATTACAACAATATTGCAGATGAATCCTCCGACTACACAGAGAGCTGTCAGGATGTTTCTAGGGAGGGTATGCTATTGTCGCCAATGGATTCCCAATTTTTCAGTCATTTTGAGACCATTGCAAAAGCTGACTCATAAGGAAGTCACTGATCCCATAGTGTTAGACCAGGCTGGCATGAAAGCATTCAGTGAATTGAGAGAGAGTCTGTGCAAGGCTCCGGCTTTGGGTATGCCTGACTACACAAAACCTTTCACATTGTTTTGTCACAAGCATGATGCATGTTCTTTGTCTGTCTTGACGCAGGTTCATGGAGGTGTAAACCGCCCAGTAGCATATTTTTCAGCTACTTTGGACCCATTGGCAGCAGCCTTACCGGGTTGTTTGTGTGAAGTTGCAGCGGTTGGGCAAAGCCTTACACAGTGTGAGGGCATTGTGATGGGATATCCTTTGACTATAATGGTCCCTCACTCTATTGAGATCCTGCTTACAAGGACCAAGACCCAATATTTGACTGGTGCAAGATTGACCAGATATGAAACGAGTATTCTAGGGTCACCATATGTGTCATTGAAAAGTTGTACAGTGCTGAACCCGGCAACCTTACTTCCAAATGAAAATGTTGGAATTGAGAAATTGGAGGATATTGAACATGATTGTCTTCAAGTAACATGACATTAGAGATACTCGATTGGAAGAGAATGACCAAATTATCTTTGTTGATGGCTATTGTCTAAGAGACAATACAGGGTAACTGAGAGCAGGATATGCCGTGTGCACAATGACTGGTATTCTGGAAGCTTCTTGGCTTCAAGGAGTGTATTCTGCCCAAGTAGCGGAACTCGTACCCCTTACTAGAGCGTGCCATGTTTCTGCTCAACTGAAAGTTGCAATCTATACGGATAGCCAGTATGGATTTGGAATAGTCCATGATTTTGGCCAGTTGTGGTCACAGAGAGGTTTCATGATCTCTTCTGGTTCACCAGTGAGAAATAGTGGGAGAATTAAAGAACTGCTGCATGCTATTCAAATGCCTGAAAAGTTTGCTGTGCCGAAATGCAGTGCACATCTGAAGTCGCAGGTCTTTGTGTCATTGGGAAATGGATATGCGGATCAAGTCGCAAGGTTTTGCGCATTGAACTGTATTGCGTTCAAGGATAAGTGGTAAATGTTATCTGAAGAAGATGAAACATGTCCAGGTTTTGCATTGAAAGTAATTGACACCTTTGAAGAATTGAAAATGTTGCAGAATAACGTTGACAGGGAGGAGAAACGTTCATGGAGTAAGATGTAATGTGTGCAAAGACAAGATAAACTATGGGTTTCAGAAGAGGGTCAATTGGTTTTGCCAAAAAGTCTGTTGTTTCAAATGGCTGGGTATTATCATGGTCAAGCACATGTGGGGAGGGATGCCATGATTCGTTTGTTCAAATACGATTGGTTCAACCCCAGGTTTAGATAGGTTGCTGAAGAAGTTTGCCATCGCTGTGTCATTTGCCGGCAAATGAACACGGGAAAAGGGACAGTGGTTAATCTGAGCCACACTGGAAGAGCAGGAGGTCCATTCAGCAGAATGCAGATTGATTTTATTGAGATGCCTGTGTGTGGAGGTTTGAGAAATATGTTGGTGATTGTTTGTATTTTTAGTCACTGGATTGAAGCTTACCCTACATAAAGAAATGACAGTCTTACGGTAGCAAAACTACTGCTTAGGGAACTGATACCACGTTTCGGGTTTCAGATCTCTTTAGAATCAGATAGGAGTCACTTCAACAATGAAGTAATTACATTACTGTGTGCAGCATTGAACATTGAGCAGAAGTTGCATTGTAGTTACCTCCCTGAAGCATCAGGACTAGTGGAGCAGATGAAAGGTACCTTGAAGTCTAGAGCTGCAGAGATGTGTGCGGCCACGAATCTGAAATGGCCCAACGCACTGCCTTTGGTTCCGATGACAATGGGAAACACACCCAACAGAAAGACAGGATTGTCGTAGCATGAGATTCTTATGGGCCGAGCCATGAGGTTGCCAGCAGTGCCTGCAAATGCATTTGTCAACAGTACAGATGATATGGTGTTGGACTACTGCAAAGGTCTGGCTGATGTTGTTCGCTCTTTCTCTCAGCAGGTGGAAGCCACCACACTTTCACCGATCCACGACCAAGGGCACAACCTGAGAGCCAGTTGCTGGGTTGGGGTCGGAAATACGTGAGGAAAACGTGTTTGGAGCCTCATTGGAAAGGTCCTTTCTAGGCAGTTCTGACAACTATCACAGCTGTGAAATGCACTGGTGTTCAGAACTGGATCCATGCCAGCCACATGAAGAAAGTGGCATGTCCTCTGGACAATAAAAATTAGTTGTTGAGTGTACCAACCACAATAGGACCATTCTCAGGGTTAGAAGGAGAACAAATGGGGACTGAGACCTGATCTGCGCCCGTTGGGGACAGTTCAGTCACTCCTGTGAGAGACAAAGAAGAAGACCTCCAGGAGGGTGACAAAGAGCCTATCAATTGAGGCAGCAGGAGAACCTAGTCAGCTGAGGGCTTACCCAGAAGCAGATGATTTTGAGAGACAAACAGAGCAGTTGCCAGACCCTGAGGGGGAAGGAGTTGAGGCGGATCTAAGTCACTGTGATCTGACTCCTCCTGAACCAGTTGAAGGTTTTGTCAAGAGAAAACACCACAGAGCAAGGAGAAGTTACAAGTTCAGCACTGAAAAGAACATTGACTAAGGGTCTACTGAAAGGAGATAAGTGGCCGGAATCACAAAGCAAAGAGAAAGGAAGTAGTTCTTGACACAATTCTTGAGGAAGAAGTGGCTACAACAAGGAGAGAAGATCTAAGTGAAGGAAAATTGAATGGTGATCGAAAGTTGAGAAGAAAGCGATTAGGAAGTCGAAGATACGCAGGTCCTGAATGAGGGTATGCAACTACAAGTGAATGGCAGAAATAATTTTTGTCTTTTTGTTTTGATAGAGACATCCCAGGTCAATATTTTGGCGCTTGAAGGAAGCTGATAAACTGAACTGTTGAAACAATCTGAGAATATTTTTGAGAAAGAGACTGTTGAAAGTAACCGGAAAAGACTGATAACCTGATTTCACTTTTTAAAACCTGATTTTGACAAGCTGCTTACCAATTTTGACAAGGGATCCTGGAAGAAAGACTGAGAGCTGCAAATAACTGCTAAAAGAAGATTTTCTTTTTGATTTTTGCTGCAGTTTTTCTAAATTTCTCTTCTGCTTTCTCATTCTTTACAGATCATGAGTAAGAATAACCAGCAGGTTAGGAATGATAGGCGCTGTAAATATATGAGTATAGGTTGGCAGTTGTATGTGGGATATTGTTTGTGGTATTGATTGTGGGAATGTCTGTTCTTGATAAGAGTGAAGCCAACCATACTGCTGCTTTGAGACGACTACTGTACTAACTGCAATAGAGAAGTTTAGGTTAGATGAGAAGTATTTGCATGAGAGTACTAATGCCCGAGGGGAACTTTCTTCTGATGTCTTCTATCGCTTATTGAGTGAGCATGTTGAGACGATGGATGTGAAGAATTGGTGTGTGTGTATGCAGATTCCTTCATCAGTGGAGGAAGGAGTTACCTACCTTGGTCTGCCACTAACTTGTGGTATAAGTTGTAGTCTGTTACTAACAAGATTCTATAACCAGGAGTACATTCAGTATTTCTACTCCAATTATGATGTTGTATTTTCATTTGTCCCTGTAATTAGATATTTGAGTAGAATAGCTAAGGATAATGACATAGGCGGTGATTCTAACCGCGGCGGGCGCCGCCCGCCATGCGGTTACAGCCAAATGACCGCACCGCGGTCACAAGACCGCGGCGGCCATTCTGGCTTTCCCGCTGTGCTGGCGGGCGACCGCCAAAAGGCCGCCCGCCAGCACAGCGGGAAAGACCCAGCAACGATGAAGTCGGCTCCGAATGGAGCCGGCGGAGTTGCTGGAGTGCGACGGGTGCAGTAGCACCCGTCGCGAATTTCAGTGTCTGCTAGGCAGACACTGAAATTCTTTTTAGGGCCCTCTTACGGGGGCCCCTGCAGTGGCCATGCCATTGGCATGGGCACTGCAGGGGCCCCCAGGGGCCCCGCGGCACCCCCTACCGCCATAGGGGGTGTCAGAATCCCCATGGCGGCGGAGCGCGCTCCGCCGCCATGGTGTATTCTCAAGGGCAGCGGAAAGTCGGCCGTACACCGCCGACTTTCCGTTTCTGGCCGCGGCTGAACCGCCGCGGTCAGAATGCCCAGCGGTGCACCGCCAGTCTGTTGGCGGTGCTACCGCGGTCATTCGCCCTGGCGGTTTTTACCGCCAGGGTTAGAATGACCCCCATAGTATTAGTTAGGGGTTTCTTTGAACCTACATTGACATTTGGCACAGCTTATACTCACAGGAATAACCTGGCATGCTTGCTTACACCATTAGAGAAGAGCTTCTCAGATAACACAGATGACAGGAGAAAGGCAATGAAGGAGAAATTTAAAAAAGGCTTAGAGAAAAGGACTTACAAGAATGATTATGAGTATAGTACAATTAAAACAAAAAGGAAATTAGCTCTAAATGTGCAATACGTAGAGAAACTTTGTGTGTATATAGGCATAAATCACACACTGACACCATTTGTGGGAATGAGTGAATGTAGACATGTGTTTTTGTTTCAGAGTAACTGGACATTTATGCTGGATGGACAGGATCTGGCAATTCCTGGGATATATTACATCTGTGGTCCACATCCTTATTACCGTCTTCCAAGACAATGGTATGGGTCATGTTACTTGGGAATAGTTTTCCCAAAGATTTTTCAAATGGATGACTTCAAGAAGTTTCCAAAAGTGACTGAATTATATCATATGATACAGAGAAGAGAGTCTCCTAGTATTGTGGGAGATCTATTTGGAGCAATGATTCCTTCAGTGGGAGTTGATCTGAATTCGATAAAGATTCGAAAGTTGTCTACTATTGTGGATAACATGATGACAAATTTTTTCAGGAACCATACTCCTGATAGATACTGAATTAGCTGCTGAAAGAGCTATGACACTTTAGAATCACCTTGCTTTAGACATTCTTTTAGCGAATGATGGCAGAGTTTGTAGGGTGCTTAATTCTAGGCATTGTTGTTCGTTCATTCCTGATAATAGTAAAGAAATTAGAGGCTTCCTTACTAACTTGACTAATGAAAGTGCTGATTTGAAAGAATCAAAAGACCCAGGTGTTTGGAAGAAAGTTGACAGTGGTTTTGCTTCATTGGGAAATTGGCTCAGCAACTTTTGGGAAAGGAATCTTGTTGAAAATTATACAGGGGATATTGATTATTATGGCTTGCCGAATCAGAATATGGGAAATATGTAAATTGTGTAAAAGGATGAAATTGAAGAATTCAAAGAATGATCAGAGGAGGGAAGAAAAGAAAAGGGAAAAATTGTTTAGGGGAAATTTGAAAAGGGAACAAAAGTATGAAGGGATTGAAATGACAGAATTGTAGCTGATGCAAACATTTGTGAGTGATAGTTCGGTGTGATGACATATTTAGTCATCAGAGGAGGGATTGCTAGTGCAGGTGTTTTTTATTAAAAAATATTATGTGTGTTTATGTACTCTGAGTAATGGATTTGCACAGAAAATGTGAGAACATAGAAAAATAATGCACACATTTGAAAATGTGATCACGATGAGTGGCCACCAGTTTTCACGAAGTATAATTATTAATGGCTTAGTAATAAGAAATGTTGAGCATATGTTTGATTAATGTAATAATACATCATATTAAGGGTTATGCACTATGTTAATAGCTTTATTAATTGTAGGCCTTAACTTAGCGGAGGTCTTGGCCTAGTTGCAGGGCCTCATGTCAAGCTGAATTTCTTAACGTTTAATAAAATGGCTGTTCAGAGAATTAAACTGTGGTTTTCCACTGTACTGACTAAAAGTGCTCGTAGCTAAAAGCCCTTTTCATGAGAACCGATCGCTTGAAGATGCTGTTCTTGCTAAATGTAACATTATGAGTGTAATGTGTGTGAGATTGACTCTCTCCGGAGGAGAACATTGGAGACACTGACTGGTGTACAAGCTGACGAAGTAGTGGTAGAATTTATAGATTTGAAGTTTTAGTTTTATTGGACAAAGTGTGAACATGCGATCTCTTGACCAGTAGGGACTTGGGAATTAGTTTTAGGGAACCTAACTTAGCCACACTATGGAGGGAACACAGGGCCATTGCCCATGTTCTTGTTGGCTGAAAGGCTGTTATTTTGTTGAGTAGAGACGTGCTTAACTTTACTGCTTAAAGACTTTCTGTTTTCTGAACTTTGATGCTGAATCTTGATGCCTTGCTGACCAAACTGATGCCCTGATGACGATGACCATCTTAGCTTGCCGATCCAATTGAGGAGAGGTATACAAATTACTAAATGTGACTTGCAATGAATGTTTGCTTTTTCTTTCTAGGTACCAATCGCACTATTTTGATAGAGCCATAGTTAGATGTTTTCCAAATTTGTGTTTACTAAATTGTTTTGCATGAAGCCCAACATGCTGATGCTAATCTGGTGTTAATTAAGGATTCCTCACTAATGAAAGTCTGCTATAGGGAATAACGTTTGATGTCTTTCCTTTGCTGAATCCAAATATATGTGATGTAATTTGTGCAATTATTCTTGTTATTGATTTGCACTGTAAACTTAGAATGTGCAATAGTTCAAGCTTTGATTAGTTTGCGTTTCTTTCATCACTTTGGACAGCCAGTGTTGTTTCTGTGAGTTTATCATTTGATTTTGAGTTTTACTTATGTGACATTAGCATTGTTAATATAGCAAAAATAATATTCTAACTTTTACTAAAGGTGTGGTTATTGATGACTGAAAAGTCATGGTGTGTGACAATTACTGACTCCATTGATTACTGATGCTATTATCATTGATTATTGATCTGCCTGTACTGGAGTTATGGTGGGAACATCTTAATTGCGAGTCAAAAGGTTCATTGACCTATTTGCGTCCCCTTGTAAGTTTACTTATTAAGGTCTGACGCACCAAGGGGTGCGAGAGTCATAAATCCTCCATGTCCCCCAACATTTCCTACACCCATGCTTATTTTGACTCATGTTCCAGTAAGCAGTATACAAATAGTAATACCCTGCAGTGAAAGTGGTTAAATAAAAGAGTACCCTAACAGATGCTTTGTTTTAGACATTGACAGCTGCTTGTGGCCGGGCACTCCTTGCAACCTGCATACACTCGCTTGGGTGCGTGCACCTTTGTGGCTTCTTTTCATTGTTCTACGGTCAGAAAAGCAGCGGGTGCCTGCCTTCTGACCACAAGATCCGAACCGGGTTGCTCTAGGATGCCACGCGACGGAGCTGATACAGGAAATAGTGGCGAGCACCCGGGGAGCAAGGAGGCACGGCTGCAGCATGCTGCAATGGCATGCAGACTGCCCCGGTGATAAGGGCCACACACAGATAAAAGGTAGCTACGTTTGGAATGATTAACATCCAGGCCGCATCATGAGGTGAAAGTGTCTGATTTTGTAGAAGGCGGGTAGGTATTTCCACCGGCCTCTTCTGACCTAGCCCTACAGCTCAGCTGGATTATACCAAACGAACGATCCAGTATAACAAATACGCTTGCTGCTAATACATGTTTTTAAAAACAGAAAGAAATCAACGTGATGTCAACTAGATACATTCAGTCCTCATCTTTCTGAAGGTTGGTCACTTGATTGTCATTAACTTGGGTAATAGTAACACATGTTTTTATAGTGCTTGGATGCAGCAGAATTGTCTTAGAAAGTGCTATGCAAAAGAAACATGCTATCACTATTTAGCAATTATATTTCCTTACGGCATGTCCTCCATGTAAACACATGCTTGTATTCACAGTGTGCTGAGCATGTGAGAGGCATCCAGAATAGTCAGTTTGATGCATCCCAATTACCCAACCACCTATTATAGAAAAGGGGCCTGGATTACATCTCTACTGTTTCCTGTGTTCCCCTAAATGACTGGACTGTAGTCTCCTACCTATCATGCCATGTTGAAGGATCACTTATGCTGGGTGCTGGGCACAGCCCCAGCGCACAAATAAAAGGACTGTGCTGTGCACAGACGAGCAGTCAACAACTGACTTTGGTTGTCCTGTCAGTGTAGAACGGATGTCAGCTCTGAGAAGGCTGCATTAGATCTGCAACTAGAGGTGTTTCACCCCATGTACAATCGAACCATCTGAAAGCAGAGAAGACACACCTCCATTATCCAACAACCAGCAGAAATGAAGATGCAGCCTCATCGAGACAGAAGCAAACGACAGAGCTATGAGGGAATGTGATATTGATGACGCAGAAAAAGAGGGTCCAACATATATTCATACATATCATGTAATCAAAAGCATATAATATAGTGTGATTTAATGGACGAGGGAAATTGTGCCCTCGGGGTAGTTCGCCATCATTATAAATGAGCTTTATTAATCATGAAGAATTGAAAATGTAGTAATCCGTCATAATTGCAAATGTATGCCATGATTTTCTTATTTGAAACTGTTTTGCTTAGCTTAAATTTAGTAGAGGCTTTGGCCTAGTCGCCTGGTCTCAAATTCTAACTGTGTGGCTTTTCCTTGAACTAATGAAACATATATTCTTGCTTGAAGTTGTATTTTTCCAGTAGAGCTGACTAATACACTTATCTCCAAGGTTTCGTACTAGGCCGGTTTCATCCCCTTTGATACAAGGTCAGTCTCTGCAGGTGCGGACAATGAAGGTAGAGATAGTAAAAATAATTGGCAACCCATGTTTCAACTTGTGTTCCAAGGCTCCAAGGACAGTGTATGCATAAATGAGCGCTAGTAAAAGACAATTTTCATTGGACAATTTGAAGCCAACCTATGAACCCTCCAATGGAAGACCCTGCAGAATTTGGAATGTTTCTTACTTAAACCCACTGGACAAAGAGAAGTCAGCCATTTTTTCCTCAATGCCATTTTGAAGCCAGATGCCAGACTCCCTGATGCCCTTTTCTCTATCTGAGAGAAAGAGACTTTAAGAATTCTCACCCTAGAGGCTTTAACTTCGATTTGCCCCGTCTTGCCCATGAAGTAACTTTGCCCCATTCTACTTGCCGCTGCAAGGAAGCTTGCCCTTAACTTTGCCACTTTTAACCTGCCCCATGCTGATTGAACCGGTACCTGAGGGACGAAGACTTTCTTGAATGCTGTTTGTATTTGGTAAATATGAAAGGATAAATGTATTATGCATTGTGTTTTTCCTTTTAGGTACCAACTGCTATTTTGATAGGGCCCAAGCTAGAAGTTTTCCAAATTTGTGTTGACTAAATTCGTTTTGCATGAAGTCCCACATGCCAATGCTAATTAGAGGTTAGTCGAGGTATTCATTCAATGCACCATGCTAATTTGAAATCTTGTTATGCTGACCAATGTATGAAATTAGTCAAATACAGTTAGTCATATTAGTGATTTGTATTGCCATAACTGAGTGTATCATTATTCAGATTTTGCGTAGATTGCGTTTCTTCCGCCGCTATGGACAGCCAGTAATGTTCATATACATATATCATTTGGTTTTGAGACTTATATACATTGTGCTAGCTTTGTTAATATAGGGAAATAAATTCACTAACGTTTAATAAACTGGTGTGGTTATTCATGACTGAAAGGTCATGGTGCGCCGAAATACCAACTGTTATTGATTTCTGATGTGTTATTTTGACCTATTAATTGAGTATTAAGTATCGATTACAATAGTTATTGATTATTGATCTAAGTGACCCGACTATTCTAGGATGAGGAGAGCCCGACTCGGCTAAAAGGTTCACCGACCTCCAACGTGTCCAGGTACAGGTAATTTATAAGGGCTGGACGCGTTATCAATATTAACCAAAAGGCCCTTTCTACCCTTCCAACCACAAGCATGGGAAGATGTGAATGGCTTAAGAGCAAAATCACTGGCACAAAGGGTGATGTCATGCAATGAAATTACTAAGGCACGATCAATTGTCGTACAGCTTGATTCTTCACCTGTCTATCTACCAGGGTGATCATGCCAATAGTGAGCGAATTATCCTTTTGACTCTGAACAAGGTACACCACCAGAAGGAGGTGATGATGGTGAGGTAGGGGATGATAAACGTCCCCCTTATTGTGATGACAGTCTTTATATGGATTTGCAGTGGTCTTAATACCTCCAATGATACAGGGTTGGACTCGCCACTTGAGTCACCAACTGAAGTGAGTGTGTTGTTTGTGGTTGTTGTCAGATAGCCAGCCGAGGTCCTGGATTTATAGCTGCCCTCTGTCAAGACCAAAAAAATGTTCTTATGGGAATTTTACATCCCGAACTGTGGAGTCTGAGTCTTTGCTCCCCTTCAACGAGGCCCTCACTAATACTTTGATGGACACTTGGTCAAAAACCCGTTTCTGTGACTGTGCAGCTAGCTTGGCATCAAGGACCTCGTGACCCCAAATTTCTGACTAAACATCCTACTCCAGAGAGACTGGTGGATCAGCCTTCAACAGATAAGGTTAACCCCAATTCTTTCCTCACAAATCCTCAAGATAGAATGTCCAAAAGGACTGAGGCATTTGGGAAATAAATGTTCTCTTCGATCAGCCTGACCCTGAGATCTGTCAATGTAGTCTCTATGTATACCCTCTCTGACATGGCCGAAATCTTGTCTGTGGTCCCAGAAGGCCTTAGGTCTCAAACAATTCCTGATGGACAAGATACAGCCAAGTCGTTGATTTGTGCTTCTCTAGATAGATAGGAGTGCATTGAGAGGGCAGTTGCTACCAGTGTTGTTCTCCTCTGCCACTTGTGGATACATTCTGCTGGATTTTCTAGAGTCATCAGTGCTTAATTTGTGCTTGTTGTTTCCGGTGCAGAGCACCAGCACTTACTTTTAAGAGCCGCACTTATTTTTGTGCCTCAAGCATTTACTGCCGAAAAGACACATATGAGAAAGACTGAGTAAGAGAAAAATTAAAAAGCGTAAAAATGGGAGAAAGTAGAAAGCTGCAGGAGTAATCCAAAGGGGCAGGGAGTGGCTATAAATGGATTAAAGAGGCCAGAGATGGCTTTAGGATTACGCTGCCTCAGTATTCCACGTTCACACATTTAATTGCAGCAGCTGCATGTTTAAGAGGAGGGCTTTGGGCACCAACACGTTTTTATTTACAAATTAAGCACTAGGAGGCGTGTAAGCCTTTCTCATGGATATCCTCATTGACTCAAGCCTTTTTGCCAAAAAAGCTGATTCTGCCCTGGGACATTTTCAGGTCAGTAGGACCATGACACAAACACTGGAAATGGTGTGTCCAACCAACAATTCCTGCATCAGTTTAGGAAATTCAGGGGTACTCCAGGGATCCAGTATTTACTCCAAGGATGGCGATCCATCACATCCGACTGACGCATCATGCAGATCTTTCAGCATGGTTATGCCCTACCTTTTCTGTTTGATCTGCCACATGATTCAGAAACATCCAATGATCTTTCAGAGATACACCTTCCCATTCTGCTGAAGGAGGTGCAGATGTTGCTCTGTAAGGTGCTGTAGAGAGGGTTACGGGTTTCGGACTCGGAAAGAGAAGAGGGTTGTCACTTTTGCTATTTGCTGAAAAAGAACAGAGTCCTGTGGTCTGTAGTGGACCTTCGACCGCTGAATCCCTTACTGCAGAATGAAAAATGTAAAATGCTGACATTGGTACAGATCTTGACCAGTCTGGACCCCGGAGGCTGGATGGTGGATGGTGTTTTCGGACTTGAAGGAGATGTATTTTCATATATATGTTCTGCAGTCTCACAGGCATTATCTGCAATTCAAGGTTGTCCAAAAGCATTTCCAATTTACAGTACTACTCTTTCTCCTCACTAGAGCCACTCAGGTGTTCACAAAAGTAATGGCGGTGGTCGTGGCAACCTTCGGAAATTGAGGATACTACTTGTCCTCTATCTTGGCGACTGCTGTTGAAGGGGTCTTGCTACAGTCAGTCGTAGGTCACCTCCAGATGACAGCAAACCTCTTTACATCGTTGGGGTTCATGCTCAATTAATCAAAGTGGTACCTGGTTCCTTTGCAGATGTTGTCATTCACTGGGGCTATTCTGGACACATTGCAATGTAAGGCCTTCCCTCCACTGCAACAAGTCTGTGACATTCGCGATATGAGCCAGATGTTTCAGCTTTAGTCACTGATATAGGTGAGAGCAGCTCTGGGGCTTCTTGGCCTCTTAGCCTCCTACGTTTCACTGATGGACTACACCAGGTGGCACAAGCAGACTCTGCAGTGGAGCATGGAGCTCCAGTGGGGCCCGCACCAAGAAATTGTGATGAATGCTCACAATCTGCAGTGATAGCTACTGAAACAAAATTGGTCGAGGGCAGGCCCTCTTGATTCCCAGTCCAGAGCTGATGGTGATGACACATGAGTCACTGTTTTGTTGCGGAGGGCATCTGTGGGAGGTGAAGATTAGGTGACTTTGGTGTAAAGCAAAAGTTGAGGGCCATTTGCCTGACGTTGAAGGTCTTCCTACTATCTCTTGACCTCGCAGGGCCCGTCTCAACATCAACAACCACGTGGACAATTTTTCCTGCACAAAGCGCTACACACATGTGAAGTTCGACGACTTCCCTACTCTTACACTTTGGAGTATCACTCCTCTAAAATCTTTAATTGGAGTTCGTAACCCCCTAAAATCCACACAAACTTCTCAATTCATCTGCGGCATAAGCTTTGCAAGCGCGAAACCCTAACTTCATTCATACCGTCACTAGAAACACCGAAAACATTCTCACACCTCCATTTCCTCCATTCGCAAGCTCCGAGGTTCCGGGAAAGTCATTGGGGACTTAGGGCATCATCATCTCTCCAACTTGTTTCATCAAAGAAAATTCTAACTTGACTCCGCCTATTGTTCGGATGGGGTCCCAAAGGGCAAAACCATCAATCTCTGCTACCATCTACTGCGTCCAGTCCTTATAAATTTCTTGTACTCGGACACGCTGGAGGTCGGTGGACCTTTTAACTGAGTCGGGCTCTCTTCATCCAAGAATAGTCGGATCACTTACATCAATCATCGATAACTAATTATAATCAATAACTAATAATCAATTAATAGTCAATCAACACGTTAGGAATCAATACCAATCTGTATTTTGACACACCATGACCTTTCAGTCATGAATAACCACACCAGTTTATTTGAAGTTAATTAATTTATTTCCCTATATTAACAAAGGTAGCATGATATAAGTGAGTCTCAAAATTAAATGATATATGTATACGAACATTACTAGCTGTCCATAACGGCGGAAGAAACGCAATCTACGCAAAATCTGAATTATTATGCACTCGGTTATAGCAATGCAAATGACTAATATAAGCAATTGAATTTGACTAATTTCATACATCGGTCAGCATAACAAGATTTCAATTCAGCATGGTGCATTAGATGAATACCTCGACTAGCCTCTAATTAGCATTGGCATGTGGGGCTTCATGCAAAACTAATTTAGTCAACACAAATTTAGAAAACTTCTAGCTTGGGCCCTATTAAAATAAGCAGTTGGTACCTAGGAAGGAAAACACAATGCATAATACAATTATCCTTTCTTATTTACCAAATACAATCAGCATTCAAGAAAAGTCTTTGTCCTTCAGGTAACGGTTCGATCAGCATGGGGCAGATTTCAGGGGGGCAAAGTTAAGGGCAAGTTTCCTTGCAGCAGCAAGGAGAAAGGGGCAAAAGTTACTGCATGGACAGAACGGGGCAAAGTTAAAGTTAAAGTCTCTAGGGTGAGAATTTTCAAAGTCTCTTTCTCTGGAATAGAGAAAAGGCATCAAGATGTCATCTAAGATGGCGTCTTGAATCGGGCTTCAAAATGGCATCGAGGAAAATGGCTGACTTCTCTTTGTCCGGTGGGTTTAAGTAAGAAACATTCCAAATTCATCAGGGTCTTCCATTGGAGGGTTCATAGGGTGGCTTCAATTTGACCAATGAATAGTGTCTTTCTCCTAGTACTCATTTTTACATAAGGTGTCCTTGGAGCCTTGGAAAACAAGTTGCGACAAAGTTTGCCAATTAATTTTATCTTTAATGTTTTTGTTGTCTGCACCTGCATAAACTGACTGACCTTGCTTGAAAAGGGATGAAACCGGCCTAGTACGAAACCTTGAGATAAATGTATTAGTCATCTCTACTGGAAAAATACAACCTTTAAAGTAAAATACTGTCTTTATTTAATGCAAGTGAAAACCACGCAGTTAATTTTTGAGACCAGGCAACTAGGCCAAAGCCTCTACTAAATTTAAGCTAAGCATATAACAGTTTTGACAAGAAAAATCACAGAACACATTTGCAATTATGTCGGATTACTACATTTGTAAATTCTTGATGATTAATTAAGCTTGTTTATAATATTGGCGAACTACTCCGTGGGCACAATTTCCCACGTACATTAATTTTTTTAGCTAAAATCACACTACCTTATACGATTTTGATTATATAATATGTGAATATTTGTTAGACCTTCTTTTCCGCGTCATCAATCCCTCCTCTGATGACTAATTATGTCATCACATCAAATCTTCCCACAAATTTTATTCCATTAAAATTCTGTTTTAGTAACTTGGCACTTCAGTTAATTCCGTCTTTCTTTTGGTTCCTTTAGATTTTTCTCTGTATATTTCTACCATTTTATTTTGTTCTTTCTCTTCCCTTTTCCTTTTGTTTCTTGTTTTCAATATTTTAATAGCTTTCCATATTCCCCAAATACTTAATAAACAAATTAATATTATTAATATTCCTTTTGCTATCTTCAGTAATATTCCGTTACAAATGTTGCTGAGCCAATTTCCCACAGAAGCAAATCCTTTTCCAACCTTTTCCCATACTCCTGGTTCTTTCAATTCTTTCAAATCTGTACTCTTGTTAGTTAAATTTGTAAGCATTTTCCTAATTTGCCCGCTGTTGTCCGGAATATAAGAACAGTGACGTGTACCAAGCATTTTGCAAACGCCGCCATCCTTTGCTAAAAGAATGTCTAAAGCAAGCCGATTTTGAAGAGTCATAGCTCTTTCTGCAGCAAGTTCAGCATCCATCAGGATTATAGCTCCTGAGAATTTTGGCAACATGTTATCCACAATAGTAGACAACTTTTGTATTTTGATTGAATTCAATATGACTCCTACTGAAGGAATCATTGCTCCAAATATATCTCCTACCACACCAGAAGCTGTCTCCGTTATCTGAACATGATGTGATTCAGACAGCTTTGGAAATTTCTTTAACTCGTCTAGTTGATAAATCTTTGGAAATACTATTCCCGAATAACATCTCCCATACCATCCTTTTGTCTCAAGATCGGTTTCAAAGTCAATCAAGTTAGCAATGTCTTATCCGGTTAAAAGTCAATCAGGTTTGTCAATGTCTTATTCGGTAGTGTTCATGGAATTTTCATTTCTCAAGTGCCAAACTGTCGTTCTGCTTCTTCGTTCTCAAGGCTGAGAGATAGGAATTCGTCTAATCAATCGTTAGTGGCTACGTATGCCCACTCTGGACCAGAATATCTTCTGCTTGGTATTCTTTTCCTTTTCAATTTTGCATCTCCTTTTGATTCTCTCTCGCTGGCGCCTTGTTCCTTGGCTGGGCCTTTCTCTTCACTTGGCGTTGTTATTGAGACAGACACTTCTTTTCTTTTCTCTTTCAACTTTGGCCCTTCACTTTCATTTGATATTTCTTTAGTCCTTAATTTCACTGACGATATGCTTTGTCTCCTTTTCGCACTGTTTTCACCTGACGGACCTGCAACCAGTTCTGGAAGAGGTTGAACGATTTCACTCCGTCCCGCCTCGTTTTCTCCCTCTAGGAGGTCTATCAGGTTTTCCTTTTCTTTTCCTGTATCATCTGCTTCTGGGAAAGCCCCCCTCTGATTAGGCTCTCCTGCTTCTTCACCTATCGCAGGCTCTGTCACCTTCAGGATCTTCGTCACTTTCTGATGTTTCTCCTCCGTTCTCCTCAAATGGATCAGCTGTTTCTTCCTCAGAAAATATTTCTCCTTCCTCTATTTCTGCTTGTTCGCCTCCAGGTTCTCTTTGTCTTGTCTCTGTGCCTGGTACTCTTTTGTCAGCTGCTGGTAATTTCAGCGCTTCGACTTCCTCTTCTGTGGGGCACGTCACCCTTTTCGTGTGACTGGCATGAATCCAGTTGGAAACTCCCGCACATTTCACAGCGGTGGTAGTTGTCAGAATCACTTGGAAAGGTCCTTTCCAACGGGGTTCCAGACACGACTTCCTCACGTGTTTCTTTATCACGACCCAGTCACCTGCTTTCAGGGCGTGTCCTGGACCTTGAATCGGTGGCAAGGTGGTTGCCTCCACCTGGTGAGAAAAAGAGCGTACCACATCAGCTAGACCCCTTGCAGTAGTCCAATACCATATCATCGGTAATATTTACAAGAGCATTTGCAGGAACTGCTGGAAGTCTCATGGCTCAGCCCATGAGGATTTCATGCGGCAATAGTCCCGTTTTTCTATCAGGTGTGTTTCTCATTGATATTAATACCAAGGGTAATGCGTCAGGCCATTTCAAGTTTGTGGATACGCATATTTTTGCCATCCTCGATTTCAATGTGCCATTCATTTGCTCCATTAGTCCTGATGCTTCAGGTCGGTAGCTACAATGCAACTTTTGCTCAATGTTCAGCGCTGCACATAGCAATTTGATTACTTCGTTATTGAAGTGACTTCCCCTATCTGATTCTAAAGAGATCGGGAATCCGAAACGTGGTATTAGCTTTCTCAAGAGTAGTTTTGCAACTGTGAGACTGTCATTTCTGCGTGTAGGGTACGCTTCAATCCAATGACTAAAAATACACACAATCACCAACACATACTTCAAGCTTCCATGCACAGGCATCTCAATGAAATCCATTTGCACCCTGCTGAATGGCCCACCAGCTCTTCCAATGTGGCTCAAATTTACTACTGTTCCCTTCCCTGCGTTCATTTGTTGGCAAATGATGCAACAATGGCAAACTGCTTCAGCAACTTGACAGAATTTGGGATTAAACCAATCAATTTTGAATAGCCTAATCATGGCATCCCTTCCAAGATGGGCTTGTCCATGATACAGTCTGGCCAATTGCGTTAAAAGACTGTCTGGCAGAACCAATTTCTCTTCACTTGAAACCCACAAATCATCTGGTTTCTTAATGCATTGTAATTTACTCCATGAGAGTTTCTCGTTCTTACTGACATTATTTTGTAGGAATTTCAATTCCTCAATCGTATCTACAACCTTTAGAGCAAAGGCTTCACTTTGTTCAAGTTCTGGCTCATTTATCAAGTTCCACTCGTCTCTGAGCAATATACAGTTCAATGCGCAAAACCTTGCGACTTAATCTGCATATCCATTTCCCAGAGAAACGAAGTCCTGTGATTTCGAGTGTGCACTGCATTTTACCACTGCCACTTCCCCTGGCAACTGGATAGCGTGTAACAGTTCTCTTATTCTTTCACCATTTTTCACTGGTGACCCCGAAGAGGTCATGAAACCCCTCTGTGATCACAGTTGTCCAAAGTCATGCACTATTCCAAATCCGTACTGACTGTCAGTGTAAATGGTGACTTTCATTAACGCAGAAAGTTGGCAAGCTCTAGTAAGGGCTACTAGTTCCGCTACCTGTGCAGAGTAAACTCCTTGAAGCCAAGATGCTTTCAGAGCACCTGTTATTGTACATACAGCATATCCTGCTTTCAATATTCTTAGTGCATCTCTTAGACATGAACCATCAACAAAAATAATTTGATCATTTTCTTCCAATGGGGTGTCTTTGATATCAGGTCTTGGCTTTGTACAAAATTCAGTCACCTGAAGACAGGTGTGCTCGATGTCTTCAGCGTTCTCAATTTCGACATTTTCACTGGGAAACAAAGTTGCTGGATTCAACGTAGTGCACCTTTTCAGCTGCACATTAGGTGACCCCAAAATGATTTTCTCGTACCTTGTAAGCCTAGCACCGGTCATGTGCTGTGTTCGGGAATGTGTCAAAAGTATTTCGACTGAGTGGGGGACCATGACTGTTAAAGAATGTCTCATCACTATTCCTTCACTCTGATTTAGGCTTATACCAACTGCTGCTACAACAAGCAAACATCCCGGTAAGGCTGCTGCGACTGGAACCAAAGTAGCTGAACAATGCGCTACTGGTCTGTTTACGCCACCATGGGCTTGAGTAAAGACAGACAAGGAACATGCATCACGTTCATGACAAAACAATGTAAAAGACTTTGTGTAATCAGGCATACCTAAAACTGGAGCTCTGCACATGCACTCCTTTAATTCAATAAAAGCATCCATTTCATCTCTTTTCAACACTATTTCATCCAGCGCCTCTCTCTGGGTCAGTTTCAGCAAAGGTTTGGCTAGAGCTGAGAAATTAGGGATCCATTGGCGACAGTAGCTCACCATTCCCCAAAACTTTCTCAGCTCCCTCCTCGTTTTGGGTGGACTAATTTGAAGTACATTTGTTATTCTCTCTGTCATTATTCTTCTCAACCCTTTCTCTATTTGGTGACCCAAATATTTCACTTTCTTCTGGCAGAACTGTAACTTTGAAGGAGACACTTTGTGTCCGTTCCTTCCCAAGTAGTCCAATAGGGCAATAGTGTCAACCGTACAGTCATTTTCTGTCTTGGATGCGATCAGCAAATCGTCAATATACTGCACCAAGGTTGATTCAAAAGGCAATTCCAAGGATTCCAAATCTTTCTTTAGAATCTTTTTGAATATTGATGGTGACTCCGAAAACCCTTGAGGAATTTGACACCAACTGTAAACTCTGTCCAGGAATTTGAAGCAAAAGAGAAATTGGCTGTCCTCGTGAAGAGGCACAGAAAAGAACGATTGTGACAAGTTGATGACTGAGAACCACTCTGCATCACAGGGAATTTGAAACATTATCACAGCTGGATTTGGTACTACGGGACAACATTTGACTATTATGTCATTTATTTTCCTCAAATCCTGAACAATCTGGACCTTTCCACTCGGTTTTCTTAGTCCCATGATTGGTGAATTACATGGACTACTTAACACTTCTTTCAGTACCCCCTGTTTCACGAACTCAATGAGTTGGGCGACTTTCATGAGGGTGTCTTGCGACATATGGTATTGTGGTGTCTGTGGAAAATTTGCATTGGGTTTTACGGTCACTTTCACTGGTTCTGCTCCTTTGACCAAGCCTACTTCTTCCCCTGTCATGTCCCACACTTCCTTTCCAACTGTTTCCTGTAACTCAGCTGGAATATCTGCTTCAGTGAGCGTTGGATAAAAAGTAATCAGGGGATACTCTTCGTCTGCAGTTTCCACTTTGTCCCCTCCTAAACTGTCCTCTTCTTCCTCATCACTGTTTGTCTGAATTTTAATTCCATCATTTGAGCACATAATTGAGCATCCCAATTTGCACAGTAAATCTCTCCCTAACAGGGATATTGGACTCGAGTCACACACCACTAATTTATGTGACCCTTGATAGTTGCCAATTCTGACTTGCACTGGATCTGTTATTGGGTTTGCCAGATACCTATTTGCTACTCCCATTACTTGAACCGTTCTCCCTGAAAGTGGCAAATTTGGTACCTCAATACTTCTGACTGTAGAGTGTGTAGCTCCTGTGTCAACCAAGAATGAAACTCTGTGACCCATAACTCTTCCTTCCACATATGGTCCCTTTTGATCAACTTCCAAGGATGCTGCAAGCATACAATTTCCCTCCTCATCTGAACTTTCACTCTCCCATTCATTGTTTATTCCGTTCTCACTGTGTAACGGGAATTGGTGTACTGTGTCATTTTGATTCACTCCTTGACCCGTGACCTGTTGAGGAAGCATTACTTGTTGCTGATTCAATGGTGCTAAGGGTATTTGCATTTGCTGATTAGGTACCATGGGAAACTATTGTTGCATTGGCTGCAACTGTGCCATTTGTACACGGGGCATTTGCAACTGCTGTGATTGAACGGGTTGTAAACCCTGCATCTGATTCATATTATTTAGAAAATTTGGATTTGGACCCCTCCTTTTCGGTCCTCTCATATTCTGAAATGAATTGACATCATTGTTTTGCTGATCTACGCCTTCCTGCAACATCATTGGGCACTCCTGTTTCCAATGCCCGACTATTCCGCACGTGTGACATGGCATCACCTTCTTCATTGCCTGTATACCATTTGGAATCATAACAGTATTTAAATCAGGACCATTATTCATAAAACCTCCTCGGCCTCTACCTCTCATTTGTGGCTGAAACATAGCATTTCCCTGCTGTTGCTGCTGCGGCAACTGTTGTTGAAAACCTTGCAAACCTTGCAAGCCTGTCTGAGCTGCTCTAAGCTGCATCACCATCACATTTTCCTTCAACCTTTTCTGCTTTGCCACAATCTCATCACTGCAGTACTTTGCATAATTCAACACCTCATCGATAGACTTTGACTGCCAACAAATCAAATGCATTTTAATCATCTGACTGATTTCGGGTCTCAATCCTTCCACAAATCTGAACACAAAATGGAGCATGTCCTTTGCCTCAATCGTTTCCGTACTACTGTAATTTGTAAACGCTGTCAACAATCTCTCCTAGTACGCATGTATTGACTCTAATTTCTTGTGCTGTTCTGTCAATTCTCTGACAATCTACATTTTTCGACGCAACATTTGTTTTCAAATGTTCAATCACTTTATGGTACAAACTCATTACCGTAGGCGATGGTGCACCTGTGTCTATGTCTCTTTCTGGTTAACTTGTTGGCCAACCTACAGCCCTCTTACAATCTTCCCACAAATCTGCCGGAACCACAATTTTGAATAAGGTATTCAGGTCTTCCCAAAGACATTTAACGAGTTTCACAAATCTATCTGTTTGTTGATACAATTCGATCGGTTTCTCTCTTAATTTAGGGAAATCATCCGTAAAGGATTGAATGTCACACCTGTGCCACGGTACGTGTACAAGTTTTCCCCCTGCTGTTTCTCTCATTGGCAACATGGTTATCATATCGTCATTCTTTTGTGCCTTTTCATTCCGATCTGGGGTACTTTCTTTCTTTTTGTCCTTTTTCTTAACCCACCTGCTCTCCCATTTATCTAAACATCTCCAGACCTGCGCGCTTTGCAGTATCTCTTTAAGGTGTGTTTTCATCCCTGCAGATCTCATGTGTTCAAAATCCTTTGTCTCAAAGTCTAGCCTGTAACTTCTGCTCAAGTGTTTGGTCTTACCTATATCGATCTCGTTTCTATCTGCAATTTCTTGTAACTTCTTATGTATGCTGCTTACTTCTCTTGTAATCCTAGGGCACATTTCTCAGAGCTCAGCTCTATTCTAACCTGTTCGGACCCATCGTTCCCTCTACTAGTTCGTCTGCTTCCATGCCCAATCTTATATTATTCAAATATTCTTCTCCTTTTCCACTGGGTGTACTCGGTGGGGAGTTCAGGCTGTTCAACCATTGTGTCAACTGTTGCACGTTCAGTCCCATCAATGTAGCACTTACATCGACTGTAATGTTTCTGTTTTTGAAGTTAGTGGTACTATTAGTGGTGGACCTGACCTTACCACAGTTGACGGAGCACAAGCTGGAATTGGACTAAATTCCAGCAAAGACCCAGATCTATTTAGCAGTGCACCTACCGGAGTCGTTTCTTGGGTGTTTTCTATACATCTTCTTCCTGTCTCGTTCTGTGTCACTACCCCGTGGTCGCATACATTCGGCTTTGCCTGTATGTACAATGGTACTGGCGGACCTACAGTGATAGGCAGAGATATTGCGTCTGGATTCTGTCTGTTCCCCGAATTCTGTGGCATGTTAATTCCCACATTATGGTTCATCATTGCTGGCATGTCTAACTGGTTTTCTGCTGTTTGAATGTACCTCGGTACCTCTTGCATCTGCTTTTGAGGCATCAAAACTTGTGTTGATTCTGCTTGAATCAAAGTCGGCCTTTGGTAACCCTGTCCTCCCTGCACCATTAGGCTAGAAGTCATTTCCAAACTTTGCTCATCACAATAGCGCCTTTGAACCTGCGGCTGATAATCATTGACAGGTTTCAATTTAGGCACATCAGGATATATTCTCTGAATTTGTGGTATTTGTGGTGAAAAAGGCACATCGGGACTACTCTGCAATATTCTCAAATTCGGTGTTACATTACCCTGTATTGGTTCTGGAGGGGCAGTACTAGTGCTTGAGCCATTCTCATTTTCCACAAATGGTGGCGGGCGGTTGTTTAGCAATTGCATAATGAACTCCTCATCGTCTGACCTTTTCGAATTTCTGTTATTTCCTCTATCTCTGGACTGGCTCCTGTTTGTTTTATAGGTAGCTTTCCTTCCTTCCGTCTCTGCCTCATCAGTAATTGCTGGAAACAGTTTAATTCCCTGCAATACGTCTGATCTCCAAACCTTTTGAGTGCTATCCCATCTAGCATCCGCTAGTGTCTTTTCTACTTTTCTCACTCTTGTCTCAAATTTCTTTTGTTGTTGGTTTCTAGCCATTAGCTCCCAAATTGCTAATGCTTCAAATTGTGCTGGTCTTGGAGGTACTTTCATGTCGTATAGCGCGAATCTTAAATTCTCCAAAACTCTCAAATTAAATGACCTTTGGATAGGGAACGCTACACTTCCATGCTTTTCTGTTAATTTGCACCATTGCTTTAGCCAAAGACATGGTGCAACCCCCTTTTCTTTAATCACGATGTAAGCTGGTGTACCCTCAGGCGGTGTTTCTTCTCCTACATTTGCTTTGATATATATATCTCCCCTCAAGGCAATCTTAAATGCTTTGAAAAATTTCATCTTTCCGTCTTTTATTTTTCTAAAATATGTAATCAATAAGTGACTTAAATTCGCAGAATACTCTTCACTTGCCTTTCCCCACCAATTGCGCTTCACGGACTGCGTCCAATCCGTGCGCGACCCTTCTCACCAACCAACCTATCCCAGCGCGGCTCCTAGTGACGTCATACTCACACACTGCGGCTGACAAAGTCCAGCGGCTTGTCCTACTTCATTCAGCTTCACTCAAACTACTTTCCGCAATGTATTGCGAGCACTAACCAAAAGAAGAAAACAAATCTGTCGGTTTACTACAGGAAGGGTAATACAATCGCTTCAGAAACCTTAGGGATTTTTCACTAGCCTCAGCAGTCATTCCATCTTTCTCGGTTTCCCACTTTCGCATGTAAAATTTGACTCGCAAACTTTACTCTCAACTGATCAATGAACTATTCTAGCGCCTTAGAATTAGTCAAATCTCGAAGTCGAAAATTTTCTTTCATTCCTCAATATCCATACCTACTTGTTGACCACGCCCGATCAACCTACTAAACCGAACAGATTACAACATCAATCAAGTGTCTCATACACTTTTCAACATACTCCGGAGTCTCTTGACCTCGCAGGGCCCGTCTCAACATCAACAACCACGTGGACAATTTTTCCTGCACAAAGCGCTACACACAAGTGAAGTTCGACGACTTCCCTACTCTTACACTTTGGAGTATCACTCCTCTAAAATCTTTAATTGGAGTTCGTAACCCCCTAAAATCCACACAAACTTCTCAATTCATCTGCGGCATAAGCTTTGCAAGCGCGAAACCCTAACTTTATTCATACCGTCACTAGAAACACCGAAAACATTCTCACACCTCCATTTCCTCCATTCGCAAGCTCCGAGGTTCCGGGAAAGTCATTGGGGACTTAGGGCATCATCATCTCTCCAACTTGTTTCATCAAAGAAAATTCTAACTTGACTCCGCCTATTGTTCGGATGGGGTCCCAAAGGGCAAAACCATCAATCTCTGCTACCATCTACTGCGTCCAGTCCTTATAAATTTCTTGTACTCGGACACGCTGGAGGTCGGTGGACCTTTTAACTGAGTCGGGCTCTCTTCATCCAAGAATAGTCGGATCACTTACATCAATCATCGATAACTAATTATAATCAATAACTAATAATCAATTAATAGTCAATCAACACGTTAGGAATCAATACCAATCTGTATTTTGACACACCATGACCTTTCAGTCATGAATAACCACACCAGTTTATTTGAAGTTAATTAATTTATTTCCCTATATTAACAAAGGTAGCATGATATAAGTGAGTCTCAAAATTAAATGATATATGTATACGAACATTACTAGCTGTCCATAACGGCGGAAGAAACGCAATCTACGCAAAATCTGAATTATTATGCACTCGGTTATAGCAATGCAAATGACTAATATAAGCAATTGAATTTGACTAATTTCATACATCGGTCAGCATAACAAGATTTCAATTCAGCATGGTGCATTAGATGAATACCTCGACTAGCCTCTAATTAGCATTGGCATGTGGGGCTTCATGCAAAACTAATTTAGTCAACACAAATTTAGAAAACTTCTAGCTTGGGCCCTATTAAAATAAGCAGTTGGTACCTAGGAAGGAAAACACAATGCATAATACAATTATCCTTTCTTATTTACCAAATACAATCAGCATTCAAGAAAAGTCTTTGTCCTTCAGGTAACGGTTCGATCAGCATGGGGCAGATTTCAGGGGGGCAAAGTTAAGGGCAAGTTTCCTTGCAGCAGCAAGGAGAAAGGGGCAAAAGTTACTGCATGGACAGAACGGGGCAAAGTTAAAGTTAAAGTCTCTAGGGTGAGAATTTTCAAAGTCTCTTTCTCTGGAATAGAGAAAAGGCATCAAGATGTCATCTAAGATGGCGTCTTGAATCGGGCTTCAAAATGGCATCGAGGAAAATGGCTGACTTCTCTTTGTCCGGTGGGTTTAAGTAAGAAACATTCCAAATTCATCAGGGTCTTCCATTGGAGGGTTCATAGGGTGGCTTCAATTTGACCAATGAATAGTGTCTTTCTCCTAGTACTCATTTTTACATAAGGTGTCCTTGGAGCCTTGGAAAACAAGTTGCGACAAAGTTTGCCAATTAATTTTATCTTTAATGTTTTTGTTGTCTGCACCTGCATAAACTGACTGACCTTGCTTGAAAAGGGATGAAACCGGCCTAGTACGAAACCTTGAGATAAATGTATTAGTCATCTCTACTGGAAAAATACAACCTTTAAAGTAAAATACTGTCTTTATTTAATGCAAGTGAAAACCACGCAGTTAATTTTTGAGACCAGGCAACTAGGCCAAAGCCTCTACTAAATTTAAGCTAAGCATATAACAGTTTTGACAAGAAAAATCACAGAACACATTTGCAATTATGTCGGATTACTACATTTGTAAATTCTTGATGATTAATTAAGCTTGTTTATAATATTGGCGAACTACTCCGTGGGCACAATTTCCCACGTACATTAATTTTTTTAGCTAAAATCACACTACCTTATACGATTTTGATTATATAATATGTGAATATTTGTTAGACCTTCTTTTCCGCGTCATCAATCCCTCCTCTGATGACTAATTATGTCATCACATCAAATCTTCCCACAAATTTTATTCCATTAAAATTCTGTTTTAGTAACTTGGCACTTCAGTTAATTCCGTCTTTCTTTTGGTTCCTTTAGATTTTTCTCTGTATATTTCTACCATTTTATTTTGTTCTTTCTCTTCCCTTTTCCTTTTGTTTCTTGTTTTCAATATTTTAATAGCTTTCCATATTCCCCAAATACTTAATAAACAAATTAATATTATTAATATTCCTTTTGCTATCTTCAGTAATATTCCGTTCCAAATGTTGCTGAGCCAATTTCCCACAGAAGCAAATCCTTTTCCAACCTTTTCCCATACTCCTGGTTCTTTCAATTCTTTCAAATCTGTACTCTTGTTAGTTAAATTTGTAAGCATTTTCCTAATTTGCCCGCTGTTGTCCGGAATATAAGAACAGTGACGTGTACCAAGCATTTTGCAAACGCCGCCATCCTTTGCTAAAAGAATGTCTAAAGCAAGCCGATTTTGAAGAGTCATAGCTCTTTCTGCAGCAAGTTCAGCATCCATCAGGATTATAGCTCCTGAGAATTTTGGCAACATGTTATCCACAATAGTAGACAACTTTTGTATTTTGATTGAATTCAATATGACTCCTACTGAAGGAATCATTGCTCCAAATATATCTCCTACCACACCAGAAGCTGTCTCCGTTATCTGAACATGATGTGATTCAGACAGCTTTGGAAATTTCTTTAACTCGTCTAGTTGATAAATCTTTGGAAATACTATTCCCGAATAACATCTCCCATACCATCCTTTTGTCTCAAGATCGGTTTCAAAGTCAATCAAGTTAGCAATGTCTTATCCGGTTAAAAGTCAATCAGGTTTGTCAATGTCTTATTCGGTAGTGTTCATGGAATTTTCATTTCTCAAGTGCCAAACTGTCGTTCTGCTTCTTCGTTCTCAAGGCTGAGAGATAGGAATTCGTCTAATCAATCGTTAGTGGCTACGTATGCCCACTCTGGACCAGAATATCTTCTGCTTGGTATTCTTTTCCTTTTCAATTTTGCATCTCCTTTTGATTCTCTCTCGCTGGCGCCTTGTTCCTTGGCTGGGCCTTTCTCTTCACTTGGCGTTGTTATTGAGACAGACACTTCTTTTCTTTTCTCTTTCAACTTTGGCCCTTCACTTTCATTTGATATTTCTTTAGTCCTTAATTTCACTGACGATATGCTTTGTCTCCTTTTCGCACTGTTTTCACCTGACGGACCTGCAACCAGTTCTGGAAGAGGTTGAACGATTTCACTCCGTCCCGCCTCGTTTTCTCCCTCTAGGAGGTCTATCAGGTTTTCCTTTTCTTTTCCTGTATCATCTGCTTCTGGGAAAGCCCCCCTCTGATTAGGCTCTCCTGCTTCTTCACCTATCGCAGGCTCTGTCACCTTCAGGATCTTCGTCACTTTCTGATGTTTCTCCTCCGTTCTCCTCAAATGGATCAGCTGTTTCTTCCTCAGAAAATATTTCTCCTTCCTCTATTTCTGCTTGTTCGCCTCCAGGTTCTCTTTGTCTTGTCTCTGTGCCTGGTACTCTTTTGTCAGCTGCTGGTAATTTCAGCGCTTCGACTTCCTCTTCTGTGGGGCACGTCACCCTTTTCGTGTGACTGGCATGAATCCAGTTGGAAACTCCCGCACATTTCACAGCGGTGGTAGTTGTCAGAATCACTTGGAAAGGTCCTTTCCAACGGGGTTCCAGACACGACTTCCTCACGTGTTTCTTTATCACGACCCAGTCACCTGCTTTCAGGGCGTGTCCTGGACCTTGAATCGGTGGCAAGGTGGTTGCCTCCACCTGGTGAGAAAAAGAGCGTACCACATCAGCTAGACCCCTTGCAGTAGTCCAATACCATATCATCGGTAATATTTACAAGAGCATTTGCAGGAACTGCTGGAAGTCTCATGGCTCAGCCCATGAGGATTTCATGCGGCGATAGTCCCGTTTTTCTATCAGGTGTGTTTCTCATTGATATTAATACCAAGGGTAATGCGTCAGGCCATTTCAAGTTTGTGGATACGCATATTTTTGCCATCCTCGATTTCAATGTGCCATTCATTTGCTCCATTAGTCCTGATGCTTCAGGTCGGTAGCTACAATGCAACTTTTGCTCAATGTTCAGCGCTGCACATAGCAATTTGATTACTTCGTTATTGAAGTGACTTCCCCTATCTGATTCTAAAGAGATCGGGAATCCGAAACGTGGTATTAGCTTTCTCAAGAGTAGTTTTGCAACTGTGAGACTGTCATTTCTGCGTGTAGGGTACGCTTCAATCCAATGACTAAAAATACACACAATCACCAACACATACTTCAAGCTTCCATGCACAGGCATCTCAATGAAATCCATTTGCACCCTGCTGAATGGCCCACCAGCTCTTCCAATGTGGCTCAAATTTACTACTGTTCCCTTCCCTGCGTTCATTTGTTGGCAAATGATGCAACAATGGCAAACTGCTTCAGCAACTTGACAGAATTTGGGATTAAACCAATCAATTTTGAATAGCCTAATCATGGCATCCCTTCCAAGATGGGCTTGTCCATGATACAGTCTGGCCAATTGCGTTAAAAGACTGTCTGGCAGAACCAATTTCTCTTCACTTGAAACCCACAAATCATCTGGTTTCTTAATGCATTGTAATTTACTCCATGAGAGTTTCTCGTTCTTACTGACATTATTTTGTAGGAATTTCAATTCCTCAATCGTATCTACAACCTTTAGAGCAAAGGCTTCACTTTGTTCAAGTTCTGGCTCATTTATCAAGTTCCACTCGTCTCTGAGCAATATACAGTTCAATGCGCAAAACCTTGCGACTTAATCTGCATATCCATTTCCCAGAGAAACGAAGTCCTGTGATTTCGAGTGTGCACTGCATTTTACCACTGCCACTTCCCCTGGCAACTGGATAGCGTGTAACAGTTCTCTTATTCTTTCACCATTTTTCACTGGTGACCCCGAAGAGGTCATGAAACCCCTCTGTGATCACAGTTGTCCAAAGTCATGCACTATTCCAAATCCGTACTGACTGTCAGTGTAAATGGTGACTTTCATTAACGCAGAAAGTTGGCAAGCTCTAGTAAGGGCTACTAGTTCCGCTACCTGTGCAGAGTAAACTCCTTGAAGCCAAGATGCTTTCAGAGCACCTGTTATTGTACATACAGCATATCCTGCTTTCAATATTCCTAGTGCATCTCTTAGACATGAACCATCAACAAAAATAATTTGATCATTTTCTTCCAATGGGGTGTCTTTGATATCAGGTCTTGGCTTTGTACAAAATTCAGTCACCTGAAGACAGGTGTGCTCGATGTCTTCAGCGTTCTCAATTTCGACATTTTCACTGGGAAACAAAGTTGCTGGATTCAACGTAGTGCACCTTTTCAGCTGCACATTAGGTGACCCCAAAATGATTTTCTCGTACCTTGTAAGCCTAGCACCGGTCATGTGCTGTGTTCGGGAATGTGTCAAAAGTATTTCGACTGAGTGGGGGACCATGACTGTTAAAGAATGTCTCATCACTATTCCTTCACTCTGATTTAGGCTTATACCAACTGCTGCTACAACAAGCAAACATCCCGGTAAGGCTGCTGCGACTGGAACCAAAGTAGCTGAACAATGCGCTACTGGTCTGTTTACGCCACCATGGGCTTGAGTAAAGACAGACAAGGAACATGCATCACGTTCATGACAAAACAATGTAAAAGACTTTGTGTAATCAGGCATACCTAAAACTGGAGCTCTGCACATGCACTCCTTTAATTCAATAAAAGCATCCATTTCATCTCTTTTCAACACTATTTCATCCAGCGCCTCTCTCTGGGTCAGTTTCAGCAAAGGTTTGGCTAGAGCTGAGAAATTAGGGATCCATTGGCGACAGTAGCTCACCATTCCCCAAAACTTTCTCAGCTCCCTCCTCGTTTTGGGTGGACTAATTTGAAGTACATTTGTTATTCTCTCTGTCATTATTCTTCTCAACCCTTTCTCTATTTGGTGACCCAAATATTTCACTTTCTTCTGGCAGAACTGTAACTTTGAAGGAGACACTTTGTGTCCGTTCCTTCCCAAGTAGTCCAATAGGGCAATAGTGTCAACCGTACAGTCATTTTCTGTCTTGGATGCGATCAGCAAATCGTCAATATACTGCACCAAGGTTGATTCAAAAGGCAATTCCAAGGATTCCAAATCTTTCTTTAGAATCTTTTTGAATATTGATGGTGACTCCGAAAACCCTTGAGGAATTTGACACCAACTGTAAACTCTGTCCAGGAATTTGAAGCAAAAGAGAAATTGGCTGTCCTCGTGAAGAGGCACAGAAAAGAACGATTGTGACAAGTTGATGACTGAGAACCACTCTGCATCACAGGGAATTTGAAACATTATCACAGCTGGATTTGGTACTACGGGACAACATTTGACTATTATGTCATTTATTTTCCTCAAATCCTGAACAATCTGGACCTTTCCACTCGGTTTTCTTAGTCCCATGATTGGTGAATTACATGGACTACTTAACACTTCTTTCAGTACCCCCTGTTTCACGAACTCAATGAGTTGGGCGACTTTCATGAGGGTGTCTTGCGACATATGGTATTGTGGTGTCTGTGGAAAATTTGCATTGGGTTTTACGGTCACTTTCACTGGTTCTGCTCCTTTGACCAAGCCTACTTCTTCCCCTGTCATGTCCCACACTTCCTTTCCAACTGTTTCCTGTAACTCAGCTGGAATATCTGCTTCAGTGAGCGTTGGATAAAAAGTAATCAGGGGATACTCTTCGTCTGCAGTTTCCACTTTGTCCCCTCCTAAACTGTCCTCTTCTTCCTCATCACTGTTTGTCTGAATTTTAATTCCATCATTTGAGCACATAATTGAGCATCCCAATTTGCACAGTAAATCTCTCCCTAACAGGGATATTGGACTCGAGTCACACACCACTAATTTATGTGACCCTTGATAGTTGCCAATTCTGACTTGCACTGGATCTGTTATTGGGTTTGCCAGATACCTATTTGCTACTCCCATTACTTGAACCGTTCTCCCTGAAAGTGGCAAATTTGGTACCTCAATACTTCTGACTGTAGAGTGTGTAGCTCCTGTGTCAACCAAGAATGAAACTCTGTGACCCATAACTCTTCCTTCCACATATGGTCCCTTTTGATCAACTTCCAAGGATGCTGCAAGCATACAATTTCCCTCCTCATCTGAACTTTCACTCTCCCATTCATTGTTTATTCCGTTCTCACTGTGTAACGGGAATTGGTGTACTGTGTCATTTTGATTCACTCCTTGACCCGTGACCTGTTGAGGAAGCATTACTTGTTGCTGATTCAATGGTGCTAAGGGTATTTGCATTTGCTGATTAGGTACCATGGGAAACTATTGTTGCATTGGCTGCAACTGTGCCATTTGTACACGGGGCATTTGCAACTGCTGTGATTGAACGGGTTGTAAACCCTGCATCTGATTCATATTATTTAGAAAATTTGTATTTGGACCCCTCCTTTTCGGTCCTCTCATATTCTGAAATGAATTGACATTGTTTTGCTGATCTACGCCTTCCTGCAACATCATTGGGCACTCCTGTTTCCAATGCCCGACTATTCCGCACGTGTGACATGGCATCACCTTCTTCATTGCCTGTATACCATTTGGAATCATAACAGTATTTAAATCAGGACCATTATTCATAAAACCTCCTCGGCCTCTACCTCTCATTTGTGGCTGAAACATAGCATTTCCCTGCTGTTGCTGCTGCGGCAACTGTTGTTGAAAACCTTGCAAACCTTGCAAGCCTGTCTGAGCTGCTCTAAGCTGCATCACCATCACATTTTCCTTCAACCTTTTCTGCTTTGCCACAATCTCATCACTGCAGTACTTTGCATAATTCAACACCTCATCGATAGACTTTGACTGCCAACAAATCAAATGCATTTTAATCATCTGACTGATTTCGGGTCTCAATCCTTCCACAAATCTGAACACAAAATGGAGCATGTCCTTTGCCTCAATCGTTTCCGTACTACTGTAATTTGTAAACGCTGTCAACAATCTCTCCTAGTACGCATGTATTGACTCTAATTTCTTGTGCTGTTCTGTCAATTCTCTGACAATCTACATTTTTCGACGCAACATTTGTTTTCAAATGTTCAATCACTTTATGGTACAAACTCATTACCGTAGGCGATGGTGCACCTGTGTCTATGTCTCTTTCTGGTTAACTTGTTGGCCAACCTACAGCCCTCTTACAATCTTCCCACAAATCTGCCGGAACCACAATTTTGAATAAGGTATTCAGGTCTTCCCAAAGACATTTAACGAGTTTCACAAATCTATCTGTTTGTTGATACAATTCGATCGGTTTCTCTCTTAATTTAGGGAAATCATCCGTAAAGGATTGAATGTCACACCTGTGCCACGGTACGTGTACAAGTTTTCCCCCTGCTGTTTCTCTCATTGGCAACATGGTTATCATATCGTCATTCTTTTGTGCCTTTTCATTCCGATCTGGGGTACTTTCTTTCTTTTTGTCCTTTTTCTTAACCCACCTGCTCTCCCATTTATCTAAACATCTCCAGACCTGCGCGCTTTGCAGTATCTCTTTAAGGTGTGTTTTCATCCCTGCAGATCTCATGTGTTCAAAATCCTTTGTCTCAAAGTCTAGCCTGTAACTTCTGCTCAAGTGTTTGGTCTTACCTATATCGATCTCGTTTCTATCTGCAATTTCTTGTAACTTCTTATGTATGCTGCTTACTTCTCTTGTAATCCTAGGGCACATTTCTCAGAGCTCAGCTCTATTCTAACCTGTTCGGACCCATCGTTCCCTCTACTAGTTCGTCTGCTTCCATGCCCAATCTTATATTATTCAAATATTCTTCTCCTTTTCCACTGGGTGTACTCGGTGGGGAGTTCAGGCTGTTCAACCATTGTGTCAACTGTTGCACGTTCAGTCCCATCAATGTAGCACTTACATCGACTGTAATGTTTCTGTTTTTGAAGTTAGTGGTACTATTAGTGGTGGACCTGACCTTACCACAGTTGACGGAGCACAAGCTGGAATTGGACTAAATTCCAGCAAAGACCCAGATCTATTTAGCAGTGCACCTACCGGAGTCGTTTCTTGGGTGTTTTCTATACATCTTCTTCCTGTCTCGTTCTGTGTCACTACCCCGTGGTCGCATACATTCGGCTTTGCCTGTATGTACAATGGTACTGGCGGACCTACAGTGATAGGCAGAGATATTGCGTCTGGATTCTGTCTGTTCCCCGAATTCTGTGGCATGTTAATTCCCACATTATGGTTCATCATTGCTGGCATGTCTAACTGGTTTTCTGCTGTTTGAATGTACCTCGGTACCTCTTGCATCTGCTTTTGAGGCATCAAAACTTGTGTTGATTCTGCTTGAATCAAAGTCGGTCTTTGGTAACCCTGTCCTCCCTGCACCATTAGGCTAGAAGTCATTTCCAAACTTTGCTCATCACAATAGCGCCTTTGAACCTGCGGCTGATAATCATTGACAGGTTTCAATTTAGGCACATCAGGATATATTCTCTGAATTTGTGGTATTTGTGGTGAAAAAGGCACATCGGGACTACTCTGCAATATTCTCAAATTCGGTGTTACATTACCCTGTATTGGTTCTGGAGGGGCAGTACTAGTGCTTGAGCCATTCTCATTTTCCACAAATGGTGGCGGGCGGTTGTTTAGCAATTGCATAATGAACTCCTCATCGTCTGACCTTTTCGAATTTCTGTTATTTCCTCTATCTCTGGACTGGCTCCTGTTTGTTTTATAGGTAGCTTTCCTTCCTTCCGTCTCTGCCTCGTCAGTAATTGCTGGAAACAGTTTAATTCCCTGCAATACGTCTGATCTCCAAACCTTTTGAGTGCTATCCCATCTAGCATCCGCTAGTGTCTTTTCTACTTTTCTCACTCTTGTCTCAAATTTCTTTTGTTGTTGGTTTCTAGCCATTAGCTCCCAAATTGCTAATGCTTCAAATTGTGCTGGTCTTGGAGGTACTTTCATGTCGTATAGCGCGAATCTTAAATTCTCCAAAACTCTCAAATTAAATGACCTTTGGATAGGGAACGCTACACTTCCATGCTTTTCTGTTAATTTGCACCATTGCTTTAGCCAAAGACATGGTGCAACCCCCTTTTCTTTAATCACGATGTAAGCTGGTGTACCCTCAGGCGGTGTTTCTTCTCCTACATTTGCTTTGATATATATATCTCCCCTCAAGGCAATCTTAAATGCTTAGAAAAATTTCATCTTTCCGTCTTTTATTTTTCTAAAATATGTAATCAATAAGTGACTTAAATTCGCAGAATACTCTTCACTTGCCTTTCCCCACCAATTGCGCTTCACGGACTGCGTCCAATCCGTGCGCGACCCTTCTCACCAACCAACCTATCCCAGCGCGGCTCCTAGTGACGTCATACTCACACACTGCGGCTGACAAAGTCCAGCGGCTTGTCCTACTTCATTCAGCTTCACTCAAACTACTTTCCGCAATGTATTGCGAGCACTAACCAAAAGAAGAAAACAAATCTGTCGGTTTACTACAGGAAGGGTAATACAATCGCTTCAGAAACCTTAGGGATTTTTCACTAGCCTCAGCAGTCATTCCATCTTTCTCGGTTTCCCACTTTCGCATGTAAAATTTGACTCGCAAACTTTACTCTCAACTGATCAATGAACTATTCTAGCGCCTTAGAATTAGTCAAATCTCGAAGTCGAAAATTTTCTTTCATTCCTCAATATCCATACCTACTTGTTGACCACGCCCGATCAACCTACTAAACCGAACAGATTACAACATCAATCAAGTGTCTCATACACTTTTCAACATACTCCGGAGTCTCTTGACCTCGCAGGGCCCATCTCAACATCAACAACCACGTGGACAATTTTTCCTGCACAAAGCGCTACACACAAGTGAAGTTCGACGACTTCCCTACTCTTACACTTTGGAGTATCACTCCTCTAAAATCTTTAATTGGAGTTCGTAACCCCCTAAAATCCACACAAACTTCTCAATTCATCTGCGGCATAAGCTTTGCAAGCGCGAAACCCTAACTTCATTCATACCGTCACTAGAAACACCGAAAACATTCTCACACCTCCATTTCCTCCATTCGCAAGCTCCGAGGTTCCGGGAAAGTCATTGGGGACTTAGGGCATCATCATCTCTCCAACTTGTTTCATCAAAGAAAATTCGAACTTGACTCCGCCTATTGTTCGGATGGGGTCCCAAAGGGCCAAACCATCAATCTCTGCTACCATCTACTGATAGCGCGTCCAGTCCTTATAAATTTCTTGTACTCGGACACGCTGGAGGTCGGTGGACCTTTTAACCGATTCGGGCTCTCCTCATCCAAGATTAGTCGGATCACTAACATCAATCAACGATAACTAATTATAATCAATAACCAATAATCAATTAATAATCAATCAACACGTTTGGAATCAATAACAATCTGTATTTTGTCGCACCATGACCTTTCAGTCATGAATAACCACACCAGTTTATTTGAAGTTAATTAATTTATTTCCCTATATTAACAAAGCTAGCATGATATAAGTGAGTCTCAAAATCAAATGATATATGTATACAAACATTACTAGCTGTCCATAACGGCGGAAGAAACGCAATCTACGCAAAATCTGGATTATTATGCACTTGGTTATAGCAATGCAAATCACTAATATAGGCAATTGAATTTGACTAATTTCATACATCAGTCAGCATAACAAGATTTCAATTCAGCATGGTGCATTAGATGAATACCTCGACTAGCCTCTAATTAGCATTGGCATGTGGGGCTTCATGCAAAATGAATTTAGTCAACACAAATTTAGAAAACTTCTAGCGTGGGCCCTATTAAAATAAGCAGTTGGTACCTAGGAAGGAAAACAATGCATAATACAATTATCCTTTCACATTTACCAAATACAATCAGCATTCAAGAAAAGTCTTCGTCCTTCAGGTACCGGTTCGATCAGCATGGGGCAGATTTCAGGGGGGGCAAAGTTAAGGGCAAGTTTCCTTGCAGCAGCAAGGAGAAAGGGGCAAAAGTTACTGCATGGACAGAACGGGGCAAAGTTAAAGTTAAAGTCTCTAGGGTGAGAATTTTCAAAGTCTCTCTCTGGCATAGAGAAAAGGCATCAAGATGTCGTCTAAGATGGCGTCTTGAATCGGGCTTCAAAATGGCATCAAGGAAAATGGCTGACTTCTCTTTGTCCAGTGGGTTTAAGTAAGAAACATTCCAAATTCATCAGGGTCTTCCATTGGAGGGTTCATAGGGTGGCTTCAATTTGACCAATGAATAGTGTCTTTCTCCTAGTACTCATTTTTACATAAGGTGTCCTTGGAGCCTTGGAACACAAGTTGCAACAAAGTTTGCCAATTAATTTTATCTTTAATGTCTTTGTTGTCTGCACCTGCAGAAACTGACCTTGCTTGAAAAGGGATGAAACCGGCCTAGTACGAAACCTTGAGATAAATGTATTAGTCATCTCTACTGGAAAAATACAACCTTTAAAGTAAAATACTGTCTTTATTTCATGAAAGTGAAAACCACACAGTTAATTTTTAAGACCAGGCAACTAGGCCAAAGCCTCTACTAAATTTAAGCTAAGCATATAACAGTTTTGACAAGAAAAATCATAGAATACATTTGCAATTATGACGGATTACTACATTTGTCAATTCTTCATGATTAATTAAGCTTGTTTATAATATTGACGAACTACTCAGTGGGCACAATTTCCCACGTACATTAATTTTCTTTGCTAAAATCACACTACCTTATACGATTTTGATTATATAATATATGAATATTTGTTAGACCTTTTCCGCGTCATCAGTACTATCCATCAAAGGGAGGCTGATCCAGGTTCTTATTGATAACGCCACCACTACATGACACTCCAACAAGCAAGGCGGAGTGGTTACTTGGGTCCCCTTGTCAGGAGGCTCTGCACCTCTGGATTTGGCTAGAGTGTCAGGACAGGTTGCTAATCAGCTGGTGAGATCCTTGAATGTCAGGGCAGACAAGCTCTGCCAATGTCATCTGGCGATTCACATGCCATCTTCTACCAGTGGGGAAAACACTGTCTCAATGTTTTTGCTACCATTGAGAATGCAAAAGTGACAAAACTTTTGTGCATTGAAGTTTACGCAAAGACACTCACTAAGAGATGCAGTTTTTCTTGAATGGAGCCTGGGATGTCTTTAGAGGAGGGCACACCCCAAGAAACTCCAGCTTGAGAGCTACACCCATCAGAACAGTCATGGTGACGGAGCAGAAAGATTCAGGTAGCAAGCCAGCACCTTGCTGCTGTCAACACCCTGTGAACCAGAATGTCATCTCCTTCACAAAACATTCTCACAACAAAGAGTTGTACTCAGTACCTAGGCTGTGTCAATCGCAGACCAACCATTATGGACTCTAATAAACACAGGGTCATTTGTCAATGGTAGGTGCTCCCACCAATTTCAACTGCTACAACCCGGTCTGTAACTCAGCCCAACCAACTACCTGTTTGCACATGGAAGCGAAAAAACTCATTCTAGTGGTAGAAACATATACAACTACCATCACCCACATTCAGAAACCGTGCAAGCAAACTTCTTTGTCACATAAGCTGTATCTGACACCCTCAGAAGTTGGCACACAGCCAAGACCATTAAGCGGATTGCTTTTGCGAAACTAGTGGGTGATGGCCAGAGTTGAAAACATCCCAAAAGACTACCAATACTCCTCTAAATGTCAAGTACGGGTCTTGTGGGCAAAACGTGCAGAGTCTTCTTCATGCGAAGACAAGGCTGTTTTTTTCCAGAGGCAGTAGTGGACACCAGGTTTGAACAGGAAGTCTGGAACTGCTCCAGAAAATAACCCAGGAGGGAGAAAACTGGAGACCAGAAGCACCTTCCTGCTGACCAGGCCAAGTAACAGAGAGAAGAGCAGAAACATTAGTAGGAACTGGGGAGATTTTAAAAGAGACTAATGATCGAGGAATGATACAGAAATAATTGCGACCCAAATGGGCTACAAAATTGAGCTCCTTTAATAAGGACAAAAACAGGTAGTGACCCACTCAAAAATGGTTTTGTCATCCTGAATTGGGAAAAAAAAGGATAGAAACATAACTAGTAAAAAATTATTCACATAGGAAACAGATTAAGTTGTACAAATATATGTATGGTGTTTATTTTAAGAAAATGAGTAAATAATGCCCAGAATTCTAACTATAACATATTCCTGCATGCAGTGTACACCAGTAGCCGGAATGCAGTAAGTTGCCCCACAATCCTCCTCATGGTCAGGGAACCCGACATAGGCAAGAAAAACAAAGATACCACTAGGCAGGGACACCATCATGTGCTGAAAGAGAAATCCTGCAGCATGGGTCCGCAACTTTGACCTGCTGTGGCACAGCCCATGTGCTGAGTAGAGGTAAGAAGGATCTCCTTACACTGAAGGCCTGGGATGCATGAAAATCAAACCCGTCATACAGCATATCAATATCTCGTTACGCCCCACAGTCCAAAGGCATCACAGAATCCCATTTACTCTCCACCGTGGTGGAAAAATAACTCTACAAACTTGAAAAGCTCATCATCATTTAAAATGTTTCTGGCTCCATGAGTGTCACTGATGGTTGTCCTGCTCAAACCGAAGCACTCAGAGGCAATATACACATGTGCCCGCATGAGGCTACCCAATAAAGGAATCCAGCGAGAGAGAGTCTTGATTCCAACGACAGCCACCTTCCTCCACAACTTCAATGGCTCAAATAGTTCTTAAAGATAGACCTTAATTCAGGCTACAATCAGATAAGAGAGCAGAAACATATCAAGCTTATTGAACCAAGTAAGCTTCTGCTGGTATAAATGCTTGAACTGTTGGATCTTATACATGGAGGAGGTGTTTGAAAACATGATTATAGAGAGTCTGTCTGGCCTGATCAAAGTCCTCAGGGTGAATGATAAATCAACACCATGACAATTCAAGATCACTATCGGAGAAAAAAATCGAATTCTTCAGGTAGATCTTCTCCAAAGATGGTGTGGGGTTAGATCTCCAAAACCTGGCAGACATTGTAGATGCCAAAGCCCCCAAATTTTCTTGGGATGGCTATGTACTGAAGCCAAATAACTCACAACAAGGGAACCCTCACTGACAAAGCACATTATGGACATGGAGTACAGAACATCAAGCTATTTTTATTAGCATCAAGGAAGCACTCCTCAGCAAGACAGCGCAGAAGTATTTGTACCTGAAGTGGACAGCCAGTCTAATAGTAGACACCAGTCCAGTTGGGCTCATAGCATCTTTCTTTAGTCATGGGACGTCAATGCATGGACACTAGTGGTTTGTGCCAGATAAGCTCCGTTACCAGTCGAAACACAATATTCTCAGATCAAGAGAGAAACCCTGGTGATCTGGTGCAAACAATTCCATCTCTAGCTGTATGGGCAAGGGTTTCAAGACATAACAGGTCATAAACCACTAATCCACTAAACAACTGTTTGCAAGGACCTCCTACCTGTGGCCTCCCCAAAACCAAAAATGAATCATGCAGTTATAGAGGTACAGATTCCAAGCGTACTATCAACTAGGTTGCAACAAGCTTGAGGGCTTCCTTTCAAATCACCCGGGGGCATGGAAGGAAATCCTGTTACGGTATGTTGAAGAGTAGGTCATCTTGATTGTAGAGACAGCACAGCAGGATCCTGTCAAGAACTGGCCGGAGCCACCAAGGCAGCTGTATTCCTTCTTCTAGCAGAGCAGGCAGCAAGAAAAAATATCTGGAAAACTCTAATAAACTGCACGAGGGAACCAAATCCTGAAGACCAACACATCCTCATGGCACTGGGGTAGTTAGAGTTGAAATTAACTCACCATCTGATGGAGTACTCCTAAGAAGACAAGTATTGTGGACCCAACCTTCATGCAAGAACAAACCACCCAACTTACTCATGCTGACCCTCAAGGTCTCATCAAGATGAAATCATGCATGAGAGATAAGCTATTGGTCCCAAGACTGATGATCACATAGAGAAAACACTTGGTGAGTGCTTAGTATGCCAAGCCATGGGGGCCCTGGGCCCACCAGAGCTGTGATAACCAAAGAAGTTAGTGATGACACTTCAGGACAATGTAAGTGCATACTATTGCACATTTCCTGATGGGCAATAGCTATTGGTGGCTGTTGACAGGTATACTAGACTTCCCATTGTAGAAACGGTATGCTCAACAGTGTTTGACGAGTTGCATCTTAAATTAGAGAAGATATGTGCCACCTACAGGCTGCCATTTGTCAACCCCACCTTAGACCAAACAAAAGCCCAGCCCTTAACTGCAGGGTTAACTCTCTGGACAAAATTGGAAACTGTGTAGTTTCCTTGGAAAACTCTCACCCACCAGGGTTACACCTTGGTGGCATGCTTCCTCATTGGGTCCTTCCCGTTTCGCTGCGGAACAGGGTGTGCTGTGACTGACAAATTATGTGGGAGCACTTTATATGTAATACAATGTGATGATGTGTAACAGGAGTGGGGGCCATAAAAAAGATTCAAATTCCTGCCTCCTATGGAAACTACTGTTTTAATATCTGCCTTAATGGCAGTATGGTTAAAACGCGGTAATTGGAAGGGGTGGGGGTATTCAATGAACCTGCCTTCCTATGAGGTCAACAGATATCAAGCCATTCGTCTGCTTTTCATAAGGACCCAGAGAGAATCCCTGGAGCCACTACTTGCATGGAGGAATGTGCCAATACACACCCCTAATGTCTAAATACATAAACATACTACACCTAGTTATAGAGCAGTGCCTGTAATATATGAAAAAGGAAGTTAACCTGCCTTCATATGGCAGTATCTTTTATGCTTGCATATAATTAGTGTGCCTTCAAAATCAATACAGTACCCCAAACGTGACGTTGACACATGATAAATAACTTGAATACAAGTAGGGGTGATAGCACACAGTGATGCCTGCATACTGGAAGGCACAACACAGGACAACATAATAGCACACAAGGGTGGACACACAACGTACATATTAGGGTTTAGGGTTGTATATGATGGATCCTCCGGTGGCGGAGGGGGGGGTGAATGAGGGGAGCGAGGGGAGCTTGTTCTCACACTCTGTAATACGGAAAATGAGAAATTATGGTGTATCACTATGCCAGAAAGCGCGGTCTCATCTCTTGCTGCTAAGAACAAGATGTTACTACTCCAAAGCATCACTCCCGCCCGTCAACCTGTTTTCTTTTCTGCCCGGGGTCCGAATGTTACCATCTGTAGCAAACGCAGCTGATTTGTAATGTGGGAGCGCATGTTGCAAGGAGACAATTCTGCTACCCTATACAAGATGGCAGCATCATATGGAACACAGGGTGTGTTTCTACTGAGGACCCCCTTGAAACAGAGCGGCAGCCTCGGTTATTGTAATTGATACATTTCTTCTGCACATTGGCAAATGCCTGTGGTCCACCTGGTCATGTCCATCAGTGTTGTAATGTCAGGCCGAAACCACCATAGTGGGAATAGTTTAGCATAAGGAGTCCTTTTCAGTACACTCTTGACTGTCATCTCCCAGACTTTGGCCACCTGCCGTACAATATATGGTGTGCCCTCTGCTATGTGTGCACCACTCATAAGAAGCCTAGGTAGATCCCCCCTTCTATACGAGCCACGCTAACAAGTGTTTCTCCCTGTTACCCCCTTCAGCACACCATAGCACTGCATGTTGCAATTGTTCAGCTATGTAGTAAGGATTCAAGTCCAGGAGGCCTAGGTCGCCCTCAGTTGTGTCCAATTTTAGAATCTCTAGTTGTACCCTGCTCCTATGCCCCACCCAGACCAGTGAGACCAGTAGACTATCAGGGGCCAGAAAAGTGGATTTCGGTACAGGAGGAGTTTTGGAGGATATACAAGCAGCAGGGAACAAGGACCAACTTGCTCAGGGCCACTCTATCTATAATTGAGAGAGGCAGCGCATTCCATAAACCATCAAAGGCGTGGCGACAGTTAGCATCCAGCCCATGTTGAGCTCATATTGGCCCTTCTCTGTGTGAGCAATCTTGATCCCTATGGTCAGTCCCATTTCTGGTAGATCTGACACCAGCCATTCCTCCAAGCTCCCTAGTAGGAAATGGTTTGTCTTCTATGCATTGACACAGAGACCCGACGCATGCTAGAATTCCTCCATTATCTTCATTAGCACCTGCACCTATTGATCTGGGCAGCTGAGATACAAGAGAATGTCATCTGCGTACATCAAGACTATGTGGACAGAATCCCCAGTCTTAACCGCCATTGTGCAAGGTACGATCATATTCTCTCTGCCAGTGCCTCCATCGCTAACGTGAAGCGCAGCTGAGACAGTGGACAACCTTGTCTCGTTCCTTGCCACACTTGTATGTGTCCTGACACAGTAGACCTGGTCCTCATCTGAAAGGTGAAGCCCTCATAGAGCAGGAGAACCCAGGAGAGAAACTCTCTCTGAGCCCCATGCACCCAAGCACCCCCCAAAGGTATTCCCAGCCCTGAGTCTCAAACGGCTTCGCAATATCAAGTGCCACCAAGGCAGCCTCCACATCACTTCCTCTCACCCTATACAACATTAGAAAGGTGTCTTAGATTCATGTACGCTCCCCACCCTGATATGACACCTCATTGGTCTTCTGACACTAAACTGGACACCACAGTCTGCAGCCATGTCACCAGTATCTTGGAGAGCACCTTCATATCTGTGCCCAGCTTGACAATGGGTAGTATGGTCCCGGGTCTTCCAGTGCCTTGTCAGGTTTGTAGATCATAACTGTAAAGGCTTCTTGCATGGCAGGGAGCAGCACTCCCAGTCCACAGGCCTTATACAGCTCCTCCAGTAGGCACGGGCCCAGCAGCACCGACTAAGTCCGATAAAATTCCACCAGGAGACTGTCTGGGCCTGGGCACTTCCCGCTTGACATATCCCAGAGCGCTGGTGTGACTTCCTCCAGACAGGGCTCACCCCCCAACTGCTCCCTCTGAGCATCATTGAGCACTGGAAGCAACACCCAGGCCAGAAATGCATCAATAGATAGCGGCATTCCCATGGCCGAACACGAATACACTGTTGCCATATGAGACCTGAGTAACGTATTGATTCCCATCTGGCCAAATACTATAGAACCGTCCGAGGCAACTAGGGGCAGTATCTGCCGGTGAGGACCTCTCTCTCCAGAGCAGCTAGGCCAACATGTGGCCCAACGTATCTAACCTCTCTATGTAGTCTCTGCCGAAACTCCCTCTGGGTGTAGCGGTGCAGTCTGTCCCACAGTTCAGTCATGCTATGGTGTGCTTCAAGAAGTTCCCCATTCTCCACCTGCAGGTTAGGATCCGGAGGCTGGAATAGAGCCAAAGCAAGTTCCCCCTCTGTGAGGTCTCTGTAGCCTATTGGCAACACCATTGACTCTCAACGTGCAGTCGCCCTGCACCACCACCTTTAGAGCTTCCCATTCTGCTTTGTGACGATCCATGGATCCCCAGATGGATTCAAAGTACCCCACCAGGACCTCACTGAGTTCCTGAAAGAAGACTAGATCCTTCAGTACCTCAGGTTGGAGTCCCCACAACAAGACCACTGGCCTCTCATTGCATCTTCCATATTCCAGAAGTAACAGTACGTGATCTGACAGAAAATGTTATTGATATTCAACCTTCTGGACATACTGTGCGCACTCCTCAGGCACCAGGAATCTGTCCATTTGGCTGTATGCCCCGTGTGTCAGTGTGTAACAAGAAAATACTCTGTCCGTCAGATGCAGTTCATGCCAGATATCCCTGCAACCCACTCTGTCCATTGACTCCCTAAGTTTAGCTGTCATGTGTCCAGCATGCCATCCAGCACACAATTAAAGTCACCACACTATAGGATCAGTATCCCCGCATACCTTATGAGCTCCCCCTCTACCACTGCAAAAGATATCTCCAGTATCCCTGTTAGGAGCATATAGATTAAGCAAACAGATCTCCACTGCAGCTATCCACTTATTCTTAAGGACATACTGGATCACCCCACATTTCACCATCAAGTGCGCCCCTGCCCATCTACTGTTCTGGAGATCGATAGGAGATTTGATACCCTAGAACCAACATTGGGCTGTCCACCAACATAGATAAGCAGCAATTGCAACTAAAAAGGACTAACAACAGCTATGCATGTGAAAGGCGAGGAGCAAAAGAAAGCAAAATTATTCTGCAAGACTGGGTCCTGATTATTTGTTGAATGCCAGGAAACTATTTCTGGACCCTTTGTGAATGCCCCCCCATGGCAGGTAGAAGCAATCATTGGTCACCACTCAAACAGACTCCGAGACTGTAACACAGAATTTGCTCCCATTTAAAAAGTCCCCCTCCTGACAGTTGGAGGAACCGGAAAGGGACAGAGTCTGGTGGAGTGACCCCAAAATGCTAGCAGCCGAGCCCATGGTCCAAGAGAGAACCAGGGTGATTGACCCTCTGGTAGACGCCCAAAACACCCACGAAATACCCTGCACCACCCAGAAACCCACAGACCCAGTGAGAGGGGACGGACACTGCCAACTGCTCTGGTTCTCCAACCATTGGAGAGGCCGAGAGATGTTTATACTGCTACATGCTCTACATGTCATAAGACACGTAGATAAATCATGTATGTTTATGTTTGTAACATTTCTTATGGTTGGATAGGGATGCAATGTGCCAGCTGTCACACAGTGATTACGGCACAAGCACTCTGACTGGCAGGCGAGGCTCTACACCCAAATAAAAGGGCTGTGGTGCACATGGAGAGGCAATCCAGAACTGACATTGGTTGTGGTGTGAGTCTGCTTCTGAGCAGCCACCTGCACTAGCATAAGCATTAGCACCAAGCAGACTGCATTGGTACACGGAATCATCTTATTAGAAAAGCAAAGTAGGTTTGAGAGCACCAGGAGCATTACAGCAATTTAGGAATGTTTAAAGACAAATACATTATAATTTCTGAAAATTATCCTGTTGGATACACATAAGTTCAGTGTCACACATAAGACATTATAATGCTGCACTTAGGCACCCTGCAAACATGAGAATGTTTCACATGTGCAAACTGATAACTCTGCAGCTGTGTTTTACACGTTTGTGACATGTGTTGGTGTTATTTGATTATAGAACAACATAGCAATTTATCAATCAGGACCGAAGGCTTCAGATTATGCTTCTCTTTCTTTGCAGTTTATTAGTTTGTTTTTTACAACAGGCAATCACAGTAAAGATTTCAAAACCAAGCTACATTTCCCACAACTTTCATATGACATAATGCCCTTTGCACCTATCAGTATGTCCCTGATACCATAAAATAATTCTACACCATTCAGTGCTGGTTTCTTTTGCTGCCGATCAAGACACAGACGTATTGTTTCGCCTACTGTAAATGTAATGTTTATACTCATGGGTTAATTTGATCCCTAGTCAAGCCACTGCTGTCTCACACCCGCTCTCAAAAGGGGTACCTAGGACGGGGGAAACAAGGCACGCAATGCAATGTGGTAGGCCGACTGTAGGAAGGTAGCCTCTTTCTAGCCTTGTTACCCCCACTTTTGGCCTGTTTGTGAGTATACGTCAGGGTGTTTTTACTGTCTCACTGGGATCCTGCTAGCCAGGGCCCAGTGCTCATAGTGGAAACCCTATGTTGTCAGTATGTTTGTTATGTGTCACTGGGATCCTGCTAGCCGAGTCCCCAGTGCTCATAGGTTTGTGGTCTATATGTGTTTCCTGTGTGGTGCCTATCACTGAGGCTCTGCTAACCAGAACCTCAGTGTTTATGCTCTCTCTGCTTTTAAAATTTGTCACTGCAGGCTAGTGAGCAGATTTACCAATTCAAAACCGATTGGCACACTGGAACACCCTTTTAATTCCCTAGTATATGGTACTTAAGTACCCAGGGTATTGGGGTTCCAGGAGATCCCTATGGGCTGCAGCATTTATTTTGCCACCCATAGGGAGCTCAGACAATTCTTACACAGGACTGCCACTGCAGCCTGAGTGAAATAACATCCACATTATTTCACCGCCATTTTACACTGCACGTAAGTAACTTATAAGTCACCTATATGTCTGACCCTCACTTGGTGAAGGTTAGGTGCAAAGTTACTTAGTGTGTGGGCACCCTGGCACTAGCCAAGGTGCCCCCACATTGTTCAGGGCAAATTCCCCAGACTTTGTGAGTGCGGTGTAAATGGGTTCTAGGTCTATACGGGATTGATATTGGAATGACTATATAGGCACCGGGTTTGTTTGGTAATTTCTTTATTATTAATTGTATTGCAGGTTCTTTCTTATCTCTTTCCTGGTTTTTCTTGAATGGTTCCTAGTGAGTTCACCAGTGTGATGTGATGTTTTTACTTCTTCTAGGCGTTCTGGTGGATATCTTAACCTGGTCCGTCCGATGGTGGAATAGGTTCTGGTCTTCCTCTCCGTGAAGATGGACCGGTTTCCCCAAAATAGAAAGAATGGGACAACAGGTAAGTGTAGATGTTGGTTTCAGGGGTTTTAAAGTGGTTAGTAGGGGTAGTGGGAGGGTAGGGGTGCAGGGTTGTGGATGGGGATTTATATCTGTAGTGGGTTCACCTCCCCGTGAGTTTTCTCTCTCTCTCTTTATAACTTTTTATAGCTGTATGGTTCTTTAAACCAGCCTGTCCGTGGGTTAATTGTTTTCTATTTTCTCACAGCACCTCTACTTCCTTACAGCATCTCTCCCCCGTCCTCCCTTCAGCCCCACTAGACTTTCTCCCACCCAGTAACCACTCCGGTAGGAAATTTAACTTGAGGTACGATCGTACCTGAGAATGCCACGCCCCTCTTGGGACGTGGCGGCTCCCTCCGTGTTTCCCTGGCGGCTCCCTGGAGCTCTTCAGCGCTTCGTGCAGCTGTTCGCCAGTCTCCAGTTTCCTCCGGTTCTTGTCGTCGCCTTCCTTTCCTCTGGATTCTCCGTCTCTCGGCTCTCGTGGTTCTCCTGGTGTCTCCCTCTCCGCGGTCCTCGATCACAGGACTGCTTCCGGCTTCTCGGACACCTCAGTACAACGTCCTGCTTCTATTTCAACCTCTCCTCTCGGAAACTCCTCATCTGACGTCAGTTCCACTATGCCGGTCCTCTCTTGAGTACCCCGGGAGTATGTGCTTGTCGGCTCGGGAAGACGATGCGTAACCGTGGCAATAGACGCCCGGTTACATATCCGTTCCCTTGAATGGGGCTGTTCGAGTCCCAGAGTGGTCAGATAGCGGGATAAGTAGTCGGCTTGACCCATAAGCTCCCCAGGAAGGTGGCACACCGGGAAGGAAAAAGGTTGAAGTTCCATAAACCATCTCAAAATACGGACGTTGGTATCTTTGTGTCTTGACAGCCACGTAAGAGGAGAGTGGTCCGTATATAGTAAGAAGGAGTGCCCCAGGAGGTAATACTGTAGGCTTTCGATTGCCCACTTGATGGCCAGACATTCTCTTTCTATTATCGGATATCTCTGTTCCCTGGCAAAAAGTTTGCGACTTATGAACACCACGGGGTGACTTGTGTCCTCCTTATCCTTTTGAAATAGAACCAACCCCAGTCATACATCTGAGGCATCAGTCTGTAAGTGAAAGGGCCGATTGAAATCTGGACAACTCAATACAGGCTGAGTTGTGAGACATCTTTGTAGCGCTTGATAACTACGGGTCTGGGAAGGGTTGAGGCTTACTATTCTTGTGGGCTGTCCTTTCTTCAGGAGATCTGTTAAGGGTGCCGCCAGAGTTGAATAATGGGGAATAAATCTCCTATAGTAACCAACTAGGCCCAGAAAAGAACGTACTTCCTTCTTTGTGGTAGGAGCTTTTATGTGAGTAATGGCTTCTACTTTATTCATCTGTGGTTTAATGATACCCCCTCCGATATGATACCCCAAATAAGAGATCTCATTGAAAGCTAAGCGACTCTTAGAGGGATTAGCTGTAAGTCCTGCTTGGTGTAAGACATCAAAGATGTTATGTAAATGGTGCAAGTGGTCATCCCAGGTCTCACTATGTATAACAATATCGTCCAGATAGGCAGATGCGTATCTGGTGTGGGGTTGCACGATGGAGGGGTGTTTTAAATTCAAGGGAGCAGTGAAAAGCGCACGCCAACTCAATGGTGGTATTCGTGTCAGGACTAGGATGTTGTTTGATCCAGTTACGAGTGGTGACGGGTAAAACCTCTAGATACTGTTCCAGCAATACGGCTTCAATGATATCTTCCCGATTAGTCCCTATGGGTCGGAGCCATTTGAGACCCAGGTCTTTTACCCTGAAGTACAAGGCTTTTGGATTCTCGGAAGGTCCCCACTTGGCTTTCCTAAACCGGACTCTATAATGTTCTGTGTCAAACCCTACCCTCTCCAGAATGCTCTTCTTGATATCTTGGTATGGGGTGGTACCTCCCGGGTTCACGGCTTGATAAGCTGCTTGGAGGGTCCCTGTCAATAAAGGGGCAATATACTGACTCCACCAATCTTGAGGCCAGGTGGCTGAAGTGGCGACTCGCTCAAAGTTTGTAAAAAAGGCATCCGGGTCTTCGCCTTCCTGGTACCGTTGTAACACTGAGCTCGGTACATTTGGATGTACCCGGGTGGCCGCGATGGTGTCTGTCAAAGACTTTAGAGCGTTCTCATGTACCACCTGATTGTTGCCCATGATAGTGGCCTGACTTTTTAGGGCACTTTGAAGGGCTTCTTTTTCAACCTTGGCTTCTTTCTGTTGTTCTTCCCACACGATCTGAAGGTGCCTCTGTCCTTCAGCCAATTGTTGCATCATATCAGCTATGGTGGGAGTGCCTTCCATTGTCTCTATCTGTCCTCGGTGCCTATTCCAATATCCCACTTCTGACACCACTGTAAATGGGTTCTAGGTCTATACGGGACTGATATTGGAATGACTATATAGGCACCGGGTTTGTTTGGTAATTTCTTTATTATTAATTGTATCGCAGGTTCTTTCTTATCTCTTTCCTGGGTTTTCTTGTATGGTTCCTAGTGAGCTCACCAGTGTGATGTGATGTTTTTACTTCCTCTACGCGTTCTGGTGGATATCTGAACCTGGTCCGTCCGATGGTGGAATAGGCTCTGGTCTTCCTCTCCATGAAGATGGACCGTTTTCCCCAAAATAGAAAGAACGGGACAACAGGTAAGTGTAGATGTTGGTTTCAGGGGTTTTTAAGTGGTTAGTAGGGGTAGTGGGAGGGTAGGGGTGCAGGGTTGTGGATGGGGATTTATATCTGTAGTGGGTTTGCCTCCCCGTGAATATTCTCTCTCTTTATAACTTTTTATAGCTGTATGGTTCTTTAAACCAGCATGTTCGTGGGTTAATTGTTTTCTATTTTCTCACAGCACCTCTCCTTCCTTACAGCATCACTCCCCACTCCTCCCTTCAGCCCCACTAGACTTTCTCCCACCCGGTAACCACTCTGGTAGGAAATTTAACTTGAGGTACGATCGTACCTGAGAATGCCACGCCCCTCCTGGGACGTGGCGGCTCCCTCCGTGTTTCCCTGGCGGCTCCCTGGAGCTCTTCGGTGCTGCGTGCAGCTGTTCGCCGGTCTCCAGTTTCCTCCGGTTCTCGTCGTCGGCTTCCTTTCCTCTGGATTCTCTGTCTCTCGGCTCTCGTGCTTCTCCTGGCGTCTCCCTCTCCGTGGTACTCGATCGCAGGACTGCTTCCGGCTTCTCGGACGCCTCAGTTCGACGTCCTGCTTCTATTTCAACCTCTCCTCTCGGGAACTCCTCATCTGACATCAGTTCCACTATGCCGGTCCTCTCTTGAGTACCCCGGGGGTATGTGCTTGTCGGCTCGGGAAGACGATGCATAACCGTGGCAATAGACGCCCGTTACATGCGGGGACAGCATTACACGCATGCACTACATATAGGTCAATACCTATATGTAGCGCCACAATGGTAACTCCGAACATGGCCATGTAACATGTCTAGGATCATGGAATTGTCACCCCAATACCATTCTGGTATTGGAGGGACAATTCCATGCATCCCCGGGTCTCCAGCACAGAGCCCGGGTACTGCCAAACTAACTTTCCGGGGTCTCCACTGCAGCTAATGCTGCTGCCAACCCCTCAGACAGGTTTCTGCCCCCTTGGGGCCTGGGCAGCCTGGTCCCAGGAAGGCAGAACAAAGGATTTCCTCTGAGAGAGGGTGTTACACCCTCTCCCTTTCGAAATAGGTGTGAAGGGCCTGGGAGGAGTAGCCTCTCCTGGCCTCTGGAAATGCTTTAAAGGGCACAGATGGTGCCCTCTCTGCATAAGCCAGTATACACCGGTTCTGGGATTCCCTAGCCCTGCTCTGGCGCGAAACTGGACAAAGGAAAGGGGAGTGACCACTCCCCTGACCAGCACCTCCCAGGGGAGGTGCCCAGAGCTCCTCCAGTGTGTCCCAGACCTCTGCCATCTTGGATGCAGATGTGTGAGGGCGCAATGGACAGCTCTGAGTGGCCAGTGCCAGCAGGTGAAGTCAGAGACCCCTCCTGATAGGTGCTTACCTTTCTCGGTAGCCAATCATCCTCTGTGGGCTATTTAGGGTCTCTCCTGTGGGTTTCTCACCAGATAACGAATGCAAGAGCTCACCAGTGTTCCTCTGCACTTCCCTCTTCGACTTCTGCCAAGGATCGACCGCTGACTGCTCCAGGACGCCTGCATAACTGCAACAAAGTAGCAAAAACACTACGAGCAACATTGTAGCACCTCATCCTGCCGGCTTTCTCGACTGTTTCCTGGTGGTGCTTGCTCTGAGGGCTGTCTGCCTTCACCCTGCACTGGAAGCCAAGAAGAAATCTCCAGTGGGTCGACGGAATCTTCCCCCTGCCAATGCAGGCACCAAACTTCTGCATCACTGGTCCTCTGGGTGCCCTCATCCTCTAGAGCGTGGTCCCTGGAACACAGGAGCTGGGTCCAAGTGTCTTCCATAGTCCAGTGGCCCTTCTGTCCAAATTTGGTGGGGGTAAGTCCTTGCCTCCCCACGCCAGACATTAGTCCTGTGTACTGTGTGAACTGCAGCTGCTCGGGCTTCTGTGCACTTTTGCAAGACTTCCTTCGTGCACAGCCTAGCCCAGGTCCCCAGCACTCCGTCCTGCATTGCCCAACTCGCTGAGTTGGACTCCGACGTCGTGGGACCCTCCTTTGTGACACTGAGTCGACCGCTGTCTGCAGATCTTCTAAGTGCCTGTTCAGGTACTTCTGCGGGTGCTGCCTGCTTCTGCAGGGGCTCTCTGAGTTGCTGAGCACCCCCTCTGTCTCCTCCTCCAAGGGGCGACCTCCTGGTCCTTCCTGGGCCCTAGCAGCACCCAAAATCCTCAACCGCGACTCTTGCAGCTAGCAAGACTTGTTTGTGGTCTTTCTGCGTGGAAAGAACTCTGTATCCTCCAGCACGCCGTGGGACATCTTCTGACCAAATGAGAAGTTCCTGGCACCTTCCATTGTTGCAGAATCTTTGGCTTCTTCCACCCGGAGGCAGCCCTTTTGCACCTTCATCCGGGGTTTAGTGGGCTCCTGCCCCCCCCCGGACACTTGCGTGACTCTTGGACTTGGTCCCCTTCCTTTACAGGCCCTCAGGTCCAGGAATCCATCTTCAGTGTTTTGCAGTCAGTTGTTGTCCTTGCAGAATCCCCTATCTTGACTTTACTGTCTTTCTGGGGTAGTAGGGTAACTTTACTCCTACTTTTCAGGGTCTTGGTGTGGGGTATCTTGGACACCCTTAGTGTTTTCTTACACTCCCACTGACCCTCTACACACTGCACTAGGCCTGGGGTCCATTCGTGGTTCGCATTCCACTTTTGGAGTATATGGCCTATTTCTTCCTATTGCATTCCATTGTGTTCTATATTGTTTGCACTACTTTTCTAACTGTTACTTACCTGATTTTGGTTTGTGTGCATACAATTTGTGTATATTACTTACCGCCTAAGGGAGTATATCCTTTGAGATACTTTTGGCATATTGTCACTAGAATAAAGTACCTTTATTTTTAGTAACTGAGTATTGTGTTTTCTTATGATATAGTGCTATATGATATAAGTGGCATAGTAGGAGCTTTGCATGTCTCCTAGTTCAGCCTAAGCTGCTCTGCTATAGCTACCTCTATCAGCCTAAGCAGATAGAACACCTCTATTCTACTAATATGGGATAACTGGGCCTGGCACAAGGTGTAAGTACCACAAGGTACCCACTATAAGCCAGGCCAGCCTCCTACACCGACCACCAGTCCTCTTTTGATCTAATCTGCGTGAGTGCACATGGCACTCTACAGGAAGCCCACTAGTACAGGGCGGTGAGATCATGCCAAAGCTTCCAGCAAGAACAGAACTGCATCAACTGTCTAGTTACTGCTACAGTGTGAAAGCGACCAGAGGTTTGCAAATGCTTCACTACGTCCAAAAAGATCTGGTCAAGTAAAATAATTATACAGGTAGTCCCTGAGGGGCTCAAGTCAATTCCTTTTCCTCCTGCTCTTATTGCAACACTTTCTGGGGTTGCCCCCACTTTGTGCACCTTCATACATGTACAAACTTGTCCCTCTACAAATATCACAAAATCTGGACTAAGGTTCAGCCCTTGTGGTTCCTTCATATCTCTACCACGGCAGAGAACAGCACTCCTTCTGGGGACACCTATGAGTAGTGCATTAATTATGACATTTCTTGGAGGACAGTCTACTAGAAGTCTTAGACAACTCTGCCACCCAGTCAGTTAAGAGAGCACTGGCAGTAGCTTTATAACATTTTCCATGCCAACTGCTTAAATACCCAATGCACATGCTGATTGTTCCTTCTCTAGAACCATCTTTACCGTCCAAGGATACTGCTCTTAAGAGTAGAAAACCCAATAAATAAATCTTCTGAAAGGCCTCATGTGGTCACAATGGAACGCATATGGCAGAACCTAATCCCTGGCCACACAAACTCATCCCTGAAACCCTTTTTCAGCGGTCACTTTGCTCCACCCCCCCAGTGGGCTCTGACTCCAACAAAGCCTCTACACATTCTTCCAAAACCAAGAATTCAGCATCCTATCAGAACCGTCCACAACGCTGGAAACAAAGTTCCCTCAGGTTCTCTGCCCTTAAACCAGTCTACGAACACCACAAATCCTCTAGATTTAGACCCCAACATAGTCCATCCCCATTTCACTGACTGGCCCCAATCTCTTCTGTGTCAGAATATACCCAGGCACGACTCTGTATGAGGTACAACAGACATTTGTATCAGTCTGTACTCAGAATGCCCCAGGCCACACATTTGAAATAAAGTGGCAGACACCAGAATTGGACCCAAATTTGGCAACCTTCCTAAAGAGCTCTTCTAAAACTCCAAAAAAGTGATTGACAGATCTTGGAAAGCCTGTCGGGACAAAGCTCTACACCAGGCAACTCCACTCTGCAAAATTCTGGTGGTCCAAGCGAGGACCACAGGTGAGCTATTGACCCCAACATTTTGGCAGCTTAGCCACAATGCAATCTTTGCCTTCTAGACAATGCAAACAGCGCCCCATCAGTAGGACACGCATAGCCTCCCTCATCAGAATTTATCCCAAGCTAGCAGAACTGACAACAGCTGTGGCAGGCCCTATGGTAAATGGGCTATTATCTGGCAATAAGTTTGTGAAGGATTTGGCCATATTCGTACACACCTTCATGGCCTCAGACAAGGCTGAAATGTCCCTCCAGAAATTGTTCAATCCTAATTTTTGGCCGGGATGGCCGATGCATAGGGCGATCGCCGGGCCAAATCATGCCACAAGGCTTTTCCAAAGGCTTCCATGCCAGATGTCATGGATGGCCAGACTCAACACGAGCCACATTCTTCCCCTCCAGAGTCCAAGGAGGTCGAGGCAGATATGGGAGATGAAATTTTGGCAACCTAGGAAATTCCAGCCTTGAATCAAGTTAAACAGATATAAATAATTTCAGCCTCATCTGTAAACCCTGAAAACAGGGAAAATGATTTTCTCTAATAGTGAGAATCTATGACAAAGGACTCCTGGGTACTGGAAACAGTGAGGGGCTTCATAATCAAATTCTAAGGGGTCATCAAATAAACCAGGTCACCTCATCCCATTTTTTTTCTTGCCAAGTTTGGAACTTTATACACGCAAAAATCCTTCATCATCTGCAGATGTGATCTAAACAACAGTCCGTCACCCAACAGGTTCTTTCACCAACATTTTTGTAGTGACCAAGAAAGGTGGGGCTCCCACCTTATAACCAGGCTGAGAGAGTTCAATGGATGGATGCTGTACCGCTATTTCAAAATGGAGGGGATCCATCTCCACAGAGATCATCTCCGAGACAAAGACTGAATGCTATGTCTCAACTTAAAGAACAAGTACCTCACTATTCTGATATTACCACCCCACAGAAAATATTTACAATTCTTCTTGAATTGACTCGTATGAATTCAAAGTACACCCCGTTGGCCTGTCATCTGCCCCTTGGTGGATAAAACTGGTGGTGGAGAACCTCCGGTCCAGAGACGAATGAGACTTACCATTTATCTGGATGATGTTTTGCTGATATTTTAAGACAAAACCTTTATGTTAACCCATCTTAACTGAAAGGCTCATCCTTTCTAAGACCTGTGGTTCCTAGAACGCAACAAGAATTCTTTACTGCCTTTAACGCAATGTATAGAATTTCTAGGCTTTCAGATCAGTTCAGTGACAACCCAGCTTTATATTCTACATCAGAAGATAAACAGTTCAGAAAGAAATCAGGTCATCACCGAATAAGGACATAGGCCCTCATTACAACCTCGGCAGTCTTTCCTAAAGACCGCCGAGGCTGTGGGCGCCAGAATACCGCCATTGCTGGCGGTATGTCTGGCTCCCTATTATGACTTTTCCACTGGGCCAGCAGACGGTAGCAGTGTTACCGTCCGCTGGCCCAGAGGAAAAGTCACATCAACATTGCTGCCGGCTCATAATAGAGCCGGTGGCAATGCTGAGGTGCAGCGGGTGCAGTAGCACCCGTCGCGCCTTTCATTGCCCGATATTCGGGCAGTGAAATGCGCGATGGGGCTATGCCTGGGGGCCCCTGCACTGCTCATGCCAAGTGCATGGGCAGTACAGGGGCCCCCAGGGGCACCCTGATTCTCCTTACCACCAGCCTTTCCATTGCAGTGTCTACCGCCAAGGACAGGCTGGTGGTAAGGGGAGTCAAAATCCCCAGGGCAGCGCTGCTTGCAGCGCTGCGCTGGGGAATTACGACCGCTCGGACCGCCATGGCGGTACATTGCCGGTCCCGGCGTTGTTACCCCGGCGGAATCGCCGCGGTCAAAATAAGGTGACTACTACCACCAGCCTGTTGGCGGTACTATCGCCACTATAGCCCTGCCGGTGACTGACTGCCAGGGTTATAATGAGGGCTGTAGTCTCCCTGAAAGTGCTAGCCAGGATTGTAGGGTTATGAGCCTTGACCTTTCAAGCCATTTTTGCCACCTCTTTGCATTACAGAGCCCTTCAAAGGCAAATAATTGACCACCATTAGAGAGGGGTTATCGTACTCAGCAGTCCTTAATTTCAGCAGGTGGTTTCTGGTGCTCAGCACTTGCATTTAATTGTCAGCACTGGCTCTAGTGACAGTCCACCACATGGTGGTGCTGTCTGTCAAATTTTGAGATAAGCACAACAAGAGTATGTAATAGGTCAATATACATAAAAAATTAACAACACCTGTCACTCATGCCATTATTATATCTTTGGATGTCATGGAATAGTTTGAACCGTCATGCTCGTAGAAGTGTGATTGTTAGTACTTGTGCTGCTTCTGTCATTGCCAGCTCTGACAGGGGCAATGGGTGGTGCGGGCTGCAGTGGCCTCCTGAGATGGGCTCTGGCAATTATGTTTTGTTTTTTACAAACTAAGCACTGATACTCTGAACTTATTTACCTGACTCCGGAGACCAAGGCAGAACTGCAATGTGTGCTAGATCATGTATCTGTGGGGAAAGGCAGAGCCACCTTCGCCTCTCACTCACACATCATTATGGGGTTGGGGTCCAGATGCAGGAATATCTCCACAGCAGCTCTTTGAGGCCTTATTCATCTAGGGCCTCACTTAAATCATCTAGATCGGTTAGAAGACTCCTTTGTGATCAATACCCTATCCCCTTGCAAATCGAACTGCTGTATGCTGCTTCAAACAGACAACATACTAGAAGCCTAGTACAGACTAGGAGGAACCAGATCCAGAGTCGTAGTGGAGATAGTGAATTAATTCTGGCAATATTGCTTCCAACATCACATTTCAGTAAGACCAGAATATTTCCTGGGTCTCAACATGGTGGCCGACTGGAACGCGAGATACCTTTGGGATTCCACCATTTGGAAATTGAACCCAGTGTTCCAGTTCCTTTAGGATCGATAGGGCCTATTCAATACCGATCTTTTTGCCTCTCACCTGAACACACATTTGAAGAGACCAGACCTGATGGCCATTGCCACAGACATTTTTTTTTAAGATTGGCATGCTCCCCTTCACTCTGTGTTTCCCCCTTTCCTAATGATCCCCAGAGTATCGGCTCATGCACGCAACCAAGTAGGGGAACTGAACTAAGTGAAACCATTTTGGAAAAGCTCAGCCTTGGTTCTCAGTACTTTTAGAATTACAATTTTATTGACTGATTAATTAAAATAATTACAGTAATAGATACATACACCCCTCACTACGCTCAACCCTTATAGATAAAAAGGATACTGTATGAACAAATCCACAAATCAACTAATCAGCCTTAGTTCCACATTTCATATTTATAAACTCTCTTTGATCTCTTAAAATGAACATTGATTTTCCTCCTTATAGGCTACCCTCCTTGCTATTGCATGCCAACCGGAAAAGCCTTTTGGGATTACCATGGGTAACTAATGGTAAACCATAAAGGAATCATACTAAGACCTGTGGTGTTAATTGTGCAGGCCTCGTTATTGCATTTAATATTACCCCTACCAGTGGGGTCCTAAAGAAGGGCTTCTGTGATTATTACACTGGGCTATAGTAGGGCTTCTGTGAATATTGCACTGAGCCATAGAGCAGTATTGCAGTTAAACTAGGGGGCAGCATTCTGTAGGCATTGCACGTATCCCTTTGTTTAACCAGACTTCCTACAGCATCCTAAAAGTCCTAATATGTGCCGTACTGCAATGACCCATTTCGATTGAATACTAAACCATAGGGGGATAGTGCACTGGTTTCTTTGTAGCCCTCGTTATTACTTCCCTGCTCCTGATCAACCCGGAGAGGGGGGAATCTGATTTCCAGGATCTGTATCAGTATGGCTCATGAGAATTTGCTTGGCTGTCATCACCCTCAAACCATATGAGGAGGCTTGAAAGCTGTCATGATTCGCCTTTTAGACAGCATATGATGGCACTCCTGCAAGATTGAATATTTAAAATGCGAAACATAGGTCAAAGTCAGAGCTTCCTTAGTGGAATTAATGTCTTACAAATACAGATCACATGTGTCAGTGTCTCTTCTGATTTGCTACACAATCTGGATTGCTTATTAGTTTCACCATTTCGACATCCAAATCAGTAACTTCTTGAAGTTAAGAAGCCCAGTCGCCATCTCATAAGGCTGATGTTTGCTCTGGTGTGCAGCGACAAGCACAGGTCCGTTGAAAGGCAACCTGGTGAAGATAGTTCCGTCACCCAGCTGCCATGTTTTTTCACTACGTTTTTTTAGCTAATCAGCTGCTGATAAAGCCTTTGCATTCTTTGTTGCAAGTTTAGCAATAGTTTTTATTGGTAGTCCAGATTTAATGATGTTCTTCAATTTCAGAACCTGAATGGCCTCCGTTAGGTTATTCAGCCCCCGATTCAGAATTCAGCTCCTAGGCTTTCCTTCAGAGCAGCAGCTTTAAAATGTTAGTTGTAGCTGTTTATAGTTTTAAGCAGTACGCTACCCATTTCATTCACAACACCAAGGTTTACCTCAAAATGTTGAATTCTAGCCTTATTTGTGATTGGTTGATATACTCTGGGAGGGCAAACACTTATATGTACTAGGCCCATTGCTGCTTATCTAATAGCTTCTATAGGTAATCTTTGAACATTATTGCACCATAAGACAGGGTAGGCATCACTTTAGAAGCAACCACAGTTAGCAGAAGTTGCAGATTTGAGCCAGCCATGTTCCTTTTTAAATGCCCCATTGGGCTAGATAAATGCATAGCAACGGTCTTTATGGCCTCCTCTTGGGCCCTTTTCCCACCTCTCATCCAAATGACTCCCAAATCTTTAAGGGATTTTACTCTCTCAGTTAATGCTTTTCACATACCATTCCACTTTTATGATGAGTTTCCTACTGAATGTAATTGTTTTTGTTTTGTTCAAGATAATTCTGATTGAATTGATGTTACGATATTGGGCCAGGGAGTTGAGTACCTTTACAGGCCTACTTAAGTATAGGCCAAGATAAGCATATCGTTAGTGTATTGCAATATTTGAACTTTCCGGTCAACTAGGTGCGGGGGCATGCTCTGGCATCAATAAGGTTATTTTCCAGATTCGTCATGAAGAGATTAAATAATAAAGGAGAAAAAAAGGCATCCTTGTTTGAGGCCTTTATCTGTCTGGATTTTATTTTAAGTTGGCCAGTCTGTTGTCAGTTTTATTTCCACCAAGGTCTCATTATATAGGGACTCTAGAGCTTTGCGGAAGCAGGGTGCAGTCCCTCAACCCTTAAGCGTGGCCTACAACCGTGCTCTTGGTACATTATCAGGGCGTTTGGCCGATGTGGAGCCCTCTGTCTGTCAGAGCAGAGTCATCAGGTTATCTTCTATATGACAGTTTTTGGAACCCCGATTGAAACCAAGGGACCAGCTGTTTGGTGCCTGACTAGGCCTCAAGTTCTTCGTTAAGGGGTCAAGCATATCCTTTCTCCTCTAAATCCAAGAGAGCTTTCATTCTATAATTACTTGGCAATTGATGGCAACCCTTCTTGTACATTGGGACCTAATTCGATCCCCACCAACTGTCAGGGACCGCATTTGTACAAAAACAGTTGGCATAAACGGATGTCAGGATGGGGACCCACAGGGAGGCATCTGATTTAAGTAGGGTGGCAGGCACACCTTTTGGCCCAGGGGTGCCTGGCCCTTAGTTTACTTCGCATCCCTTTGACATTACTAAGACTGTGCCATTGGCAACTGTCATCAAGTAGCATGTTCTCACACATACTCTCTTTTCCGGTTGCCTCATCTCTGTATCCCTATCCTTGCAGGCCATCATACTTGAATTTGCCTTCGATATAAATAGAGGCCATGTTTTGTATAGTTGTTGTAGCTATCTCCCCCACTCATTTGGTGTGATGTTACACTTTCTTTTAGAATTTTCCCAAAAGAGGCTATTGACAAGTCCCTAGAATTTCCTTGGGTCCCTTAGTTTCAAGGCTGCATGAATTCTTGCCCAATTGTGTTAATCTTTCTTTAACTTCACCATTCTTATTAGTTTCCTATATGTTCGCCTGACGAATTTCATTTTTATTTCAGGTTCCTACTCAGACCTCTGTTTGTTCTGTTGGAGCGTAGGGTTTTATTCAGTTTGTTTGTCAGCTTTTTTACTTCCAGCTCCCAATCGATAAGTTGATTATACTTAGGTGGGCTCCTCCGATCCCATAACCCACCCTGCCAGGCATATTGGAAGAGCTGCAATCAAACTATTCTCACCCTGGTTAGGGATTTCTGTGTTGGCTAAAGCAATCTAAAATCCTGTTGATCCATCGTATTGTCCTCCTTTAATTGTTATTTGAATTTGGGCCAGTCCACTGCCAAGAAATTTGCTTCTGAGGGGCCGTAGCCTTTTGGCTCCTTATTTACAATATAGGGCAGATGGGTAATTTGTGAATGATGACACATAGTAATACCGCATGATCACTTGATACTTTTGCCATTATGTTGAGATGGCCACTGAGGAGGAAGTGATCTGTGGAGCACCAGATATAATATAAAGCGGCTAATCTGTAAGGGGTTACACTGGTGTATGCAGCTGGAATATCACAGTTAGTTGTACCATTCAGGCACAAGAGACCTGGGGCTTCAAGCTTGCTGGTGAGCAAAAAGCCAAAGGCATATTTTTTCTGATCTAATCAACCTGTTTCAGGGATTTTCCAGTAGGAATTTTCTCTGTCTTTCCAATCATCAGCAGTGCTTGGCTTCAGAAGGTTAGAGTTGAAGTTGCCCCTAATTAGATACATCACATCATCGTGCTCCGTCTTCACGGCCTCTAGCTTCTCCAGTAGGTCTGTTGCTGTTTGCCACTTTCTAGTCAAAGTGGAATGTAAATAGATGTTTCCAACTATATTTGAATTCCCCTGACCATCTAGAACTGACCTATTAAGAGATTTTATTGTAGTGATTTTAACAATAATAACATATCCATTACCAGCCCAGATGTTGGTGGTGTTAATGGCCCAATTGCTTTTTATATGATTCTATACACCACCACTTTGGTGACTGCCATATATTGAGGGTCTTTCCGGGGCACTATATTCGAAGTGATCTTGTAAAGGATCTTCGTCCAGGTCTATTGAAAGCACACCACATTGTATGCTCTCAGCTCTTCCAAATCTCTTATTTTATTTTCAGCTCCCAATACTCTCTCACATTCCAGAAACATATTTTTAATACTTTACTCCAGTGCAGTGCACCCTGTTCCACATCAGGGATGCATGTTTAATGATCTGGCCAGCCATTCCCAGTTTGAGTTCTTCTGGAGTGATTTAATGTGAGCTAAAATTACTTCTCCCCCAAAGGCGCATTTATCTGCTCCATATTTTGCTTGGTTACTTTGATCTGCATCTTAAGATTTTCTGTCAAAATTGATGGTTTGCCTTTTTGTTGTTCTGGCTCAAATGACACAAGTCTTTCCTTTTTGTCTTCTGGAGCTCTACACCTACCATGACCTTGTGAGCAGCGAGCCTGATGTATCTCCTCCTGTCCAGTTGTGCCCCAATTCTCTTCTTGTGCACCTTTGGCATTCTTAAAAATTTAGTATGGTTTTACCTGGGGTGGCTTGTCTCACCAGTATTCTCTTATTGGGGAGGGTGATAGATTAAGGATTGCTGGGTATTGATCATTTCTGTGTCATTGGAGATTTATTCCCCAAGATGTCAGCAGGGATTAGTTTGTTCAAGCGTATGCACTAGTTGCTCTTCTTTTAGACCTATTTCAGTTTATTTCTGGTGTTTACTGGGTCCGGGTGGCCTGAAGGCCACATATTCAATTTCTTTGGACCTCAGGACCCCCAGGTCTGGGATCTTAGAAGTCAACCTGAGTATTTTCTGCCTGTTGAGGACGTCCCATTTGCCACGGGAAGTGTGTTGAGGTTGAAGAGTTACCCCATAGATTATTTTTATTGGGCTTCTGGTTTAACTCTTGAAGTTTTCTTACAAGGTGGCCCGCTCATCACTTTCAGGTGCATCTGATCGGGACTTTAATAGATTTCTCACGTCTGACACCTGCTCTGATGCGGGTGGGCATACGCACCCTTGTGACGTAAAAATCCTCTGCTCCTCTTACATCTTCATTCCCTTCTCCTTCTCCGCTATATTTGTTTGGGCGCATATATCAATATGGGACCTTTTTCCAGGGTCTTTTACATTCCTCTAACCTTCTGGCCTGAGCTGCCTTTTGTCCTTCTGGCTATAGCTCCTGGCTTCCGTAACCAGATTATGCATCCCCTTCACTTTCACCTCCTTCTTCGCCAGCATCTCTTCTTTCTCCACCTTCTGATTGAATATTGAATAAACTGGGCGAGCACCGTAAGGCCTAATTAGGCCAGTAGATTTACATGAGCTCATCTTACTAAGTTTCTTTAGTCATTTTTTGTTTCTCCTTGATAGGCCTTCCCAGATATCCCCTTGAAAAGAGGTATTGTAATCATTGTCTCCATGGGCTGTTACTTTCCCTTGTGTCTGTAGTTGGCCATTATTTCGGTGTCCAACATGGTTTCAGGGGTGGCAGCGACTTCTGAAGCTATTAATACATTTAAGCTGCTTTCCCGGCATTTGGGGTAGTTTCAATCAATGTTATGGCAGTCTCTGATCTCTCTTTCAGACTGTTTTTTTCTTCCTTGTTTTGCAATTGTTTTGGAAGCTGGTTATAATTAGTGTATGTGAAACGTCCCTCAGGTTGCATATTTGTTGTCTTTACTCCCCTGTCTGGGACAAGCTTGTTCCTCTCTGATACCATTTGAGAGACCTGCCCATCTGCTTTTACAACTTAGTAGTGATTATTTCCTTAAACCCTGGATGAAGATAGACATTACTTGTGGTAATTTGGAGATTTTTTTCCGCCATCGGGTTACATTGGCACCACACAGGTGTAATAGGGTGAGTCCACACCAGATGAAGATATGTGGTAGGAGGTATTTATTACAGCCTCAACCAACAGCCAGCATATCAACTGTCATGCAGAGAACCCTGCATGACAGAACCTCAGAACAAGCTGGTTCCATGCCCAGTGTTCTGGCATGGAGCCATGTTACATCATTACACTTCTTCCTCTTTACATTAGAACAGAAATAAAATGAGAACAAAAAACACATTTGAACAGAAAGAAAAAGAGGGTAGAAAACTACACAAAATCACGCAAATGTAAAGGGAACCTGCGTGTTCAGACACTCCTACGAGTATTATCAGACATTAAATCAATGTCAGAGGCAAAACGATAAGAAGTATCATCTCTCCTGTCGGCCACACCACACCCCCCAAAATGTGCTACACGACTATGATTCCAGATGCGACCATCATCCGTCTTGACAGCATTTTTAAACAGCTTAATGATAGTTTTTGGAGAGGTATATTTTGACCAATTTTGACACCCAACAGGAGCTTTGACCTTTACTTTATCTCCAACCTCAAAATTTTTAACTTTCGCATTATTCCTTTTATCAACATAAATCTTCCTTTTGCTTTGCAGAGACACTTCTTTGTCTCTCCATTCCCCAATACCATTGTTTTTCAAACCCTTCCCAGCAACCATCCAGCCAGGACACAAACAAGTATTTGGAGACCTTCCCCTGAGCAGTTCAAAAGGAGTCTTCCCCGTTGATGCATGAGGAGTGTACCTGTAAGCTGTTATACGACCCTGCAGTTCTTTTCTCCAATCTAAACAGTTTACCTTTGCTAATTGTATACTCTCCTTTAAAGTCCTGTTAAATCTCTCCAAAGCACCATTCGCCTCTGGATGATATAACGCAATTTTTTTATGTACAATTCCACATTTTACAAAATACTCCTCCATCTGAGCAGAACAGAACTGCGGACCATTGTCAGAAAGAATAGAGTTAGGAAAACTCTCGCGTTTGAACACAGATTCTAAAAAACTGATCACAGATTGAGAAGTGATCTCTCTCACCAAACTCACCTCCACCCATCGTGAATACAAATCCAGCAACACCAACAGGTAAGGAGTCTGATGTTCTCCATACAATGGCCCCACAATATCGATAGCTAATTCATCCCATGGACTTTTTGGTAAACTTCTACAAACCATAGGTGAACATCTTGGTTTGAGTACCTTATCACTAGCTTGACAAGGTGTACACTCCCTAACAGTACGTTCCACCATCAAATCTAATCCAGGCCACCAGAAATCCTGACGGATGCGCTCTTTGGTTTTAGAAATGCCCATATGCCCTTCATGAGCCATGTTCACGATGACTTCTCTCAAACTCAATGGGGGAATCATTCTTGTGCCCCTCATTAGAACACCATCAACAACGGCTAACTCATTCGCAACTAACGACCAAGGTTTAACCAGACTTCGAGACTTATGCTGATCCAAAAGAGACATCACAGAACACAATTCACTATCCTTTTGCAACTCATCCCTCCATTCATCTTCCTTTACAGCCCCCAGCGTAACATCACAAACTCTTATGCCACACTCAGCATCACATTGATCATTTTCATCCTGAGATTTATCATTCTCTACCACCTCCACCAATCTCGACAGACAGTCTGCCGTTACATTTGTCTTTCCCGGAATGTATTCAAACATGAAGTTATACTCCTGTAAGGAAATGACCCATCTCCTGATCCTCGAGGAAATCGAGTCCAAACCCTTCTTCTCAAAAATTTCTTTCAGGGGTTTATGATCAGACCTGACTACGAAAGAAGATCCCCACACAAATTTTCTGAACTTGTTTATGGCCCAGAATATTGCCAACGCTTCCTTCTCTATAACAGAATAACATATCTCTGCCCCTTTCAAGCATCTTGAAGCACAAGCTATTAGCACCTCTTGGCCCTTCCTGATCTGAAAAAGAAGAGCACCCAGCCCCTTTATACTCGCATCAGTAACAATGAAAGTGGGATTCCCAGGTACAAAAGCTTGTAAGTTTGGTGCATTCCTGAGATCATTTTTTACTTGTTTAAATTCTGTACCACACTCTTCCGTCCAAACAAACTCTGCATTCTTACACATCAACTTCCTTAGATTTACTGTCTTATCTGCAAAATTTCGTATAAATTTGTTATAAAATTCTGCCATACCTAAGAATGAAGAAACCTCATCTTTTGTACACGGTTCTTTTAACATTTCGATAGTGTCCACCAAATCCTTTTTAGGACTCACCCCCTGCCGTGAAATATGATGACCCAAATAGTCCAGTTCAGTGACTCCAAATTTACATTTGCTTCGCCTAAGAGATAACCCAGCATCAAGCATCCTTTTAAGCACAGCATGCACCCTCTCATCATGTTCTCTCACGTTTCTCCCACATATTAATACATCATCCTGGTAGCACTTTACGCCTGAAATGCTTTAAAAAGATCTTCCATAATCCTCTGGAATACTGAGGCCGCAGAAACCAGCCCAAACGGCATACGCAAAAACTTGAAGGCCCCCATTGGCGTAATAAAAGCCGTTAATTCTTGACACTCTTTACTCAACGGAACCTGATGGTATGCTGATGCCATATCCGGAGTGGTAAAATAACAAGCACCATCCAACGATGATACTAATTCCTCAATATTGGGAAGTGGGAACTTGTCAACCACCACTTCTTTATTTAAGGCACGAAGATCCACACATAGACGGATTTCATTATTTGGTTTACGTGCCACAACAATGGGAGCTAACCACTCCGTTGCCTCTACAGGCTGTATAACACCAGTGGACAACAATTTATCTATCTCTTTTTGTACAGCGTCTTGGACACAAATGGGAATGCGTCTAACTTTTGCCACAACTGGTACTGCGCCCTGTTTCAACTTAATATGGTGATTGTACCCCTTTAAACACCCCAAGGTGTCACTGAACAATTCACCAAAAGCTCTCACAAACTTGTTTTCGTCACCCTCAATAGATTGTACCTGAACAGATGGATGTGCATTAGGATTGAGAATGACACCCAAGCGTGCTTGATGTCTCCAGCTCAACAAATTATCACCCCTCTCAGCAACATAAATCCTAGCATCAGTGAACCTACCATTGTACTCAATGCAGTCATCAAAATAACCTAATAACTTAATTGGCAACCCACCATAACCCGTAGGTTTAATATTAGGTTTGAACAGTTTCTTCCTTCCTTGAAAATTCTTCATAAAAAAATCCTTTGAGAGAAACGTGATGTGAGAGCACGAATCAAATTTCATTTTGACTCCAACATCCCCCACCAAAACCCACTCAGAGGGATGTTCCACCTCACTCTCACTAACTTGAAAACTGACTTCCTTTATTTCTGATCTAGAATCTCCCCTATTCCTCATCCTACAATTTTTTCCAAAATGTCCTCTTTTTCCGCAAACATTACAAGTAATCCTATTAGCAGGACACTCACTTGCATTAGCCATGTGTCCAAATCTTCCACATCTGTAGCAATTTCCTTGAAAAGGTGTTGCAAACCTCCTATTCCCCTGTGTCTTTCCTGCGCTATTTTCTATTACAACACCTTTCTCACGGACACCCTCATACTTTTTTTCCTTCTCATCTTTTTGTATGACTTGACACTCCACTTCTTGTGCTTTTACACTGACCTTGTCTTCTTTATGTGCTTTACTTAGTTCTCCAACACATTTTAACATATGCTCTACCCTTTTTGCAATACTAACAACCTCATCCAACGGTGGCTCGTCCTTTAGCCAGAGTTCTTCCCTCACTTTATCACTGCAACACCTCAGCACAAACTGATCTCTAATCCTTTCTTCTACCAACGCCCCAAATTTACAACTTGAAGCCAACTTCCGTAAAGCCGTAATATATTCTTCAACACTCTCCTCTTTCCCTTGCTCCCGCAAACCAAAATGGTACCTTTCCATAATAGTACTAATCTTTGGCAAGTAATGTAAATCTAATTGTCTTGCACATATTTCATATTCATTCAACCCCCTCTGATCAGCTTGCGACAATGGAGGTAGATTTTCCAACACCTCCTGTCCTTCACCCCCTAAACAATGTAACAAAAGTGCCTGCTTCCTTTCACCACTCAAATTCGTACCACACACCCTGGCATAATTCTCAAAAATCTTTTTCCATTTCTTCCACTTAATAACCGGTTCTCCTGGATCTGACAAGAAAAACGGCGGCGCCGTAACATTCTGCATACTCACAAGAGGTGTAAAACACTTCTTCCCCACAATATATTCCAAACCCTACTAGTTGCTAAAAGTACTTAAAGTCCAAAAGGTGTGCCAGTCACTGTATGTCCCAGCACGATGCCGCTATATCAAACACGGGTCTTCAGGTGTGTTTGTCACCGCAGAGACGACCTTTTCAGTTTAATTCATTTTACAACGCCCAATACTTGTATTCCACAAGTGCAATAAAGTTTCCAAAGAAATGTATATTCCCGTGACCACAAACCAATATAGTGATCCTTATCCAGTCTCCGTCTAAGTTTCAACTTCCAATAGACCGTCGATGTTCTTCTTCGATGTCCTCCAACAATTGCGCTGTAAAAAAAAATAATTTTTAAATAAAAAAAAATTCCTTCTTTCTCATCTAAGATGGCCGCCACGAAACATTTGGTCCGTTTTCTTCAGACAGTTGGGCTTGCTTTCTCTTTGAGCAATCTCGGATCGTTTTCCTCACTCAAAATGGCAGCAACCAAACATCCAGTCTATTTTCTTCAGTCAATCTGGCTTGTTTTTCTCCTTTCACCACACTCAAGATGGCCGCCAACAATTCCCACAGCTTTCAGTCCTTTTCCAATTGCTCACTGACCTTCTGACGTCGTGAAGCATACAGAGACCACTTTGATCCTCAGTAAACGCTCAAACAGCTTTCCACAAAGCCCCTACAACCGCAATTTCACACTGTTCTCCGCTAGAACATGCTGCAAGACGCTTGATCCTCTCCCAGCATGTCTCTGTAAGTTATCTCCATTTTTCTCTTAAATAATCCAAGCTTTTCCTTCTTTGTTGTTGTTGAGGCTGTCCCTTCCTCTGTGTTCCTTTCTCCGCCCAAGCGTCGCCAGTGTAATAAGGTGAGTCCACACCAGATGAAGATATGTGGTAGGAGGTATTTATTACAGCCTCAACCAACAGCCAGCATATCAACTGTCATGCAGAGAACCCTGCATGACAGAACCTCAGAACAAGCTGGTTCCATGCCCAGTGTTCTGGCATGGAGCCATGTTACATCATTACAACAGGCTTAACTTTTACAAATACTTGAGTGTTTTATAAGTTGGTTCAAGTTCTCTAGCTCCTCTGAGAGCACAGGCTGCACCAACCTAATTCTGGGCGCTTCCGCACTGTTTGAGGAGCCCACAGCCTACTGCTTAGCAACTCCCGCCACTCTGCCACTTACCACTGTTCCGCTGATGTTGCTGCACTGCAGTGCTATCTCACCTCCTCTCCCCCTAGCAGCCTCAGGCCCCCTCAAAAAAGTCAGTAGGTGCCGGGGAGGGGGGGCAGAAGAACTTAGGGGGTGGGGGTAGAGCATCTCCTGGAATTCACTTGGACCTGTTTGGCCCTGTTTGGTCCCCGCTTGGGCTCGTCTTGCTCGGAGCCCTGCTACCTCTGCCTCGGCCTTCTCTAGTAGCGCTAGCCCCTGCCTACACCAGCACTGGTCTACACGGTTTGCCAGCTCACTCAGCCAACTGCTTCAGGGAAAGAGGCAAGGGGGGGGCAGTGGTGAATGGTGAGTCAGGGCCGGATCTAAAGAAGGACTCACTGGGGTTCCATGGGGTTTGCTCTGAAGTTTTGAACAGAGTTTTACAGCCTCCCAGCTCCTAGGCGCACAGATCCCAAGTCGAGCCTCCTTCATGGGTGTTTCCTCGCATTGCGTACATCTAGAGATATCCTGCTACTTTCCAGTCAAATGTCCCCGATTTCTGGGCATCCGGTTGGAACCTTTGGGGTTCCAACACCCCTGGATACTGCAAGATTAATTACACCTCATGGCCTAACACATTTCCGGATCTGCTGGTTCTTAGTCTGAGCCAACCCTTAAACGATACTCATAAGCATGATGGAAGTGGCTGGGTTGGTGCGACTAATGGACTCTGGCTCCATTGGGGGCTCTGATTCCCCTTGTGATAAACTTCATGGCAGAACTAGCTTCAGTGAACAACTACCGCTCGGCTGTATCAGGAGGTCTTTCTTTAGTAGGGGGAAATCCTATTGAAGACCCCCCTCTGCTAAGTACAGTCATGGAAGTAATTCATCTCTCTAATCCCCTGAGACAGAAATACACACATATATGTGATAAATATTGTGCTAGATTTCCTTCATAAGTGACTAGGAAACTCGGAATTATCTAGGAAACAACTTTCCATGAAACTAACAAGACTCACTTGCCTGGTATCCTGCAGGAGAGTCTCAGGTGTCAAATCCCGGTATCTTACAGGTAGGAGTTTTTCACAGATGAGGTTTCATTTAACGTTTCTAGAAGAACAAAAACATTCTCAAAACACATTTCATATTGCAGCTTTCCAGACAACCCAAAATGTGTATTGCTAGATGTTTGAAAAAGTATGTAGAGCGCACAAGAGAGTTCATACAAACCAATTGTGGCCAATTATTGATCACTCTGCAGAAACCTTATAATTCTGGTTTATCTGCTACTTCAGCAACATGGGTAAAATGGTTAATGTTAGGAGGCATAGAAGTGAGCATATTTGGTGCCCAGTCAATAAGAGGAACAATGGCTTCCAAATCCTATCTACTGGGTTCCTGGTTGGAAGACATTAAGAGAGCCACAGACTTGTCCATGTACTCCATATTTAAGTCTTGCTATTACAAACCAATACTAGATGTCGCCTCAGTGTTGATGGAGAAGCTCTAAACATGCATAACCCGAGGCCTTGAAGTCCTGACATAGAAATTTAAAAAATCTGGCTCACCCATCTAGAATTTTCAGTTCTATTTAGGACTCAGAGGCGAGGATTATCCCACTGTGAGGGACATTAATATTAATCGTTTGTCTGTATGGTTGCAGCCCTGCCTAATTTCCCAGATCCAAGAGTGATGTGCTGCTTCAGCCGAGGTTGTTTTTTTAACTCTAGGACTTGTAATCTTATTATTGCATTATAAAACAGGACCACAAGTCCCAGAAATTAAATGAAAATACCTGGACTGGTGCAGTACATCACTCATGGACCTGGGAAACTTGGCAACTTGTTTACTACCCACCATGACAATACTCATGCATCATCACATTTTGTGATTTAAAGTCTAACATCCATATAGAGGTTATGTGTCTACCCTTTGATCAAAAGCAGGAATAGAAGGAGACAAGATGGATAGCTCCTGGAAAGAAGTTTGAATCATTAAGGCCTGGTGGAAGACCATTCCCCATCCACAGCTGTTATTCCTTTAGAGGATACTTTTGGGTTCTCTCTTCATTCTAGAGTCTTGTTCAATAGATTTTATATTTTCATAGATACCAAGTTTTAGTTTTACTTATGTGTGACATTTACATGTTTACAGTGTTCTCATGTGTGACATTTATAAGGCCTTATCTGTGACACTTGAAGTGATACATAATTGCAAGGACAACAAAGCATCTACATCCCTGTGATGAGATGTAAAACAAATAATCACATTCTGTATATTGTAAAAGGTTAGAAATAGCTATAAAACATTTGAAAAACATATTGCTTATAAAAGTTGATAATCAAAATCTCTTTCCCATATATATGTATCCAAACTGAAACCCAGAAAGAAAACTGCAAAGGTAGGTTCTGAATTATGCTGCATGTATTCTCCCATACTTCCATTTTTTTGTGTTCACTTTCTGGTCATTTTTCTATTCACCATCAATGGTAATTTTCCAAAATGTTGATTTAGTATGTCTATCTGTGCAGCTTGAAAAGGCACCAAGTTGCAGCTTTTAATTTCAACATGATGTCCTCAGCCATAAGAACCATGAACTGTTTTCATTATCTATTATTTCCTTTTTATCAGTACACATTTAATAAGACTTCAAATTTGTTACAAATGTATGAGTAACATACAAGTTTATACATGCATTAGATGTGGTGATATAAAACCAGTAAAACACATTAGTCAAAAAGTAAGAATAGCTTCAGAAAGACATTTTGGGCTACTAAATGAGAGAATGTAATATGAAGTATTTCAACACTCATAGCTTTATTTGCACAACTCTCCAGCCCTGCCAAGCAGCACATACCGCATGCCAACCTCAGATGACTGTGGTAATGCACAGAAGTCAGCCAAAATGCCTTACCCTAACCTGTGATGTGTGACACTTGGCAGGGCTGTATGTAGGGTTTTCCCTACAGTGTGCATGTGCTGTCAGTAAATTAAAAAAAAACATTAGAAATGGGCTTAGAGCCCGCCCCGTAATTATCATTGATTACCACTGGTTGACTCCCACGTAGCTCTCATTTGCATCCTTCCAGTACCCTTCCACACTAGGCTGCTGCTTGTAGAGGTACTTTTTGTATTCTTAATTGGGCCCTCCTTAAGAGTGCATGTGTTTGAAGGCCCTCTCGACCCCTCCCCATCATTTCCACCCACTCTTCCATCCTTGTTGGTTGCCTTGACCCTCCAATCCCCTCTCACTTCATTTTTGCTGTCCCTCTCAGCGCCTCTTGCGTCTTTTTTTGGCCCCTACCTCAGAACAAAAAGTGCTATAACGCCCAGTGCTGGCAGCACCATAGCACTTTATTTTTATTTACTTTAAGCCATCTTTTTAAAAAAAACATTAACAAAGCCAAAAGACTCACACAGAGCTATTTGGCTTTCTTAATGCTTTTTTAAAGATGTTGCACAGCAGCACAGGCTGCTGTGTAATGTGGCTTAAACATAGCTGCCAGGTTTTTAGACTGCTTATGTGTGACATTTTCATGATTCCTGTGTATGTATGAGTGACATTCTACTGTCAAATATGTGACAATTCGAGTAACACTTTCTTGCAAGTAAAAGAAAGCAGTAAAGTCCATGTAAACAAATAAATATCAGAAATTACCCCTTTGAACAACAGAAAACTCTAAAACGGCCTTGAAACTACTGCAGACTTTCTTATGAGGAAGATTAATTGACAATAAACTACTTGATGGTCAGACAACTTGCTGGAAAGATTTCTGTTCAGCCTAATGACAGGTCTAGCACATCATATAGCATAGAGGGTTAATATACCTGCTAGACAGCGCAACGTGGAACCTGCAGGTCACAGATTTATTACTGCTTATGCTTGAGAGATCAATTTGTTACCTACAGGTCACAAGTTATACTTCTTGAATTATAGCTCAAGTGAGTTACAAACTGGCAACAAATGAGAAGCATGCAAACTGCAAATTAGTTTCTATTCAGTTTTTACTTATTCTAAGTTTGCTGAAAAAGGTTTTTGGGTAGCAAGGCTTATTAGTACTATATAAAGACTTATTTTTGAATTATTCCTTTAGACAGATTAAATATGTGACCTTTTTACAATGCATACATATCTCTTAAGATGAACAAATTATGGAAACTCAAAAACCTGCCTCCAGATCATATTTTAAGCATTTGTGAAGTGACAAATTTAATTTATTAGACAGGTTTGGCATCAGGGTTTTAAAATGCTGCTAGCCCCGAGGGATGTTACTCAAACAAAAGTAATTCTGATGGCCTGATGTATTGTTAACCCCTGCACCTGGTCGACTCCAGTCCACCCCCCGTACACATAAACTTGAATTAAAATGATTACACCAGGTGTGTGTACTGTTCAGATTGTGGGACACAAGGCCGCAATTTATTTGTAAGCATGATCACAAGAAACCCGGTCTCGCCTCAACCGGTGATGGGTCATCAAGCCATCAACATGTCACAAATCACAAAGGCATCATAAATCATCCCAACATGGTCATAAATCCATCATGAATGACAGGCTATTCATGAATCATACATTGCTGTTAGGTAATAAATCAGGGTTGACATATCTCAGTCCAGTCCTGCCATCTGCTTGGCCTTCTTTCTGACACTTTCCTTGTTAGGCAATCATAATTGCCGTTGTGGGGGTCCTCAGAATGTTGTTGGTTTACCATGCTTGTGAGGGGAGTAGCCTCTTCCTTCTGCTTAGGCCCAACTCGCTACCTTGTGTGTTTTTGTGCCCTGCCGTCCAACCAGCAGGTCTGGGCTGTGAGTGTTGTGCTCCGCTTACACCCCTTGTTGGCCCCATTCACCCTGCCACAAGGCATCCCCAGGTGAGTGGCCCTTTCTTGGCACACCGCCTTACCCGTTGAGTCGCCTTACCAATAATTGTCTCTCTTTTCCGTCACGCTGTCTGTAAGGTTGACATCTCCAGGTGGCTTCCGCCCCTGTGTTACTGATGGGTGTCCTCTCATTTATGTGCAGCCTGCCAGGACCATGGCTGCCCATATATTCACCAAAACACACCCATCCCTTCCTTGGACTGGTGCACCCCTTTGGGGGTAAATAAATCTGGTCATCTCAGGTGGATTAGGCCATCCCAGATGCTCTCCAGCCCGTCCGCCCTGCAGTGTTTACTGACTGCAATATTCAGCTTTTTTCTGGAGTTTTCCACCATACTATTAGACATGGCCCCACACTATGTGAGCCTGGGGATAATTTTGGACCAGATTATGGTGGTGTTGCCAAATGCTCCTGACACCTCTGTTAAATCCAATCAGATGATGTACAGGAGATCCTTTCTGCCCAATTGAGCCAGGTTGCTGCCCCCCAAGTTTATGATCACAACCTCTGGGTGTTTGGGTGTTGCTGAGTGCAATCTGTTAAGTGTTGCAGAAAACTGACCCCATCTCACTCCTGGGTAGCCTCACCATTTGACATCTGTGCCTTTTGGGACTCCTACTGGTCTCCAGCTGCTGTAGTTCCAGTAAGCTTGTATTCTATGGATAAACGAGTGTCTGACCACCCAAACTGTTCAGGGCTGCGCCCCCTTCAAGGTAACCAAAACACTTCTGTCGATTGTACTTGCGGAAGGCCGTGACCTGTTCATAGTAAATGTGATTGTATATAACTTTTCTAAGTGTTTGAGTGCCACCTGCCCATCTTCTTGATGCCAGCTTCAGGCAACCCATGCTGTGCTGCTGTTGTGGCCATCCCTATCCTAAAAAAATAGGGCCCAAATAAGGAGGTGGTATAATCTGCATGACCCAGGGCTTTGCACATGACTGCCGTGAATAGGTATTTGCTCAGCATCTCCCCGTTGTTGTGTACAAAAAGGGGTGGCATCCAACTAGGGCGTATCGCCAAGTAATCCCATAGGCAGCACATTTGGCAGTACCTTATGTCCTGTATGCAACTGAACCTAAAAGCCCAAAGAAATTCAGTTTTATAGGCCGCGCTGAATAGTGAGAACTCAAACGGGTCATCCTCCACTATCTCCAGGGTGTTGATTATCCTGATCAGCTTTTCAAAATCTATGGGGTGCTTTGCGTTGTGCTTTTTTCCCTCAAGTCGTTTCCAACCCACCATGGCAGCTCTAATGTAGTGGGAGGCCGTGGGGTCCTTGCCCATTCTAATCTTTGAAAAATGGCCCACTGCCGCTAAGTGGGCTTGTGCCCAGAACTTCGTCTTCTGCCGCTGGTATGCCCATTCGATGAAGCGTTACACTGCCCCAGCCGTGGCTTCTGGGTCCCCCATGACTGTAACCCCCCAACCTGCATCACTGTGTTGATACATTTGCTGTGTTTCCCCAGCTGTGCTAGTTGTGAGGGCATGTTCAACTAGTACGAACAGGTTTGCCTCGCAAGCTCCTACAATTCTCCTGGAAAGGGTGTTGTTGCCTAATGGGCCTCCAGTGCTACTTCTCTTAACCTGTCCATCTAAGAACAAGAATGTGCATCCACCAGTGAGTACTTTATTCCTGGGATATGTCTGCCCTAATGTCAAGGTTCCCCTAGAGCTGCAATCTAACCAAGCTTCTCATAAACCCCAATACGTCTGGGCATGTTGCTGTTCCCTTATTAACGGCCCATACTGCTACCTGGTTAGACCACAGTGTGATCTTCATATCCTGCAATTTTTTTTTCCACACCGTTCGGCCTACTGAATAGCTCAAGAAAGGTGATGTTGCCTGTGACGCCCAATTGGTGCCATCTACCAGGCCACTGCCCCGTGCACCAATTATTCCCCAGTATAGCCCCAAAACTGTGGCTACCCGTCACTAAATAGGGCCAGATGAGGAGCCCATTGATGTGGGTCAAGAAAGAATCTCACATGGCTAGGTCTCTTTTTACTCCTGTCCCTAGTCTGACGTGGTGTTGTTTTTCCCAAAGGCCTGCTGTCAATCTGGTTAAACGCCTTGCAAACACCTGCCCTGTGGGTATAACCCTTGCTGCAAAGTAAAGCTTGCCAATACTATTTGTAGCTCTGTAAGGGTTGCCTTCTCTTTGCTGCATAAGGGTCCTGATCTCTCTCAACTCTGACCTTGACTTCTGGTAGCCTGGATGTCCCCGCCACAAAGTCTAACGAGATGCCCAGGAAAAATAATAACATGGCTGGGCCCACTGTCTTCTCAGCCACTAGGGGGACTCCTAGCTCCTTTGCTAGTTTCTAAAACATCCTCAGTGTGCTTGCACATTCCTCAGAACCTGCCTGCCCTACAAACATGAAATCATCCAAGTAGTGCAGTCTGCCATCCTGCCGGTGCCTTCTGTGTAAAGCCCATTCTAAAAACATGCTGAAGTGCTTGAAATATAAGCAAGATTTGAAGCAGCCCATTGACATAGCTTTGTCAAAGTATACGTGGCCATCATATATGCACTCCAGTAGATGAAAGCTAACAGTATGAATTGGGAGGAGTCGGAGGGTGACAATGTTCGCTATTATTGCTCCCCTGCCTACTGCCTTCACTATGTCAATGGCATCTTCCACTGTGGAGTACCCCACTGAGCATGCTTCCGGGCTGTTCCCATCATTGACCAACACCCCCCTCCCCCGCCCCCCGGGAAAGATTAATGAGTCTGTATTGTCCTGTTTCTTTTTTGTGGACAACCCTGAGGAGGGAGATTAGTAAGTCCCTGGGTAATGGGGGAACAGAGTAACTTATATGCGACCAAGGTCTTTCTCTTACCTTATCTTTTGCTGAACCACTGCAGGGTGTTCCTTCGCTGACCCTAAAGCAATACTATAGTGGGATACTCCCTAACATAGAAGTTGAGATAAATGCAGTCCATGAAATAGAAATGGTAGGAGGTGCGGTATAACTATGCAGCCTACACAAATTATATACCATACATGGTGTAGAGAGTATCATTGTTTAGACATAGCTCTTTGTCCAGCTCACCTCTCATGAGTGGTCAGGGTAGTACAAATGCGTGACTAATGCATTTTAGTGAGGTGATGCAGATACTACACTAAAATGCATTTGTTGAATCCCAGATGAGTGGTATTTGGCAAGGCTGCTTAATGTAAATAAATACAAAACATTGTGGTGTGGTGTGGTCTGCGCTGGCTGTGCCAAAGCGCTTTGTTTTTAGGTCAAGCGCAAGCCCTTCTACCTATTGTAAGTATTGTGGGCTTTTAACCACGCCCCTCTCACGCCCATCACTTTTATTCATTCCTGGGCTTGCCTTTGAAAAATCACACATCACACACAATTAGACATTAGCGCCCCTCTCCAAATGCTGCGTCCTGCTGAGTATAGCTATCTGCTATATCAACAAGCTGGGGGAACACGTTCCCAAGTCCTCACAGAGATTGCAAAGAACTTCTGGCAATACTGCCTCCAACATTGCATTTCATGACTGCGGAGTTCCTCTCAGGCCAATACAATGTGGTGGCAGAATGGAACTTAAGATAGCTCAGATTCCAGCGAATGGAAGATACTTAATTCCGTGTTCCGAGCTCTTCAGGATCAATGGGGACTGTGCCACACAGACCTGTTTGCCTCACGTCTGTCCCATCAGCTACCCCGGTTCTTCTTGTGGAGACCAGATCTGCTAGCCAGCGCCATGGAATGGTCATCTGCACTATGCCTGGGGACGCGCATTGTGGGAGCGGCAGGAGGCGGCAACCAATCGCGGTAGGGCAGGAGCCCTTTAAACTTTCTACGGCGCTCCCGCTGCTCGGGACGCGCATTGTGGGAGCGGCAGGAGGCGGCAACCAATCGCGGTAGGGCAGGAGCCCTTTAAACTTTCTACGGCGCTCCCGCTGCTCGGGACGCGCATTGTGGGAGCGGCAGGAGGCGGCAACCAATCGCGGTAGGGCAGGAGCCCTTTAAACTTTCTACGGCGCTCCCGCTGTGCGGGAGGCACGCGGGCAGCGCCCGGGCGAAGCCTGGGCCAAGGGCGGGCCCGTCCTGCGCCCGTCATCGTCCGAATGAGGCTGGGCTGGGCCACCCCTCTTTCGCTCATAGTAAGGAGTGTCTGCCCAAACCCTTTTCATTTACCTGGAACTTTTTTTGGTGTCTCTATTGTGTTGCTAGTGGACTTTTAAATTTCTATCTTCTGATAACGCTTTAGTAAGCTGTACACTTGGGCTCCATTTAATTTAGCTGAGTTATTGTGCCTTCTGGGAAATATATATTTGTTGTTCTGTGTTACTGCTGATATTTGTAGGTGCCCTATACTTTGTTACGATATAAAAGCTCTGTGTAGGGGAGAGCTATAAATATTAAATACTAGACAGTCCATCAAGTATTTTAGCAATACTAGTAGTGGTTGTTATATACGTGAGGGTGGTGTAGAATGGCTAAAAATATTTCCACCCTGGATAATTATTTGGTTAAAATGGTGAGCAAGATAAACATTGATAGAAGGAAATCCTTAGGGAAGGAGCCCACCTTAGAAATGTTTTCTTCTGTAGACGATGGTAGCGGTTCTAATATGGTGGATCCCCCTAATATTGAAGCTTTGCCTCTGGAAAACTCAGCCTTTTTACCCCTAGTTTTAGAACCACAGACCCATTGGAGCCCCCGAGTGAGCCTGCATTGTCTCACTCTCCTCCTAAGAGAGCTGTTAGAAAATGCAGAAAAACGCAAACTAAGCGGGGGAACATACATCCTAAACCAACGATAGAATATGGTCATAGAAGTAATGTAGCTAACAACGAGATTATAATTAATAAGGACGATGAGAATTGTGATCTCTTGAGTCAGTTCGCTAAGCTATTCGAGGAAAAACTAGACCATATGATTAAACCTCTTATGGAAAAAATTGAATTGTTATCTACGGAGGTATCTAGGTTGGGTGGTCTTTTAGATAAGATGTGTAAGGAACAGACTATGAAACAGTCTGAGCTACCCGTCCAATCCGGTAACTCAGCACAATTGGTTGTAGCACAGAGGTCATGTTTACCAGAATCTAGGGAGCCACCATGTATGGCGGATAGTACCTCTCATACGAAAGCAGCTGCATCTAATATCGTGAGGTACACTACTCCCGTGAACAGACCAAATCATATTGATCTCCCACCTGATTGTGAACCATATGTCATAGTCCTCTCGAATGTCCCTCCCTTAGACCCAACAGCAATGAGTTTCCGTGAGGAATCACACGATTCTCTCAAACGGAAATCAGTTGCTTGGTTAAACAAAAATTGTGGTATCCCCCCACATGTATCCGATCACATACTGTCCACCAGACGGGTACCATGGATCGGAAACCCGAGGAAAAAATGTAAGGGGGATTGTGTAATTGTTAATTTTAGGCACCCTCAACATGTTGCGACTGTCCTTCTTAGAGCAGCTTCTTTGGATGTAGAGGAGTCTGACGTGGGTGTGCACCCTCTGGGTTATTTTTATAGACATTTAGCCAGTACATCAGAACTCTCTAAAAAACACAGACTCTTGACTAATAGAAGAAACACAAATTTGTATATTCCAATTGAAAATAGATTTTCGGTACTGAGTACTCTGGATGAAAACGATTGACTCCCACGAGCAGGGGATTCTATCACAGAAATGTTAGCATATACCCAGACGCGGGAACAAAAACAGAGTATAGAATATTTAGAACCGAAATTTATAGTACCTCCGAGCCCCAGAAATTCATGGACAGTTAAATTGGCAAATAGCGTTAAATCCCCTTATTCTATTTTGAGTAAGGTAATCGGTTTGGGCGTACCTGATAAGTATCTCACAGTGACTATGGAGGTTAATGACGGTAGTAAAGACTATAATCAAGACAAAGAGTTAAATCCTTTAGTTGAACTAGAGGTTGCTACAGAAAAAGACAACTTATCTATAGTATTAGATTCACCCTGTGTAAAAGGGAAAACAAATATTAGACTGATATCTTGGAATATAGCTGGCTTAGCCAGGAACCTTGAGGATGTGGTATGGTGTTCCTATATTGAGAATTACGATATCATATTCCTGCAGGAAACCTGGATGGTAGAAACCCCCCATAGGTTGGGGTATAAAACATACTGTTCTCATGCTAGCCCATCAACTAGAGGTAGAGCCTCAGGGGGGCTGGTTATCTGGGTTAAAGTGACTCTAGAAATAGATGTCACCCAGTTATCCATCCCCTCTCCGGACCTACTAGGCCTTAAAATTGATACAAGAGGGAAAGAAACTATACATTTAATAAATATATATAATAGACCGTCACCATCTAACAAGGAATCAGAGGTGGTAGAACTCTTGGATTCCTTTTTAGATTCATTAGGAGATAATGTAAAGGTGTTAGTTGGTGGGGATTTTAACTGTAAATATGAGCCTGTCTTGGGGTTGGAAAAATTATTTGATGAACAAGATGCTGCTAATGATATTTTGCCCTTAGAATCTGAAAGTTCAGCTAAAAGCACAAAAGCCGCCTTACAGATTTTACAGCTGACTGTGGTACATGATCTAAGGGCTTGTAATGGTCGATTCCGATCAGACAGACCAGCAGCTCCAACCTATTTTAAGGGAAATTCCAGGTCACATAGATTTTGTAATGGCTACCCGGAATATATGGGACCAAATAACTGATTTCAAGATAGACCATAGGACGGAGAGTGATCATTTCCCCCTCCAACTATGGCTAGACTCTCAATCATTTATTACTAGATCCATAGAAGAGACCCTATTAAATACCACGGTGCTCTAAGATGGCCATATGTCTTGGGATCAGAAAAGACGCTGGAAAATATTTACAATGTATTTACTGAAACGGTAGGAGACCGCATTAGCCAGCATTAGTGGGAACACAAGATGTTCTTGATTTACATCTTAAGCTGGTAGATGCATTAACTCCTCTACTGAGCAAAATTTATAAAAAAGATGGTAATAGGATAAGGAACCATCTTGAGACAGCGAACCCATGGTATAATAAAGATTGTCGAATAGCAAAATCAAGACTGATCCAGGCAGTAAAATCCAGGAACTGTTTGGATATAAAAAGCGGTAGACTAGCCTACAAAAATACTATGGCCCAAGCTAAAAATGTATGGGATGAAAGTTTTTGGGAGGATCTCTTGAATGCAGCTAAGTTACGGGATCAGAGCATGTTCTGGAACTTAATCACTAAGGGAAATAAGCAGGGTAGATCAACAAAGGATATTTTCCTAGATGAAAATACTTGGTGTGATCACTTCACTAAGCTCTATGCTAACAAAAAGGAGAGTTTGCCCTTCGGGGACTATGAGCCAATCTTAGAAATGATTATTGCTCCATTAACTTTTAGTTTAGAAGAAACTAATAAGGCTTTATTAGCTGTGAAAATGGGCAAAGCCCCAGGCCCTGATAAAATTCCCGGCGATCTACTAAAACATGATGTGGATGTGTGGGGGCCTTATATAAATTACCTGAGTAATTACATTGTGGCAGGCACACCAATCCCCGATTCATGGAAAGGGGCAGAAATCATAACAATTTTTAAAAAAGGTGATCGCTATGATCCAAGTAATTACAGCCCAATAAGTTTAATAGACACTTTTCAAAAGATATATGCCAGACATATTTTAAATAGGCTTTTAGATTGGATTGAAGAGACTAAAATACTAACCAAATATCAGGCTGGTTTTAGAATAAAAATCAGTAAGGTTGACCAGGTGTTTAGGTTTATGTGCATCTGTTGGAAGTATATAAACATAAGGAAGGGTAGTCTCTATGTGGCATTCGTGGATCTAAGGGCGGCCTTTGATCTTGTTCCGCGCAATTTGTTGTGGATTACATTAAGGAACATGGCGGTCCCTGGGGAACTACTTAAAGAACTTATTAAGCTTCACACAGGGAACTATGCAAAAATAAGATGGGGAAAAGAAGGTGAAACCTCAAGGGCCATACCTGTAGACCGTGGTGTGCGCCAAGGTTGCGTGTTAGCACCTACACTCTTCTCATTATATGTTAATGATATTCCGAGCTATTTAAGGAATTGTGTACATGACTCCCCGAAGCTAGGTGGTGAGCCGGTTACGGCATTATTATTTGCCGATGATACCATCCTTATTTCTCAAACTCCGAGAGGTTTGCAAAACTTAGTGAATTCTTTCCAGAAGTATTGTGTGGGGAAGGGGCTAGAAATAAATCCTACCAAAACTAAGTATATGTCCATAAACCCCAAGAAATCCCTCAGGAATAATCTGTCCTTGGAGAATCAAAAACTGGAACAGGTAGGGAGTTTTAATTATTTGGGGTTAATGCTCGATAGTAATCTGTCCTGGAAAGGACAGATGGATAAAAGCATCTTATCCCTTAAACAAAACTCAATGCCTATTTTAAAAGTACACGGAGCTAGTTATTCTAAAGCAATCTCACCGGCACTTGAAGTATATAAAGCCAAGGCCCAATCGACCGCCCTTTATGGTGCTGAACTCTGGGGCTACTATTGTAACAATCATCTTGGAAAAACGGAAAACCACTTTGTACGAAGGCTACTTAAAATACCGACAAGAACTCCTCTAGTCCCTGTTTTCCTTGATATTAACCTTAAAAGAGCAGACTATCAAGCATTATTAAGACCACTGCTGTATTGGGTTAGGTTATGGGTAACCCCGGAGTTGAGTGATTACAAGAGTGGATTGACTGAATTAACTCAGATAGTTGGTCATATGAATACCCCTTGGTTAAAACATGTATCTAAGTGGTATGAGAGATTAGGTTTATCACACCTATGGGAAGTTCCTCAGAATATGACAACATGTACCAGGAAATATGTAAAGGACACCTTCTGGTCTTATGTCAACGGAGAGCTATTGCATAGTTCATCGATTGGTATTCTGACTTTGAACTTTTTGAACATAAAAGATACACCCAATTTCGAACAATTTTTGGATGAGATCGGTCCTCCACTGGCAAAAGCACTATATCTACAGTTTAGGTATGGGGTCTTACAGATTAATGCATACACATGCAATTGGGGAGGGGTAAAAAGTTGTGAATTGTGCACTCTGTACTTTAGGGGCTAAAGAAGATGTTGCTCATCTACTCTTCTTTTGCCCAATATACAAGAAACCAAGAGATTGTTGGATCAAACCCGTCTGTAAATATGTGGGGGCTAGATCCTACAAAGAAGCAGAGCGCATATTTCAGTCTAATACTTTACAATTAGTGGTGTTTGGCACGAGTAGATTTCTATTTAATGTATACCTTATCAGAAAATGACTTGGTCACAAACTGTAATATTTTGTTAGGTGGCCCGCTCTTTCCCTTCCTTGTATAGGTATATGATGCACTGTTTCTCCGATCCAAGATAATTAATTTTTTAGTTCTGGCTTTTAATTAATTTATAAGTTGTTATTTATATTTTTATATGCGGTACTGCTTAATCATGGAGACATCTATATATTTCTTGCCAACTGTATGTATTGTATCTTATATTTAATTGTGAAATGTATATATGTATGTTGTATTTATCTCTTGTCTTGACTTTTATGGCAATATTTGCCGAAATAAAGTTTAACGTATCACTATGCCTTATCCCCGTTCCTATTGATTCAGAGGGTTGCAGCGCAAGCCCTCTGCCAACAAGCGGAACTGATATTGATCACGCCACTATGGAGAACACAGCCTTGGTTCCCTATTCTGTTAGAAATGTCTCAAGATTGCCCGGTGCTGATACCCTCCATACTAAATCTATTGATGGACCCGATGGGTCGCAGGCATCCTCTTCTGGATCATGACAGCCTTCAATTCACGACTTGGCGCATTTACGGACAAGATAGTTTGTGCCGAATCTTTCGGAAAAAGCTATTACTTTCATCTCCGCATCTTCGTCTGAATCCACTAACTGGGTGAAATGGATTGTTTCAGAGGCTGGCATAGACACTTCTAAATTTGGTGCACACTCAGTGAGAGGAGCCATGGCTTTCAAGTCATTCAGCTTAGGTTGACGGTTACAGGTCATTATGAAAGCAGCAGACTGGTAGGCCGATTCTACATTTAAAACCTTTTACTATAAACCAGTTCTACACGTAGCTTTTTTCGTGAAACAGCTTTGAACAAGCATAATACGAAGCCTCTGGTCCTGACATTGAATAAAAAAATGTCTAGTTAATGCGTCAAGGAGTTTCAGTTTGATTAAGGACACAGAGGCGAGGATTATCCCACACAGTCATTCATCAATACCATCATATATGAAAGATGTTTCTATACATAAACAATGATAATTGTATTGCTGATGTTTTCCCTCTCAGGTTGTAAAAGTTATTTGTGATGACCTCAGAGTTTTAGATGTTACTAGGTCTTCTCTTATTTTATTCCAGATTCTGAACAAAAGATTGGATGAAGAGGGAAGGGTCTCTCCTTAAATGGCAGTTTCAGACCCTATTGGTCGTTCTTTATGTTCGTGGTTATGCGCGTTCTGATAAATCAAGCAGTGTTGGTCCAGTTTAGAGGTCTAAGCAAGTATGTGAGAAACCTCTAAGTTCAAGTCAAGTCGTCGGGCAAAGAAAGAGGAAGAAGATGGTGCCAGAAAAGTATATATACGGCGGGGACCATCATTTGCGCAGAGGACATAACGTTGTGGGGAAATATAGTTTTTATTAAAGTTTAATTTGATTGACTACTGTGTGTGCTTTACAATAAACAGCAAATAAGTAGAAGCACAATCCTTGTCTCTGTTTCCTTAATAGAATTGAAATTTTTTGACGCTAGCTAGAAAAATGTTATTGGTGTGAAGGACATGTCATAGAAGAGTTATGGTTAATGTAGTTTGGTTTTGAAATTTTTACTGTGATTAATTTGTTTTTAACAGCAGCCAAACAGCAAAGAAAGAGAAGCATAATTATCACATCCTAATATAACTGAAAACTATAGACTCGTTAGCTGGAAACATTTTAGTGATGCGAAGCTGTTACAGTGACGTCACTCTAGGAGTTCACTATGAACCATGATTTTAATACTAGCGATCTTTCCAGCGTGGTTGATCGCCAAAAGTCCTCTATGTACTGCAAGTTACAGAGGACGGTGTATAGTCTTTACACGCTCTCTGTGGGACAAAATATTTTGACATGTGGATCTCTACTTTGTCATACAAACATGTCACCCGTGAACACACGCGCAGGACAGGCCATCCAAGGGCCGAAAAATTCTAAGCGGCCATATTTGAATAGGAGGATCATCCAATCAATCTCGCTGAAAAGGACCGAAATGCTAATGTTAAAATGCTGTTTACCGAGGCTTAAAGAACTTCGTGGTTTTCATTTTCCTTTAAAAATATGTTAGGTAAAAAAGGTGATTGCTAGTAGTTGGTAATTTATTATTAATATTAGGTTAAAATGTTTCTTAGCTACAATATTATTTGGGCTTCGTTGGCAGAAATTACGAATCTCGTGGTTAAAGTTTTTTTCTTAAAGAAATTGTGCTAATCTGAAACAGTTGACATTATGGATAACCTGCGCCTCAAGGTACCGCATTGCCCGGGTAGTCCCCTCTTCCTTTCCATGGCCACGCCCAAGAGGAAATGATGTCACAGCAGCTGACGGACTTGGTTTTTACCGGAACGGAAGTTGGTTGCGATTTAAAGAGAAAAGCCCCGTGGTGGGGTGTGTTTTTTATTTGTGGTCCTGGTTTGGTGTCTCGATCGGGGCAGGCGACGTCAACATGGTTTGCGGCGGCTTCACGTGCTCGAAAAACGCCCTGTGCGCTCTGAATGTCGTGTACATGGTGAGTGTGTATGTTAAATTGTGGGCATAGAGTAGTCCGACTCTACGTGGGGTGCTCCCTATCTTTGTGTCGTTACTACAGTGTGTCTCCAAGTCTGCCTTTCATTTTGGCAACCTTTTTGTTTTTTTAGGAGTAATAGTCAAAGGTTGCTTCCTGACCCAGTTGGGCTGACACCTCTCAAAACAATGACTTGTAATAGAAGAGACCACGACTCGAAATATGGCGTTCTGACGACATGGCACCAAGCAGCAACCCTAGTAACATCACAGAATTAAAAACCCAGTCAGGATGTATGGCAATAATGAAAGAAGGGTTTTATGACAAGGAGTACAGGTTTGGATGCACTGTCACAAAAGTGAGACTTCGTGAAGACTTCGGCAGCTCTGTAGAGCAGTAGTATAGGACCACTACAAAGGAGGGCTTTTAAAAATGGAACAAATACTAGAAAGAGCCTGGTCACCGTGTGCACGTGTTTATAGTAGAAAGACCATACAGAAAATGGTCTGGGGGGTCACTGTCTTAGAAGGAAGCTCATGAGTGCGCAAGTCACGGTAACCGCTGCCTTTGAAGAGACTAGAGTAAGGGATACTTAGGGGCCACGCGAGCTGGATCGATGTAGCCTGTCAGGATGGCTCCGTGTAAATATACATACACGAGTCTAGAAGAACATCACTAACATTGACAATATTTTTCCTAAAAATAGGGCATGGAGCACCCCTCCAAGGCCAATGTATGACATTCCTGCTACAGAGTGCAAAATCAAGAGTACTGCCAGAGAATATATATATTTTTTTTTTTTATGGGCGAAGTTTGGGGGCCTAGTCCTAGTGGGAACCCTGACAAGGGGGCAGTGCTTAATTTGTAAATAAAAAGTTGCCGGTGCTCAAAGCCCTCCTCTTAAAAACGCACTTCTGCAATTAAATGTGCGAACACGGAATACTGAGGCAGAGTAATTCTGAAGTCATCTCTGGCCTCCTCAATCCATTTAAAGGCACTCTTTGTCCCTTCAGCTCACTTTCTGCTTTCTCCTTTTGTGACGCTTTTTCCTTTTTCTCTTCCTCCATCTTACCCATTTGTGTCTTTTGCTTGCAGTAAATTCATGAGGCAGAAAAATAAGCGCCAGCCCGCAAAAAAAAAAAGTGCTCTGCACCGGAAACAGACATCACAAATTAAGCACTGCTATGGGGAAAATAAATAAAATCAATTTAGTAGCCAGCGGAATTATTTGATGGGCTGTAGTTGGTGAGTTCAGTTGGCGAAAAGAGGTGTTTTGTCCAATTTAATTGTATTTATATAGCGGTTAGTATCCTTGTCAAGGGAGCAAATAGCTTTTTGACAAGTAACGCACAACTCTGGAACCCAGAAAGGATTAGTGGCGAGTTAACATAGGAAAATGAGTTAATTTTCCCAGTGGACATGCCATTCTCTTAGTTGGATTGAATAGAATAATGGAGTGATAGGAAAGGGAGGAATCTAGAAAGTGGTATTAAGGAGATCATAGTAGTAGGATTAGGTGTGGTATGAGTAAAAGAGATGGAGGAGGGAAGCGTCTCTAGATATTAATTAGGGAGGTTATAGTAAAATGAGGTTTGGGATGAGTCAAAAAAAGGAATACACGATGGAAGAATTTAGAAACAGTTATTTGTAAGATCATAGTAGTGAAATGAGGCGTAGGAAGATAATATATTGAGTTTTGAAGTTGTCAAAGAATACAAAAGCTGGGAACCCGCTTAGATCATTTTTTGAAAATGTTGCTAAGAATGTTAATCACAGATAGGCAATAGTCCATCAAATTCTGGTATTTTGTTCAAGTCTGTTTATTGATTCCAAGCTCCTAATTGTACTGAAGATAACATAAGAGAACAGCCCACACGTGTTTCACCCGACTAAATATATCAGAACAAGTGAAAGAGAAAACCATGAAAATGGTGCTGATTAATGACAAAGGTAATAGATCATTCTGGGGCCGCTATATAGATGACATTTTCCTCATCTCGCAGGGACAAGATGCATTACTTCACTTTCTACAATCCCTAAAGCCTAATATATGGAACATTGAAATAACATACCAAATTTCAAGAACCACAATTGAATTTTTAGACCTTGTGCTGTACATTGACAATGACAAACTGTATACCCACTTTCACAGAAAGATCACAGCAGCTAATTCTATTTTACATGCTTCCAGTTGCCACCCACAGAGTATGATTCTCAATATTCCAGCTGGGGAATTCAGACGAGCCAGATTGAATTGCAGTAATGAAAATGGATTATGAGAATATTTCCTATGAAATTGAGCGACTGTCTACCATAGGTTATAAACTGTTGAGTTTAAAAGAGCACTAAGGAACAATTTACTAAAATGGATCGTAATGCTATCCTTAACAAGACTAAAACAATTTCTGAAAAGACTCCGATTCGTTTCTTCACATATTTTCACAATGGCCATCAGTTTATTTGCAAATTACTTCGCAAGCATTGGTACTTACTCTATAATAATCAATCAACCAATGTATTTCTCGTATCCCACAAGTTGGCTTTAAGAGAGCCCCTAATCTCAGAGATAAACTTTGTTCTTCTTTTTACAATGAAACATCTACTCACAACTTCATGCGACCCCCACCCCAAAGGTTTTTATACCTGTACAAAGTGCTCTATTTGCAAATTGGGCCCAACAAAAACAATTGCCATCAATGACCAACCATTTATGATATGTGACTTTATTAATTGTGAAAGTACTAACAAAGCCTACCTTATCAAATGCCCATCTTATAAAGCCTATATAGGAAGTATAACTCGGGCACTTAAAATACGGATACAAGAACATTATAACATTCAAAAGGATGACATGAAATTCCCGTTAGTTGAACATTTTGTAAAGTGTCACCCTTACACACGTTCTTTTACATTCAGTGGTCTAATGCAACTCAAACAACATCCTCTAGGAGGTAATCTTGAATTTTGACTACAACAGAATGAAAGTAGACTTATCTGTTTTGACACTGTACGACAAGGTCTTAATAAGGATCCTGAATGGCACCATTGGCTAAAATAATTGTGTCAATCTTATAATTTTCAGTGTGACTCTTTGATGTTTGTATTACCTATTTTCTGATATCACTTCAATACCATATAATTGTCGTCTTATGGTTAAGGTGCTGTTCATGTGTTGCAGGCAACCCAATTAGATTTTTCTATGGATACAAGGCTATCCTTTATATTCTACTTTGAAACACTATACTTATCTCAAGTCTAAGTATGTATAACTAACTGCTTGTTTACATTTATGCACTCTTTCATTGGTACATGATCCCCCTCAAGATTTTGTTCCTCATTACCGAGCCTCATGTAATAACTTTTCCTACCCTTCCTTCTAAATACTCAAGTCATCATACTATGAATACATTTTATTAATTTTTATATCATTAGACCTGAGGTTTCATTTTTCGTATACCTTTAATAAATACTGTCACAGTTGCTTTATTTTAATATCTTTTCAAATTATCTATGGGATTATTTTCCATAAACACTCTTGGTTTTCATATATTTATTAATTTTTTTAGTTCAAATATGTAGGATCCTCAATAATATAGACCAAATATTTACCCGATTTAATTTATCTATATCAACGCGGCCGCTGTCCTAGAATTGCTTGTAACATGTTTTTCATTTAGGTTCGTATTTACCATCTAGAACTACCAACATGGCCGCCGCCTTTTTCGTATGGAATTCTTACGTAAAATAGAAGGACTCGGCTTCACTATATATAATAAACACGACTGCCATGGGAGCGTCCCATACATAACAATCGAGACTAACAAAGGACTCTACCCATTCACCGTTTATTTTGAAGGTGAAATTTCTCGCTACGTAATATGCCTAAAAATATAAGTAGGACGTGTGCCCTATCACCTACACGCTATATTTAAACAGAGTCACATTCAATGCTGTTTTCTTATATCCAACATGGCGCTGATTTAGAACGCTGTAACTTTGATTCTGGGATTATTCCCAGGACCTTTTATATTTCGTACCTAGGGGAGATCCATTTATTCAACCCTTATTAAATCCATTCACATTAGAAATGAGCCTTTTATTTAACTCGCAATGACTTTGCCTGATTATGGAATAGCTATATAATTTACTGGACATATCTACTATTATTATATATATATATATATAACACGTTTTTCTCATATCTTTGTGCCACATAATATGATAATATTGAATATATTTATTTTGTATTCTCTACCTGGGGAACTGTACCATTTGATTCATACCTATGTATATATTCTTGTAGGAGTTTGTCTATAAGTTTTGAAATATTGTTTCTCTTGTTAAATATTAGCATTTTGGTATAGAACTATTTTAGGGTATATATTGCCAATCAATTTTACAATCTAAGTCTCATCATACTAACAATGTAATTGTATAATTTGGTTATTTAATGAACTTTTCAATCTTTATATTCAGATTTTCAATTATAAAATGAACCTAAATCGCTGAGTAAATTTAATGGTATGATATTCCTGTATTATAATTTATTTGATGACTACACCTTACTAACTCACGATTATTATATAAACTGTGCAGTGCCAGCACTCTTCTTACTTCTCCATTGGTTCTGGATTTCTCATTTTCAGTCCAAAATTGAGTTCTCTCATTCCTTAATATTTCATCTAGTTAATTATCCCTAAATATACCTTTGTAATTAACAGCCATACCAATACACCTTTAGCTAGGTATGAATGATATACATGAACTATTACCTTTGTCACTAATCAGCACCATTTTCATGTTTTTCTTTTTCACTTGTTCTTATATATTTAGACCTTGCACGACGGGGTGCGCTTTTGCATGGTCCTCACGGATACCCTCTTGATTGAATTTGAATAATCCTTTTTCTGATTTATTTTTACTTATTACTTACAGCCTTTAAAAAGCCCAATGTGAATGCACCACATGGGCGAAGCACTTGTCGGCTGTTCTCTTATGTTTTGTTCAGTACAATTATGAGCTTGGAATCAATAAACAGACTTGAACAAAATACCAGAATTTGATGGACTATTGCCTATCTGTGATTAACATTCTTAGCAAAATTTTCAAAAAAAGATCTAAGTGGGTTCTCAACTTTTGTATTCTTTGAGGATTATTTACTCTAGGGAAAACTGGTCCAAACCCCCACTTGATTACCCACTGCCTAAACTCAATTTTGGGCATTTGTCATTGGAAGGGAGCATTGGACCTTGACCATTTATACCTGGGTTTTAATGTTGTATTGTATAAACTCATCCGTTCAAGTATTGCTGTACTTGAAGCTAATTTGTGTACTTTTTATAAGTAATATTATATTCTCCTCAATCTTTCAGTTGTGGAGCATTCGTAGATAAAATGGTTGATATTTACATATTGTGATGGATAAATAAAACCGACTTATAAGCATTTAATGGAGTAACTTGTATGAAAACTACGTAGAGACACATGCATACGACTAGAATAAATTTTTTATATATAAATATAACTATAAATAATGTATATACATTAAGCATACTTAAAGAATATCTGTTTTAAAAACCATGGTTATTATACATATTTGTACAAAGAAATACACATCTAAACACATGTAATCAAATTATAAATGTTTGTATGCACAAGGATATTTAGTACATTAGTGTTTGAGTATGGTAGTTATGTAGGAAGGGGGCAACTCTTGAGTAGTCTTCTGTAGATATGATAGTTATCTGTGGATCTTATGTTTGGGGGTAGGGAATTCCATAGTTTGGCTACAGTCTCCTATCCTACATCCACATAATGTTTGCATATATCCTTTGTATTGAGTCCCCATAAAATCTATGTATCCATTCTATCTAGGGTCCCATGAGGTTCATGCAGTCTTCCGGCCTAAATGCATAAAATTTAAGCAGTCATGCTACAGGAAAGGTCTAAATTCTCCATGAAACAATGACCCTGCAATGTTCATTCCAAACGTTATGCTTATGTAACATATGTGGTTTGTTTCTGACCAAGGTTTGTGTAGTGACCAACTGCTCTGGCTAAGGCCACTAACGCCTATGGCCTGCCTTCAACTGAAGCCGTTGGGATGTCTAAATTCAGTCACTGGTCACAATTATCATATTAACCAAGGCCAGTTATCGAATAAACAAGCATTTACAATGGAATAGGTCTCCAATTTCTTGAGTTAGAGCTATTGGCACTGTAAATTCATAAATGGACTTTTCTTGCCACATAAATTGGTCAACCCTGCCTCATAATTTCTTCTTTTCCTGCCATATATATACAGTGGCCCTGCATATGACGAAAGCACTTCCATTTACCTTCTTCCTCTATCTTAAAACTTTGACAATCATCATATAAACCTTTATCAGAAATAAACGTTTGACATTAGACTAATGCACAAAACACCATAACAAAAATATGATTTGGGATGGATTGGAGGGCAAAAGGTAAGAGGCAGTAAAGATGGAGAAGACAAGTGGCATAAGGTACCCCTTATTTTTTTGTTTTTCTTGTACGGTGGGGTCTTGATTAAGGGATTGCCAATCTGCAATTGAAATTCCCTGGTTTAATATATTTCTGATTTTTGTTCCTGATGAAAAGTGGTCCTGTTCCGTGTATTGCTTTGTGGATGATACAAAGCAGCTTGAAAGTGGGTCTTTAGGTAATCAATGTAGAGCCCTCAAGGCAGGGGGATGTGGGCTTGTGGCTTTACATGTCAGAGTACTCTGGCAGCAGGGTTCTGAAACCATTGTAGTCTTTTCATAGTTGATAAAGATGATCTGTGGTAGAGGCCATTGGCATAATCATGTTTCTGCAGTACAAGAGACAGTAGCCTGGACGTGGGGGAAAGATGGGTCACAGGGTTTTCATAGTTATGAGGTTTGATATTGCCAACGTTTCCACTTGGACGTTTATTGATAACTTTGAGTCCATAGTAATTCCAAGGTTTCTTACTTAGTTAGATACTTTAGACGGTGGTCCCAAATCTCCAGACGCAGAGTGGGTAATCATTTTTCTAGTTGCCCCATGTGAGTATTTTTGTAAGCATTCATTTTGAGATGGCTATATGTCATCCACTGATCAACGGCTTTGAGGCATCTGAAGATTTTTGGAGTTTCGGATGTCTTTGGGGCTTTCCAGTTTAATAGGTATTTGTGTCATCTGCATAATTGTAGCATGCAAGTTGAAATTTATTGATCATTGCCGATACTGACTTAATGGAGATGTTAAAAAGCATGGATGAGATGATAGAGCTTTTAGGGACCCTTGCTTTTGTGAAAGTATGATTTGGATGAGAAATGGGGTGTATGGATGGCAGTTTTGAATGTATGATGTGAGTCAGTTGAGCTGTCACCTGTATGTCAGTTTCTTGGGGACTTTGTATTAGAGTGATATGGTCAACTGTGTTGAAGGCAGCTGATAGGTCCAGAAGTAGTGTAGCAACCCTTTTGTTGTCTACTGTGTTTTTTAGTTCATCCCAGATGGTGATGAGGACAGATTCTGTGCCTCTTACTGGGCGGAATCCTGTTTGGTAGCAATGAAGCGTAGAAAGGATGTGTAGAGCTACTGGCAGCTTGTTTGTAACAATATTGTTACAACTAAGACCTCAATGGCCTATGACAAGTAGCGCTCTTTTTTTTTTTTTTTTTTGCATAGAGCGTATGACCTCTTGTATACTTCTGTGGGCTTCCAGCTATTTCACTTGTTAGTTTGTGTCCTTCCTTCCTAGTGGTTAGTCATGCCTATTTGTCCCTCCTCCTGTGTAATTACGCTTTGTCCTGTTAATCTCATCTGTAGGACTTTTTTACTTTTTATTTTATTTTTTTACTTAATTTCCTGCTCCTGTCCAGGAAAGCTTTCCTTTTCATTTGCAGAGAATTCTTGCTCCAAGTTTAGCTCAGCTGTAAACAAGGCAATAAATCAGGCTGTTATCTTGGTCACATTTGGTCTTTTTGGGCTTGCTACACCCTCTTTCAGCTGCCTGGCTCCCACCACTCTTTGGCTTGGAATTTCTTCATGAAGTGTGCTTGCTTGTGGTGAGAACAAGGGCAGAGGATTCCTTGCGTGCAGCTTCATTAGTGCACCTCAGTTCACACACTCCAAGCTCTCAGCTGTGTCAGTGCGAGGACCCCACGCACCCTGTCTGCCAGAGCACCTCAGTTCTTACAGTCGGTACACACACACTGCTGTTGCAGTACTGGGCCCTCGCGTGCAGGTCCATCAGTGCATCTGTTCTCCCCTGGCGAGGTCACTTCCTTTCCTATACTGGAACCCCCTCACATACAGTTCTTTTATGGCAGGTCAATTCTAATATTCAATCTTACTACCAAGCCAATATTGAACCCGAAAGAGCAAAAAACAGCTCAACCAGTGCACATCAAGTCTAACATCCAACGCCACTGTTGATGGGAACCACCATAGCTTCACCAAAATTCATAATTTCTAACATAAGGCTCACACACATGCCCTTCTAGATGCCTCGCTTCTGTAGTTCAGAGGAAATGCCACTCCCATGCTGGGCCCCACTTGCAGCTTCACCAAGGCTCCTCCAGGCTAACACTGGCACGCCGATACTAGGCTCCATTAAGATACATCACTTCTGACCATGTGTGTCCATTATTATTCCAGTACTTCAGCCCACATACAACTGTTAGTGCACCTCAACAGTAACCTGCAGCGCCCCGTTATTCGAATACTAGGAAATACAGTGTTCCGTTTCTCATTCCTGACATGCTGCCTTTGTTATTCCAGTACTGGCCTAGGACACAGCTCTGCCTACACCACCAATCCTGATCTGAAGCACCCCAATGTTGTATTGGGGTTCGCATACAAATCTGCTGATGCACCTCCTGCTGTTCTACAGTGGTTTACTATAAATCTTTCACGTCTGTGCGTGGAAGCCACAAGTTACTTGTTGGGTCTAGAAGTGTCAAAGTGGTTTTCCCATTCTGTGGAAAATGTCAGTACATACATGCCCTGGTTATTTACCTGCCTGTTTCTCTCATCTTCTTCTTTTTTTTTTTTTTTTTTCACTAATATTCACTTTTCTTTCTTTTCACACTTCCTTTTGTCTTTCATTCGCTAGCTTCCTTCCCATTTTAGGGTCGAGCCTGCGTTGCATGCGCTCGCGCATGCGTTTCGCAGGGAGACTCTTTTGTATTTATAAAAGGGCTCGGAGCCCTGTCAACTTCACGTCCGTGTTTTTTATTGGTTGGTGGGCTTCCCTCATAAAATGTGCTTGCTTTCATTAGTCGAAGGCACGCATATGGCATGCCTTTTCCGTGGCTAGCGACCAAGTACAGAAAACATGCGAGGCTCGCTGTTTTCCATCGGGCTTGTGGACTTTTTTTTCTCTAATTTACGAGCCAGATCTCGCTTGGCAGAAGTCAAGCGCTTTACGTACTTGATTTCACTTTTTCGGGTTATGTACATAAATGCACTTTTGCCCGATAGGTGAAAAGTCGGGTTAGGAGTTTACAACGCGATCAGCTCTAACATGAGCAAACGCGAGACCCGATGCATTGTACATGCTTGTTTCTTTTGTCGTAACACTTTTGCTCGATTACCTCCTTAGTTGTGTTTTCATTTTCTTGTTCTTTCTTTCCCTTCTTTTTATTTCTTTGTGACCCCCTTCTCTTTCTTCCGCTTGTTCGTTATATTCCTTGCACTCTCTTTTTCTGCACCATCCGCTTTCTCTCCTGAGGCCTAATTATCAATAGAGCAACAGGTGCAGTGACACTGGGACCTAGAGACCCCACTCAACTCTAATTACTGCTGTATTTTTCTACCAAATTTGCAGTCAACCATTTTCCTTTTTTACTCCAGGACCAATGACACTGTTACTATGCCACTTGTCTTCTCCATCTTTACTCCCTCTTACCTTTCGCCCTCCAATCCATCCCAAATCATATTTTTGTTATGGTGTTTTGTGCATTAGTTTAATGTCAAACGTTTATTTCTGATAAAGGTTTATATGAAGATTGTCAAAGTTTTAAGCTAGGGTAAGAAGGTAAATGGAAGTGCTTTAGTCCTATGCAGGGCCACTGTATATATATGGCAGGAAAAGAAGAAATTATGAGGCAGGGTTGACCAATTTATGTGGCAAGAAAAGTCCATTTATGAATTTACAGTGCCAATAGCTCTAACTCAAGAAGTTGGAGACCTGTTCCATTGTAAATGCTTGTTTATTCTTTTATTTGATAACTGGCCTTGGTTAATGTGATAATTGTGACCAGTGACTGAATTTAGACATCCCAACGGCTTCAGTTGAAGGCAGGCCATAGGCGTTAGTGGCCTTAGCCAGAGCAGTTGGTCACTACGCAAACCTTGGCCAGAAGCAAACCACATATGTTACATAAGCATAACGTTTGGAATGAACATTGCAGGGGCATTGTTTCATGGAGAATTTAGACCTTTCCTGAAGCATGACTGCTTAAATTTTATGCATTTAGGCCGGAAGAGTGCATGAACCTCATGGGACCCTAGATAGAATGGATACATAGATTTTATGGGGACTCAATACAAAGGATATATGCGAACATTATGTGGATATAGGATATGAGACTGTAGCATTATGTTGTTGTGGAATGGTGGTCCACACAGATCAGGGGCTTGGAACAAAGGAGGATCCAAAGGCACACATATTATGGTCATCAGGACAGGCAAGGATGGCACACTGAACCAGGATCTAAGAAAGGGGGGCATGAACATTATTGAGATCTAGGACAGATGAGAACTATAGACATTTCTGAGACCTAAAACATAGGACCTTGGGTGCCCAATTGATCATGGATGGACCTTACCTGGCATCCGAGTCACAGATGGTCATGGGTATGAGCCTGGTTTGTGTAGAGGAGAGCCCTATACGTTTCCAAAGTGTCTGTAGTTAAAATGCATTAACCTTTACTTGAGTCCCGAGCTAGTATCATCTACATTACAAACTCTGGGATAGAGTAGGACCATTAATGCTACTGGCTTCTTAGCCTGAAGATAACTTGTCCTTCGCCTCTATCAAATATAGAGGATGAGCCTCACTGGAACCTAGGACCGAGGTAGAACATGGTGAGCGTGCAGAATAGGGTCAGAGAAGACCAATCTATATTATGAGGATCCAGTGTAGGGGATTTCCATGAACATTAGTGGGACCTAGGGCAGAGAAGACTGTGGATGTTAAAAAGGATTTATAATACAGGAATGGTGGATGTTACAGGAGTTTATTATGGCTTGGAGTCGGGTACTGTGGACAATATAGGATGCAGATGAACCACAATAATTATTTTAGGAATGACTGTAGCAGGGGACCATCAACAAAATGGGCAGAGGCATTGACAACATATGGGGCCGCAACAGGGGAGTACATAGCTCTGGTACAGAGCTCTAGAGCAGGACACCTGTGGACTCTAAAAGGCCCTAAGTCTGAAGAGGCCCACGTATACTATGTATCTTGGACAGAGGATAGACTTTACCGAGATGCAAGACAGAAGAGCCTGAGCATTACTGGGGACGTGTTTATCTTTGTTTGAGTCTGCCCAGGGTGGGACTTCATCCCCCCCAGGCTTCTCTGCTGTCAGCGCGCCATTTAAGCCCAGGATAACACCCGCTGCGCGGGCGTGCCCTGGAGTGTGCCCGGGCCAAGACTGCCCGTCTTCGTCCGATGGAGACTGGGTTGGGTACATCTCCCTGAGTTTTAGAAGTAAGCTTATTAGGTGGCTAACCAGAGGCCATTTTAAGAAATTTTAGCCACCCTTCTGTAAAGAGTGGCATACCTGGGGAAAGAAATTCCTGACATATTCAAGAAGTTGCAACCTTCTGTAAACAGTGGCATACCTGGGGGGGAAAACATTCCCGACATATTCAAGAAGAAGTTCTAACTATCTAACTCACCCTTGGAGACTGCCCCAAAACTGGCATTTCAAGTTCCCAGGGTAAATCCTCCCTCTCTGCTGACTAAAACATTGTGCAGTGAATTTGATGTTGCATCTTGTGCCACTGGTGATCCTTCCACAGGGGATGAGGGCCCCCCATTAAGCCCGGTCGTAACGGTGGTTTCCAACATACAGTGTACAAATCTGTTTGGGCCCCTGATGGAGGAAGGGGGGGTCACCTGTCTGCGCTTCACATGTACAACCTGGAGCATGTGTCGCTGACAATGACATGACCAACTTGCCCCATGACACTGGTAGATTGTCACTGTCTTATGAGGGAATTGATTTGGCCACTGTTCTTCAGAGGGTGGATGAAGTCAAGAGTTTGGTGTTATTGTTGAAGGACGCTTTAACAGGGGACAAGGTACAGAAGCATGTGTGCAAGTGTCAGAGGTCAAATGGTGGTGGGATTACCATTACGTCCGAGTTTAGGTTGAGAGCAGACCCCTTTCCCGGGGGGGGGGGGGGGGTTTGTTACTATTCCCTCTCCAAAAAGTCCATCTATACCTTGTGCAGTGGGATCCCAGCTTGCGCTCGCAATTATAAGGCGGACGCATAATACAGTTTCCAAAAATAAGAATCCCTCTGGGTTACAAAGCCCCGTTAAAACCTTGACCTTGTTAATGGTCCTCGGGGGGGGGGGGGGGTTGGGGGGCGGTACCCAGGCACCTGCTGGGGCTGTAAGCTCTACTGCACATTTTACTAAGTTTTCTACCAATGTTGTTTACTTGACTGGCACAAGTCGGTCAGCTTTTATGGAACAGGGCCAAGGACTGAGGAATAAAGGTGGCACCATTTATATGGCTGAGGTACCTAAATTAGAAGTAAAACGCACATCACTGTCCCATCAATATCTTACAAATTGATTAATCTGGTATAACACCGTATTAAACACAGTGGTTTTATTAGTACACAAATGTATGTAAATGAAATTAATCATGACAGATATATTATGAAACAATCCCCCCAAAGACAAAACACAAAAATCAATAATTCAACTTATATACAATATATAATGACACAAAGCTACAACACAGACCAACATAAAACCAAAGCAAAAGACAAAATCAAAAACGCCGGACTAACAAATACTGACATCCATATATAAAAACAGAAAGGTCCCTCTACCATAATCAAAATCATAAATATATACAATCATATATTATGCAACTCAACATGCAGTCCTTTTTCACTGCAAACAATTTCTCTGATAATTTGTTTCGAATTCATATAGAAATTAATGTTCAGAATAAATCTCTGCACGATATAGGAAATGTCCTGAAAGATGTAAAGGGATGATGTATATAAATCTTATCCGGTCTCCACTTGTAGCTATCAAATTTTCATAATTCCTCCAAATAGTGATTATTTCTCATTGAGGCCGACGCGCGTTTCGGTGGACTTGCACCTCCTAATATTCACAGAATACTCGAGCCACCTTCATCAGGGCACTGTAGGATACTGATAAATCATGTCAGTCTAGAATCTAAACATAATAGGGAATAAATATCTAAATTTAATACTCCTACATCTATACAGGGGATTGTCAAGTCTGTTCCTGTGACACCAGAAAAATACATTGAGCGTGAAATTTGATAGCTATTCAACACCATTAAACCCGTGCAAAAACAAAAAAGACTGAAACCAAATAAACCGCAAATAAAGTTTTTAGCCGCATACAGAGCCTCCGTAATAAACAAATATATGCCAATAATGTCTAATTCCTCATCCTACCTGATGGTATTAGCAGACCAAAGTAACTCCAAATGCCACTCGTAAGGATAGGGGGGCTTGTTCACTCTAAAATAGCAGACAACAAAAATAAACTGCTGCAAGATCATCCAAATACGTATCCATTACAAAATAGTTTCGTATCCTCAAAGTACAGCAAGGTCAAATCTGCCTATCAAACAAATAGTAAGCAACACTTAGCCTCGAGCGTAGTCACTTGATGTGTTATCAGCTCTTCCTCTACCTCAGTTGCAGTCATTTACCAAACCTAGCGCAGCCCCAATCCATGCCGCTTTTATATTTAAAACCGAACCCCGGGATGGAGTGAACATCAAGAAGGGACTATCGGCCCACATGTGTGCACATCACCCAAGCGAGGCGGCGGCCATGTTGAAATGATGGCATATTACTAGAAAATTGCAAGCAAATGCTGCCAAGCGCACATGTCGGCGCAGATAGATAAATGACAACATAAAATACTAAAATATATTGAACTGACAACGAAGTATCTACAGAAATGATTCTGTATAATAAATCTAAAGAACAAACTAAATTATGGCAGCCAGGTAGGAGTGGAGGCAAGATGTATACACATTACAACAGAGCATTATCAAAATCGCGCAAATACGCGATTAATTTATATGATGACAAATTAGCAATTTCAGGCATACAAAAAAAGTCCCTAATGGTAGATAGCATGGCAAAGAAAAAAGCATAAAGAGAGGGTGGAATGATATACATGTACACCCCATAATTAGAAAGTAGAAATATATCAATCTGGGAAGAATGGAATAATGAGTCCAGGTAGAAAGAAGAAGCTACTGGCATAGATTAGAGGGCATTATACCAAAGTATTTCCTCGGTCAGACCTTTCTCAAAGGTCCGTGAAAGAAAAATCCAGAATACCTCTAGTGGATTCCACACATGCACCCCCTCTCGACCACATTTTTCCAATATGGTCCATCTTATCTCGTCTTCCCTGTGGTTATGTGTAGCCCAATGAGCAACCAACCGGGCATTTAATTTACACGTTTTTATCGCAGACTTGTGTTCCCATAGTCTGGTCCTGAACTCTCTAGATGTCTCACCCATGTAACCTAGGTTGCATGGACACAGAATCAAATACACCACATTTTTGGATTTACAATTCGTCATGGTTGTCAAAACAAATTACCCTCTGGTACTTTGGAAACCTATGATTCCCTGATAAATAAGGTTATCTACTGGTTGCATGGCCAGCCTAATTGCCTCAGTCATTCACGCTGATATTCTCGAGGTGGGCAGACACAGCCAACCTGGCTCAAATTTTTATTTTATTTTTATTTGCTTCGTAGACAGGTTGTTGGTGGACAAACTTATGGATTTTGAATTACGTACCTGCCACCTTAGAGATTTGAGAGGGGTTGGCATTATACTTGTAAGTCTCCCACCCACCGTCTGTTCACTTACATACTCTGATGGCCTAGCTTCAACACAAAAGTGTGCTTTAGGCCCGGTAGTAAAATCTTCTCATATACTACCAGTATCTGATTGACTAAATATTTATTTATATTCAACAGTCTCAACCTCGTTTTTGGAGGTTAAATCTGGAGTACACAATGAGGATATGCATTAAAGGGAGGCTCAGCGTCCCAAGCCTAGAGTTGTGGCCACTAGCTCGGAATTATCTATTATGTCCTGGAACTTAGCGGGGCTTGATAGGAAGATGGGAGACCCTGAGTGGGTCAACTGCATCAATATGCAGGATATTTGCCTTTTTCAGGAGAGTTGGGTTGAGGACCCAGTTTAAATAGAAGGGTTTTTATATATTGTTTTGCTGCTCAGCCCGCAGAGAGGGGTATAAAAATAGATTCACCCAGTTTATTGGGAGTACAACTTTATATTTGATTGAGACTTTTAAGTTTATCATAATTAACATATCCCCCGGTCTGTCCCACGGGGATCAGAGTCTCAGACCCTGGCACAGCTGTCTGAATTCTTGGACACCTTGCATCCTTTGACAAATGTAGTGGTTTCAGGAGATATGAACTGTACTTTTTGAACCTTCTTGTTTAAACAGTGATTTAATAGATGAAGATGAATTTTAGGGTATTCCACAATTAATGAATAAACAGTGCATTTGTTCCTGTGCTGCTTCCCAGTTGGTATCCTTCTGTCTTAAACATGGACTTAGGGCCTGCAATGGCCGTACTCATTCTGATTTGAGTGCTGCGTCTACCTTTAAGCGAGGCCAGTCTTCTAGTGTAATTGACTATTTCTTAGTGGATGTTAGGTTATAGCCTTTTTTTAAAGATATGAAGGTGAATTTAAGTCTTGAGAGTGATCATAATCCTCTGCTCCTTACCTTACACAATGGTGCATTTAGGAGATCACAGAATGACCATCTTACTGTGGTCCCAGCACCACTGTTGAATAATAGATATACTCGTGTTTGTTGGCCAAAAGTGTTGTCTAATCCTTACTTGATTAATGGAATCAATCGTTTGATGTTATGGTCGTTTATAAGGAGTATGAAGTTAATAACATTCCTATTCTTAGTATTCATGAATATATGTTAAAGAAACTGCTGAGTTTTTTTTTTTTTTTTTCTTTCTTTCTTTCTACAAAAAGACCACCATCAAGCATTCTGATGACAACTCTAAAAATGTGTTGTTCAACAAGGATTGTTCCAAGGCCAAGTTAGCATTAAAAACAGCTCTTATGACACGTTTCCAGAGGGTGATAAAATCTGCCTGTATTAGGGACTTATTGTAGGCAAATCTAGCTAGGAAAAGTTGGGAAGATACAACCTAGCAAAACTTGCTTGATGCAATAAAACATAATGACAATGTGACATTCTAGAAGCTACTGTCTAACAGACAAAGAGGGGGCAAGAGCACTATTTGTAACCATATTCAACCTGAGAGTTGGGTGAACCATTGTTTTCAACCTTTATGCTTTACCTTGCAATCTCTCAATTCATGAACCTCTTCTTCAGCAGCTGGTTAGAACGAACTATCTACCTAACGATTTAGGATTAGACTCCCCTATTTATGAAGATCCAATTATTTTTACCTTGGAGGAAACTACAGCAGCAATTAATTCCTTAAAATCTGCTAAAGTGCCAGGCCAAGATAAGATACCGGGGAATCTCTATAAATCCGACCCAGTAATATGGTCCTGGTATATAAACATGATCTTGAACGAGATTGCAGCTGGGGGCCCAATTCGGAGTACTTGTAAAGGGGCTGAAATCATTCCCATCTATAAAAAGGGTGATGTGAGCTCCCCTGTAAACTACAGACCTATTAGCTTTATTGAAAATCTTTAGAAAATCTTTGCTAAACAGCTTTTGGAAAGGCTGTTAAGTTGGGTTCAAGACCATCAGGTGCTATCCCCACTCCAAGCGGGTTTTCGCCCAAAAACCACTACAGTAGATCAGGTTTTTAGGCTGATGCTTTTATATTGGAAATATGTAGTCCTTGCCAAGCAAAATTTATATGTCGTTTTTGGGGACATTCGATCTGCCTTCGACATGTTTCTCAGAGAGAAACTATAGGAAGTGTTGCATGGAATGGGTACTCCTACCAGTATAATCCATCTAGTACAACGGCTACAGGAGAACACATATGCTTATGTGAGATGGGGTAACCAGGGAGAATTAACAGATCCTTTTCCCATTCAGCAGGGGGGGGGGGCGAGAATGTGTTTTGGCCCCAACCTTATTTACCTCATTTATAAATGAGGTGGTACAAGTTTTGTCTGTCAGAATGATGTCCCCTCTTTAAATGCCCAGAAAATCCCTACATTACTTTTCGCAGATGATTCTCATCTCTAAGACACCAATGGGTCTTCATATTTTTGTCGACTGGTTCAAATCTTACTGTGCAGATTATGGCCTGGAACTGAATGTTAATAAAACTAAATCAATGGTGTTTAGTTCAGGATCAATTAGGAGATGTACTATTATTTTAAATGGGACCCCTTTAAGTAAGGTCAGTTCAATAGACTACCTGGGTGTGAGGATTTCAAATAATTTACAATGGGAGGATCAGATTAGTAAAAGGGTGGCACTTCTTCAGTTTGGGGCGGGCACCATCCTGCGTTTCTATAAAAGTACTGTAACAAAAGCTGTCTCTATAGCTATTAAGATTTATTTGGCAAAGGCACAGGGCGTGGCTGCTTACGGTGCCGAGGTGTGGGGGTTTTATAATACCAATAGATTGTCTGTGGGTGAAAACAACTTAGCCAGGGCTCTACTTGTGTGTCCTCTTAGTACACCCTTGACCCCGGTTTTTCTGGATCTCTGGTTTAATTGTATCTCTGATCTGATCTGATAGCAGCTCTGAGACCCTTACTCTTTTGGGTAAGAATCTGGACCACACCTGAGTTTATCAGATACAGGGATTCTCTTCTTGACCTTCTAAAAAGACTGAATGCAGTTTCTATCACATGGCTCAGGCATGTGTCAAGATGGTTTTGTACCTTGGGGCTTGAAAGTTTTTAAATTCTGTTTACTGGTCTTATGTAAGAAACATTCTCCTCCTTTGTACATCACATGGTCGGCTGACTAATTAGTTTTTTTGATTTCAAGTGGTATTCCCAGCTCAAATTTTACCTAGACCTTATACCCGATTTACTGGGAAAGAGTTTGTACGCTCTTTCGTTTTTGGTGTTTATTGCTGTTGTCTTTAACCAGCAGTTGGAGATCATCATCATCAACATCTGGTCTATGCCCCGCCTGTTGTGACAGTATTGAATCTGTTGAACATTTCATGTTTTTCAGTCTGGCGTACATCATTCCCCGTCATAAGTGGATTTGTACAGTTTGCCGAAATCTGGGCATAAGAATGTTGCACTGCTTTAAGGATTCCTGAAAAGTGATACTTCAATTATTTTAATCTCTGTGGTTAGCAAGTTCCTTATGGCTGCCTGGCATATACACCCTTCTTTTAAAAAAAGTTTAAAAAAAAATTCTTGTAAATAAGTATGTTTTGGCTAATGAGTGGGAGGTTTCTTTTTTTATTGTAAATATTGATTGACTTTTTAACTCCCTGTTTTTAATTTATTATTTACTTTCCTCTTACCTAATTCATGATCTCGGATTGTTTTATGGTTTTTGGATTTTCCTTTGATGGTTATGTTCACCAAATAAAGCTTGTGTTTACTACTACTACTACTACTGGGTTCTGTAACGGAGAACATCCATAAACATTATGGTGGTCTAGCATAGAAAGGGGAGGTGGACATTACTGTGATCCAGAACATGTCGTTCATGGAGCTATTACAGGGACCTATTCAGGCCTCTCAAAATCAATCGCTATGGCTAGTCATTTTATCAAGTTGAGCTATTTTTAGGACCTACTCACTGCTTCTGGTGAGTTGACAAAGAACAGGTAATTTTTTCAGTCAGAAAATAAAGGAGCAATAATAACATGGTTAAATCCTGTTCTTGTCACATTTGCCCTCTGTTCAGAGACCGAGGTCAAAAGTCAGTTTATCTTCTTCCAATTAATTGTCCTTCTGACTGCAGAGTTCCTGAATTTTGTAAAGTGAACTGTGTGACCTGCTGTACAATGAGTTTGACATCAAAGGGTGTAGGGTATCGGGTTTTTCCTGACCCACATTTTAAATAAGCAAGTCAACTGTAGAAACACTTAAGAAAAAAATTATCTATTTCAGTAGTAAAGGTAAAATATGTTTTCTGAAACCCAAATTCTTAGATTGTGTATTAACAATATCGTTTTGTCAGTAAAGATGCACGTTAGTGGGAAGGTTTTTGGACATTTCTTGGAAGTTTGCTGTCTGTGAATGACAATGTGCTACCACATCATGGTTTAGTAATATATTTATTAAAAGTGCTTAAACATAAACTGAGAAACACTTCTGCCCTGATGGCAATGCTATAACAAACTAAGATGTAATTCATGGATCGTTTAGTCTATTTAATCAAACAAAATACTTTTTTGTACAGAATGGCTGAGCTCACATATTTAAAGGTTCACTCGTATGTGAAAATGAATAAAAAGCAGACTCTGTAAACTAAAATATTTGCGTAGGGTTACACAGTTTGAGACTTGTTTACAAGTCGAGTACATTACAGTTAGGTAGAGTAGATTATTCAAGTTACTCAACTTGCAGTCAGGGAGTGCAAGAACATGCCAGATACTGCAGCCGAAGGAGTATGATGGGCCATAATGTCCCCTAGACACAAGGAGAGATAAAGATGGTATCTGGGATTAGCTGGCTGGAGAGATGCCACTGCTATGATGGAGCAAGGTCAAACTGGATGTTATGGTTATTAAGAGGGCTAAGGAGACCACAGGCATTAAAGGGCATAGCCCCCACATGGTGGATTGATTTGTTATTTCCCTGTCAACACTTCAAAGTTGAAGTTACAGTATGTGACATACTGGTTACTAGTACACCTCAACACTGGTAACCCCATACTTCCAACCAATTTTAGCAGATGATTCCCTCTTGCCCTTGCCACGACACTTTGCACTGCCTGATGTCTTTTTGCCTCAAGAGCTTATTCTGCGTACCTCCATAGACATCCCTTGTGCCAGGGCTGAATCCCCAATGCCCCATTTTACGACGGTTTCTTAAGGGAAACACGTAATCATGTTTTGAAAGGGTTTTTGACCATAAAGGTATCATTTTTGATTGTCATAGTTGGAGGGAATTTGTAGGTAGGAAATACAACTGTTTGCTTTCTCCTGCAAACCTAGATGTGGTAATAACTGTGGGGCGCGCACACACACACACGTAGAAAGCAGTTCATTTTCAGTGGGCGTTTGATACTAGTGGTGGTCAACTGCAGCTACATAGATTTTGGCATGAAATAAATTGCCTTACATGGGGTCTTTCAGTTCTACCTGTTTTGAGGTCAAACCCGCAAGAGCATGCGCATGCACTGTTGCTTGCAAGACTCTTGTGGTCAGTAAGGAGCTTGGCACTCACCCATGGCTTACCATACGTTGCCGTAATTTTTCATTCTTCTTTGATGCCTTCTCATTAGGCTATGATTGCCATGCGCCGCTTCCGTTGCTGTCCATGTCGCACAGACCAGGTACAGATTAATTACCTTTTTTGTATTGGTGACGGTGTGCTGTATATTTGCTGCTTGCGCTGGAATTCAGGTACTATTTTTCAGAGTTCTGACAGTCAATGCTGGCCGCATCCTAGGTATTTTTTTTTCTTTCTAATATATTCTTGTTCTCCCCCTCATGCCCATCTCTTCAGTTTTAACCTAAGAAAAAGCGCAATGAAGTGGCCAGTGTTGGCCACTTCATGGCACTTTTAAGTTCATACTGTCTAAAACTATTGATTTTGCCAGTGCTTGTTTCTGCTTACGAGCAAGCAATACTCTGAACCTGTATTGCATATAAAAGCTACGCTCAAATCATAGGGCGCTTTTCCCTGCATAGGAATTCTCAGGAGCTTACTGGTAAATAAATAACCAGCAAACTAAAAAGTTAAATCACCTTTGGTCGTTCATCAGTGCTCCTATGACCCCACTGTATTTTGTTTCGTCTACGTGTTGATCTTGGGTTTATCTGTTATGCAGTCATTGGTTTGGAAACCTGTCCGCGCCACCCAGCATATCTGTTTTTTTAAAAGTCGTGATTGAATGAATGGATCACAGACTCCAGCGAAACCACCTCTGCTAGGGAAGAGTAAATGTATAATTAGAGAACTTAAACCTAAAGTACACAGCTGGCCACACACATGCCTATGTACATTTGGTGGGGTGGCGCTCCAATCGAGACTTAATAAAGGAAAAAGAAACCTGCAGGTTATCCAAGGGTACAAGGAAATTTGGGATTGCCAGACGCGGGAATGACCAGAATTGCTGCCTAATCAGTAGAGTCCAACAACAGATTCCTTTAAAGTAATGTTAGTAACCACAATAATCTAGCACCATAATGTGTGCACCTTGTCGCTACTCGCAGTAGGACTGTGTTTAACACGTTAAAAAATGCAAAGACTGGGATCTCAAAATCCTGTTTGCATACATTAGCACACTGAAGATTTGTTAACTATGCAAACAATTGCACTTTCTGCTAAATCAGTAATGATTTTCTACAGTCTTTTGATGGGGCGCGCTTTCAGGAAAAAGCATTCAGACAGTTTGTGGTGCTCAATCCATAACTGATGACATTTTCAACTAACTAATCCACAATAAGAATTAATGTGTTTGCAACAACGTTCGTGCCGTAAGTATAGGTGGAAGTAATGGAGAAAGATGATCGGGAGACTAAACTGACCAGGGGGAACTCGAGGTGCTAGTCCAGGAAGTGCGCAAGATAGCACAGTCATCTGTGAAAGGAGTGCTTTAAATGAGGAAAACTGTAACAGATGGAGTGCAGCAACCTGCTAAATAGTACAAGACTGACCTAAACCACACCAGTTTTGCTCTTTTGCTATAGCTTCCAAATGCAGATAATTCAGGGGCAATTGTCACACAATTTTAACCCCTTCGCTGCCAGGCCTTTTCCCCCTCCTGTGCCGAGCCTTTTTTTGGCTATTTGGAGCAGTTCGCGCTTGGGCCCTCATAACTTTTTGTTCACGTAAGCTACCCACGCCAAATTTGCGTCCTTTTTTTCCAACATCCTAGGGATTCTAGAGGTACCCAGACTTTGTGGGTTCCCCAGAAGGAGGCCAAGAAATTAGCCAAAAAACAGTGAAAATTTCGTTTAAAAAAAAAAGAAATTGGAAAAATGGGCTGCAGAAGAAGGCTTGTGGTGTTTTCCCTGAAAAGGGCATCAACAAAGGGTTTGCAGTGATACAATCACCAGCTTCCCAGCTTTCAGGAACAGGCAGACTTGAATCAGAAAACCCAATTTTTCAACACAATTTTGGCATTTTACTGGGACATACCCCATTTTTACGATTTTTTTGTGCTTTCAGCCTCCTTCCAGTCAGTGACAGAAATGGGCATGAAACCAATGCTGGATCCCAGAAACCGCAACATTTCTGAAAAGTAGACAAAATTCTGAATTCAGCAAGGGGTAATTTGTGTAGATCCTACAAGGGTTTCCTACAGAAAATAACAACTGAAAAAGAAAAATATTGAAATTGAGGTGAAAAAAACATCAATTTTTCTCTAAGTTTTACTCTGTAATTTTTTCCTGCAATGTCAGATTTTCGAAAGCAATATACCGTTACGTCTGCTGGACTCTTCTGGTTGCGGGGATATATAGGGCTTGTAGGTTCATCAAGAATTCTAGGTACCCAGAGCCAATAAATGACCTGCACCCTGCAGTGGGTTTTCATTCAATGCCGGGTATACAGCAATTCATTTGCTGAAATATAAAGAGTAAAAAATAGCTATCAAGAAAACCTTTGTATTTCCTAAATGGGCACAAGATAAGGTGTTGAGAAGCAGTGGTTATTTGCACATCTCTGAATTCTAGGGTGCCCATACTAGCATGTGAATTACAGGGCATTTCTCAAATAGATGTCTTTTTTACACACTGTCTTAGATTTGGAAGGGAAAAATGTAGAGAAAGACAAGGGGCAATAACACTTGTTTTGCTATTCTATGTTCCCCCAAGTCTCCCGATAAAAATGATACCTCACTTGTGTGGGTAGGCCTAGCGCCCGCGACAGGATACGCCCCAAAACACAACATGGACACATCACAGAAAACAGACCTGTTTTTAGCAAAGTGCCTACCTGTAGATTTTGGCCTGTAGCTCAGCCGCCACCTAGGGAAACCTACCAAACCTGTGCATTTCTGAAAACTAGAGACCTAGGGGAATCCAAGATGGGGTGACTTGTGTGGCTGGGATCAGGTTCTGTTATCCAGAATCCTTTGCAAACCTCAAAATTTGGCTAAAAAAACACATGTTCCTCACATTTCTGTGGCAGAAAGTTCTGGAATCTGAGAGGAGCCACAAATTTCCTTCCACCCAGCGTTCCCCCACGTCTCCCGATAAAAATGATACCTCACTTGTGTGGGTAGGCCTAGCGCCCACGACAGGAAACGCCCCAAAGCGCAACGTGGACACAACCAAATTTTTGAAGGAAAACAGAGGTGTTTTTTGCAAAGTGCCTACCTGTAGATTTTGGCCTGTAGCTCAGCCGCCACCTAGGGAAACCTACCAAACCTGTGCATTTCTGAAAACTAGAGACCTGGGGAAATCCAAGATGGGGTGACTTGTGTGTCTGGGACCAGGTTCTGTTACCCAGAATCCTTTGCAAACCTCAAAATGTGGCTAAAAAAACACATGTTCCTCACATTTCTGTGGCAGAAAGTTCTGGAATCTGAGAGGAGCCACAAATTTCCTTCCACCCAGCGTTCCCCCACGTCTCCCGATAAAAATGATACCTCACTTGTGTGGGTAGGCCTAGCGCCCGCGACAGGAAACGCCCCAAAGCGCAACGTGGACACATCACAGAAAATAGACCTGTTTTTAGCAAAGTGCCTACCTGTGGATTTTGGCCTGTAGCTCAGCCGCCACCTAGGGAAACCTACCAAACCTGTGCATTTCTGAAAACTAGAGACCTAGGGGAATCCAAGATGGGGTGATTTGTGTGGCTCGGACCAGGTTCTGTTACCCAGAATCCTTTGCAAACCTCAAAATTTGGCTAAAAAAACACATGTTCCTCACATTTCTGTGGCAGAAAGTTCTGGAGTCTGAGAGGAGCCACAAATTTCCTTCCACCCAGCGTTCCCCCACGTCTCCCGATAAAAATGATACCTCACTTGTGTGGGTAGGCCTAGCGCTCGCGACAGGAAATGGCCCAAAACACAACGTGGACACATCACATTTTTTCATAGAAAACAGTGCCTACGTGTGGATTTTGGCCTCTAGCTCAGCCGGCACCTGGGGAAACCTAGCAAACCAGCGCATTTTTGAAAACTAGAGACCTAGGGGAATCCAAGATGGGGTGATTTGCGGGGCTCTGACCAGGTTCTGTTACCCAGAATCCTTTGCAAACATCAAAATCTGGCCAAAAAACACTTTTTCCTCTCATTTCGGTGACAGAAAGTTCTGGAATCTGAGAGGAGCCACAAATTTCCTTCCACCCAGCGTTCCCCTAAGTCTCTCCATAAAAATGGTACCTCACTTGTGTGGGTAGGCCTAGCGCCCACGAAAGGAAATGGCCCAAAACACAACGTGGATACAACATATTTTTTCACAGAAAACAGAGGTGTTTTTTGCAAAGTGCCTACATGTGGATTTTGGCCTCTAGCTCAGCCGGCCCGGGGGGGGGAGGAGGGAAATGCCCTAAAATAAATTTGACCCCCCACCCCCCCTGCCCAGGTGCGACCCTTGCCTACGGGGTCGCTACCCCTGCGTGACATTGGCGCCAAAAAACAAATTCCCGGTGCCTAGTGGTTTCTGCCCCCTTGGGGGCAGATTGACCTAAAATCGACCAATCTGCCCCCAAAGGGGGCAGAAATGCTCTAAATACAGTTTGCCCCCCAGGGAAGCGACCCTTGTCTGATGGGTCGCTCCCCAGCTCTAAAAAAACAAACCAACAAAAAAAAACAAAAAACATTTGCCCTTGCGCCTAGAGGTTTCTGCCCCCAGGGGGGGCAGAAATGGCCTAAAATAAATTTGCCCCCCGAACATCCCCCCCCCCCCCCCCCCCCCCGGAGCGACCCTTGCCTACGGGGTCGCTCCCCCTGCGTGACATTGCCGCCAAAAAACAAATCCCCGGTGCCTAGTGGTTTCTGCCCCCTTGGGGCAGATTGACCTAAAATCGACCAATCTGCCCCCAAGGGGGGCAGAAATGGTCTAAACACAGTTTGCCCCCCAGGGGAGCGACCCTTGTCTGATGGGTCGCTCCCCATCTCTAAAAAAACAAACAAACAAAAAAAAAAATTGCCCTGGCGCCTACAGGTTTCTGCCCCCCCCCTGGGGGCAGATCGGCCTAATAATAGGCCGATCTGCCCCCAGGGGGGGGCAGAAATGGCCTAAAATAAATTTGCCCCCGAACACCCCCCCCCCCCCGCCCCCCGGAACGACCCTTGCCTACGGGGTCGCTCCCCTTGCGTGACATTGGTGCCAAAAAACAAATCCCCGGTGTCTAGTGGTTTCTGCCCCCTTGGGGCAGATTGAGTTAAAATCGACCAATCTGCCCCCAAATGGTCTAAATACAATTTGCCCCCCCAGGGGAGCGACCCTTGCCTGATGGGTCGCTGCCCATCTCTAAAAAAAAAAAAAAAAAAAAAAAAAAAAAAAACACAAAAAAAACACAACAAAAAAATTTGCCCTGGCGCCTAGAGGTTTCTGCCCCCCCCCTGGGGGTAGATCGGCCTAATACCAATAGGGCGATCTGCCCCCAGGGGGGTCAGAGATGGCCTAAAATAATTTGGCCCCCCCCACCCCCCCGGGGAGCGACCCTTGACTACAAGGTCGCTCCCCTTGTGTGACGGCGCAAAAAAAAGATCCCTGGTGCCTAGTGGTTTCTGCCCCCCTTGGGGGCAGATTGACCTAAAATCGGCCGATCTGCCCCCAAAGCGGGCAGAAATGGCCTAAATACATTTTGCCCCTCCAGGGGAGCGACCCTTGTCCAAGGGGGTCGCTCCCCATCTGTAAAACAGAAAAACAAAAAAATCCCTGGTGCCTAGTGGTTTCTGCCCCCCTTGGGGGCAGATCAGCCGAATCAAAATAGGCTGATCTACCCCCCCAGGGGGGCAGAAATGGCCTAAAATAATCCCCCCCCCCCCCCCCCCCCCCCCCAGGGAGCGACCCTTGCCTAAGGGGTCGCTCCCCTTGCGTGAAATTCACGCAAAAAAAAACTCCCTGGTGTCTAATGGTTTCTGCCCCCCTTGGGGGCAGATTGGCCTCATCAAAATAGGCCCCTAGGGGAGCGACCCTTGCCTAAGGGGTCGCTCCCCACCTAAAAAAAAAAGAAAACATAACAAAAAAAAAAAAAAAGATCCCTGGTGCCTAGAGGTTTCTGCCCCCCCTGGGGGCAGATCGGCCTAATAATAGGCCGATCTGTCCCCAGGGGGGGCAGAAAAGGCCTTCCCAAAAAAATGCCCCCCTGGGAGCGACCCTTGCCAAAGGGGTCGCTCCCGTTGCATGAAATTCTCGCGCAAAAACAAACTCCCTGGTGTCTAATGGTTTCTGCCCCCCTTGGGGGCAGATTGGCCTCATCAAAATAGGCCAATCTGCCCCCAAGGGGGGCAGAAATGGCCTAAATATATATTGCCCCGTAGGGGAGCGACCCTTGCCTAAGGGATCGCTCCCCACCTAAAAAAAAAAAAAAATCATCACAAAAAAAAGGTCCCTGGTGCCTAGAGGTTTCTGCCCCCCCCCCCGGGGGCAGATCGGCCTAATAATAGGCCAATCTGCCCCCAGGGGTAGCAGAAAAGGCCTTCCTAAAAAAATGCCCCCCCCGGGAGCGACCCTTGCCCAAGGGGTCGCTCCCTTTTGCCAATTTCACTGAAGAAAAAAAAAATCCCTGGTGTCTAGTGGGGTTTCAAAAGCCGGATTGCAAGCAATCCGGCTTTTGAAACCTGTGAGAGACTTCAAAGGGAAGGAAATACATTTCCTTCCCTTTGAAGCCTCTCGGGGCCTCCCCCATGGGATTGAAAAAGAAATGCAAAAGCATTTCTTTTTCAATCGCGCTGGAAGCTCTGCTTCCAGCGCGATGGGGGAGACCCTGTGACTAATCAGCTCGCGCGCTGACGTCACGGGGGGGTTGGGGGGGGTCGGGGGTGGGAGGGGTCGGGGGTGGGAGGGGAAGGGCTTCCCCTTCCATCCCTGGCTTGGGGGGGTGGGGGGGAACCCCACAGAGGGAGCGAGAGCGCTCCCTCTGGGCTCTGGGCACAGGACGTAATGGTTACGTCCTGGGCACAGCAGCACTGTGCCTCAGGACGTAACCATTACGTCCTGGGCACAGAAGGGGTTAAAAGCTTCCTTCTGGAAAGCAAAGAAGCTAAATCTCCTTTCTATAGTTTCTCTTTGGAACAATCTCTTGAAATAATAACACCTACAGAAAGATAATAACAGGTGGTGCACCTCTTAGTTTTCTGATGTGCATTTCAAAGTTATATTTGACATCCCAGTGAGAAACTAAATATTTCCGTTTGTAAACACAAGAAGGTTTATTTTTAGTTGAATGTTTACATTGCCCACAATTGGTTTTGTAGGTTTTTATTTTTTTTATTTTTTATATTCGTTTTCAACCAGCATCTACATTTTCAAAGTGACCCCTGTCTCCAAAACCACTTTGGGCAAGACTGTATACAAAGAAGGCACTGAATGGCCATTTTCAGGGTACAAGGTGGCTTTCATCGAATGGGTCTGGAAACTGAATCTTTAGGCATAAACCAAGGCGAAGTGCCTTTCAAAACTATTAATTACCTCACTAATACATTGTAAACTTCTAAACCAACGTACCCTGCTAAAATCTCAGTGCCCCTCCCTCTAAACTCCCACCCCTTCACAACAAAACCTGCCATACAACTCCTGCACCCACTGACGTTACCTTCACCCAATCCATCACTTTGATACTAAAATATATCCACGGACCTCCCTGAGCTGGGTTTAACCCCTTGTGAGTACCTCCCCTACAACAATTGTCCTGTTTGCACACCAATTAGGGAAACCCACAGCTGTTTTCCTGTCTCGCCCAAGAGTCCTCTCACAAACATCTTGGGGTTGGGGGAAGGGGGATAATCAAACAACCTTAAGTCTATAACCTTACCTCTTGTCCAAAAGCTGTGCAGTCTTCAACCTAAGATTCAGCAGGAAATACTCCTTGCCACTTAATGACAAATGTACCCTATCCTGTCAAAACAAACACTGGTCTTAGACTCCTCATGATTTAAAGCTGAAATCCCTGTGAATCTGTAAAACCCTTGTTTCCCAAGATTGACATTCCTCATCTGTTTCTCAATAGCACTAGGCTTCCTGGAACCACTTGGATAGGTCAACAGCCCGCTCACAGGTACACTCTCCAAACTCATGGTCTTGTTTGTCCTTTCTGTTGAAAGAGCTGGGTTGTAGGATATTTTGGGAATTAGGTCAGGTTATTCTAGAGGGTTTACTCTTCATTCTAAAAGGTATGTGCATTTCTCTAGATTAGATATCTTTGTTGGGTAGGTGAGGAGGAAGGTTACAGTATGTAGAATGTTGACCTATACATAATGCAAATCATGCAGTAGTGTATTTGGAATTCAAATTACCACGGCAGAGGCAAGGAAGGCGGTGGACTATTGACAGGAGGGGGTTCCACATAGAAGATACAATTCAAAGGCTGAAAAGCAGATGTATGGCTTTCTTTGATTTGAATATAGGCATAGCAAGTATTAATTTAGTGTGATGTTGTTTATAAGGCATTCCTGTGTGGTCCGGTTATAAATGTGACTTATTTTCAGAAGAAGAGGAGGACAGAGATTGCTAGTATTGATCAGAACATTGGAGAAATTCAGTGTCTTAGAGACTTTGGCTAAGCCAGTAAGTGGGATTCCTGGCACCCCTCGATTCAGTTAACCATGTCAAATCAATCTTCATTGCTTTCACCAAACCAATTCCTGCAAAGAAACTAACCATTCTTTTCAAGGCATAGAACTGACTAATCTAGGCACTTCTACAAACATTGCGGTTGGATAAGGTAACTAACAATTTCCCCTACCTCATTCCACTCAAGCCACCATCCTCACAAACACCATCACCCAACAAATGAAGAAATGTCCCACAAGCCATACAACAGGAGTAGTGCTGCACAGACCAGCTACACAACCTATGAAACAAACAACATTTAATACAATCCTAAAGAGCATACAAAGAAAGTTAACTTAAACAACCTAGCATAACACTGAATACAGCTAGACCTCCACATGCCCAAAAGTTTTTAGCCTCTCTTCCAACATTCCCAGTCATTTGCCTTCTGTTGCAGCCCCATTTCTAAAGGAATGCGTCCAGTAGTTAGAAGAACCCAGGCTTAATTAATCCAAAACCTGCCATAGTGTGCCTAAAATTGGGAAGGAGGTCAAAAAAGGACCATCATGCACAAAAACCTGAGGTGGAGATATACCTTATAAACACATGAAATCAAACAGTCTAAAAACTGGATAACAGGAATGAGCAAAATTTTGTTACAGAATTGTCTCTTGACACCTCCACAAGCCAGCCTTACTGTTTGGTAACTGAACCATAATTCCCTCAGATGAAGTGGCCAGTCCTCAACAAAACACCTTTACCCCTCAAACCCACCAATTTTTAAATATTAAATGGCCTTTGATATAGCCAAACCATGCATAAGGAAAACAAAGCTGATTTCCAAGGAGAAAAACAACCAAAGACCCCTTCCCCACAAAATCTGATAACCACTTACTAGAAATTGGCCTGTGTCGGTTGCAACAAGCATCCCCTTTTCTAGCCCATCGTGCCGCCACTTCTCAGTTAGCCGAAAGTTTTCCCTGCCACAAATCATTGAAAGTACCAAAGGAAAAAAATCAAGAGAGGCAGTGCTTCTCTTCTGTTTAAACCATTGCTGAGGTCCAGGCTCAGTGACTCAGTGACTCAATGGCCAACCCAGAGGAGGCTGTGGGCACCTTCAGCATCAGAAAGAATTGCACCTGCCACAGCTAGTCATCATCCAGTGTCAACATTGTAAATCCATTAAATTCTTTCAAAAAGGTCACCTAGAATCTCCTCATGCTTGCTTTGATCTCAACCCTTTGGTGTTGTAAAATAGCCACTGCTTCAGAAAATAAAAAACCTCTTGCAAAAAGCTCAACCTGCCCTCGCCACTCTGTTAGCAAAATTCAAATGCCCTAGTAGACATTGTTATTTCCTCAACTCCAACTGGTGGGAATCCCCTACCGGTTCCAACAATTTATCCAAATTTGATTCAATAACTACCTGTCATACGGATTCTAGATGACACCTAGCTGGACAGCCAGTTGTTATTCATAGGAGGGATCTGATTCCAGGACCTTAAGCAAAACACATCTCCTTCTGTTGGTGTCCTTTAGTGCGAGCATCCAGCAATTGCTTTGTGCATACTCCTGTGCAAACATTTCATTTATCTTGCTTAAGTTTTGTGGTTTGGACCATTTATTCAGAGTCCCGCACCCCAACCCCCTCATAAGCTTTCTTATGGAAGTAGTCAGTCGCCATTTTTAACTTTGAGTTCGATGCACTGAAATAGACTCCCTAGTTATACATGGTATACTTGTGTGAGAGGACAGTGTTTAGAAGCCCGGATCTGATTAAACAAGGCGTGGTCAGAAACTGCGCTAATCCACACAGAATATCAATTGAAAGTGTGTTTTTTTTTTTCTTCTCCTTGTGATACCCAATTTGAAGAGACTCCTCATGCCCCTGTTACACACACACACAAAAGGGCTTAGTCCAAGGTGCAGGGCATTTGGTTACCATACAGTGGGCTTAACGCCTGCCCTTTATCCACCACTGGCTTGCTCCATTGTCCCTGTTATTTGCTTGCTTCTTATTTGTCAGTTTTCATATGCTTTCCTTCTCTTATGTATGTCCCACCCCTGAATCGTGGACTCGTTACTGTGTCCTTTCATTGCTCACTTTTTCATGTGATACTTTTTTTCTACGTACGTATGTTTTCCAGCTGCCTCCCTTGTGTACTTCTCCCCTCTCCATTCTGCTCCAGCCTACCCTCCATTTTCCATGGGCTTCCCCCCAGACCATCTCCATGGTCTGTATTTTCCTCAGTACCCCCTGCCCATCATCCATTGTCCGTGAGCTAGCCCCACTTGCTGTTTGTGTGCTTGCTCCAGACTCTGTAACCTGTTGTCTTTCCCTGCATCCATTTGCCTGCCTGCTCTCCCTCTGTGTTGCCTCGTCCTCCAACTTGCCCCCCCCCTTCTTCATACAAATGGGGGAGTGGGTTGGGTGGTGAGGCAAAATGGGAGGAAAGGGAAGAGAAAAATGACATGGGTTATGAGAGGGGACCAGAGAAATTAAAGCATGTGGCTAAAAATTTAAATAATGGTATTCCCAACATTTTTATTTATTTAAGTTTAACATCTACACAGTAAAAAGGTATCAAACTAAAATGAATCTAAAACCACTACTGCTTCATTGTCTTTCCAGTACTCTGTTAGAGCACCAGAAGGGAAGGGGACTTGCACTTTTGGTGCAATGCTGGTTCTTCGTATGTGCTGTTGGAGCACTAATGGGTCTGCATTTGTGCATGTGGTTGTGCACACGTTTTAATTTTTAGCAGTTGTCGTTCACTATTCATGCATGTGGTGATTGTGCATGCTTGTTTACATTGTTGGGGCTGGGGTGGTTCTTCGCACTTGATTGAACTGTTAACAGTTTAGGTAGAGCCTAGGCAGCGCACATGCACGGTCCGCAGGACATGCTGTATACAGTCTGTGGGCTTTAACCACTCCCACTATTGCCGTTTGTTCTTTGTTGTGCTGGTCTTAAATGCTTTCTTTAGATTGGTGCATTTTTCGTAATGTCCCTCCTTTGTGTGCTTTGTTCCCTCCCAGGCAATTTCAGTAAGAGAAAATTTTTGTTGGCCATCATACTGCATTCACGCTTCCTCCCTCGTGGGCATTGCAGCCTTTAGTGTTCTTTTGGTTATCCATAGCAATGTGTTCACACTAGTGAATACAGAGTGCTTAGAAAGGCTCCAATGGTTTCAGGTTTAGTTTGTTCTTATGCCTCTGCTCGAGTGCTGCTACCTGCTTTTCTGGTCTCTGTGGTAATTCCTCATATTAAGTCCTCTAAACAATCCTGCAGGCTGCTTCTCTGGTCCCGTCGGTAATTCCTCATTCTAAGTCTTCTAGGCAGTGATGGTAGCTGCTTCTCTGGTCCCAGTGGTAATTCCTCATTCTAAATCCTCTAGGAAAGTTTGCAGCTGTTTCCCTGGGCCCAGTGGTAATTTCTCTTTCTTAGTGCTCTAGAAAGTGCTGTGAGCTGCTTCTCCGGTCCTAGTGGTAATTTCTCTTTCTTAGTTCTCTAGAAAGTGTTTCTAGCTGCTTCTATGGTCCTAGTGGTAATCCCTCATTCTTAGTCCTGTAGACAGTGTTGCAGCTGCCTCCCTGATCCCATTGGTAAGTCCTCAATTCTAAGTCATCTGGGCAGTGCTGCATCTCTGTTCAGACATCCATGTCGCTCCAAATCAAAACACATAGTTAAAAGACAGTCATTTGCAACACCAATAGCTCTAACTCTCACAAATGTGAGACCTATTGCATTGCAAATGCTTGTTTTCCAAATGTGCCTATGCGGGTTTAGGATTGTGGAGAGTTTGCATTTGATTCATATGAAGAGCTGTGGAGCTTCCCAAACAATCCTACCCTTGGTCCTGCCGCCTAACACCAAGCTCCTGTGGTCAAAAGCTGAGCAGAATGAGCTCACTGCCTCTACACCACAGACAATAACAACCCGGCTAATTTTAGCAATATCATGACGTCTTTGCGGACATGGACTCGAATACAGTCTAAGGACTGAGATGCAGCGGTGTGTCCTTAGTAGCAGCAAACATCTGTCTCCCTGCTACTCAGCCCCCCAAAGCGCCCCACAAAATAAGGCCTGTTTATTAAGGCTTGTCTGTGCCTTTCAGCAGGTCTTTCAAGAGTCCCTACTTTATTGTTTTCATGTTATCACTGTATATTTGCATGTACATAGTGCACATCTATATTTGTGTGTGCGCTTCCGCAGCAGAAGTTTGCTGAAAGCCACACTCAACCTGTGTATCTCATTTTGAAGATCGTGTTGAGATCTGCTCGGTATTTGGGTAGTGGTTTCTTGAAGGCTTGTTCTTTTTGCTGTGCCATAAATGAAGCTTGCAATGCCACTTGCAAACGTTAAAAAAAAACTTTCAGTAAATAGGACAGAATATTTTTTCGCTCTCCATCTTAGAGCCAAAAGGAACGGCCTATGTAGTAGTTCTCCACATATCTGTTTGCATCTGAAGCAGTGCGGGTTACTTTATTTGCTTGGCAAACTTATTATAAATACGGTAAAAGGTGTACGTTACCCATAATGGAATATATTATAAGTTAAACATTATACCCTTCCTCCCCTCTTCTTATGTCTACCTTTTGACAGTCCAGCTGACTAAACAGATGCACTATGTATCATGCTTTGGGTCTTCTCCTTTCAGCCACTGGCTTGACTGCCAGTAACATCCTGGCTCACCGTGGAAATGCATTATTCTTTAACCTACTGCTTATTAGATAACTGGATGTATGCTTCTGCCTCCAACTGCATGAGTAGCTCTTCCACATCTCCATGTTAGCTTCTTGTTGATAAATGTCAGACTTTACAGAAGATGTAATATAATACAGAGCTTTACATCGTTTTATGTTTACTAAACATTTGTTGTTGCAAAGGATGACAGTTTTTATTTTTTTATTTTTTCAAACTCACTTTTTAGGTCTCTGCTAGGCAGCGCATGCGCTGTCCTTTGAAGACTACTGTAGTTTTACAGTGGGCTTAGAGCCTGCCCGTTGCTTTCCATTTGTTGACTTGCGTCGCACTTGTATTTACAGCCTTGTAATTTGTTAATGCAGGCCTAACGTCATTTCCGTTCCTGTCTGTGAGCAGGAACCAAGCACAGATTGAATAGCTTAATCAGTGCCAATCTGCTGCACCCAAGGTGATTGAGGTACTTCTTTTTAACTACTGGGACGTTGCAAACAGAAGGTGTGTGACATGGAATTTTGTTTGTCAAAAACGTGCCCAGGAAGCCAAAGTTTTTTATTATTTTCCATAGTTAACGTGTTTTTTGTACTTTGCAGAGTCGTATTCTCTTGCTTTGCACTCGTGTTTTGTTTTTCTTTGTGGGCTGTTCTCAAAAGAGGACTCTTATCTTGTTCTAAATGTTGCAAGCCATCGTAGTTTTTTTTTTCTTAAGTGTAATTTCCGAAATTATACTTTAACACAATCATACAGTACACCCCAATCCACCTCAGACCAGTCCATTCACCCCACTCCAATCCGCCACTCTCAATCCTCCTAACCCATCCTCTCAAATCTGCCACATTTGTCTCACTCCAAAATCGAAAAACAGCCTTCTCCACTTAAGTCCATTTTAAACCTCCACAATCCAACCTACCCATTCCAGTACAGCCCACCCCACCTTAATCTACCCCACTCCAGTGCAACCCAGCACCCCCTTTATCCACCCTGTTCCACTCCACCCCATGCCAAACTTACTCAATCCAACCCATGCCAGTCCACACCAGTCCACTCCACTCTGCCACGGAACTCTACTACCATCTACTCTTTTGTATGACACTGTACTTCAACAAATCCATTTTGATACTACTCCTCCCACTCCACTTTGACAAACCACACCACTAACCTTTAGCCATGCTGAGGAGCTACCACACTGAACAACATGTCAAACACATCGACAAGCCAATATATTGTGAATAGGTGCAACCTATTGGCCTTGCCAGTGCTTCTAATTCATACATTCAAATGTGTGTGTATGCATGTTAATATATCATATATTTCACTTTAGAACTTCCCTGTAATTTTTTTTTTTTTTTTTTTTTAGTTTGGTTCTGAATTTACTCATACAACACCTTTGAAATTTACTTGTTACAGTTGTAGTTATCTAAAGTAGCTAAAAATTGTGCCTTAAGATAACTCACACCCCGCCATGCATTTGTTTTTTTAATGAATAATTTTACAACAATTGTTAGTGATATTATCAATGATATTTATAAAAGATGTCATAAGTGCTGTACAGGGGTGTAGAATTTAATACCACATCTACTTGTCCACAGGACAGGTTGTGTCAAATCTCCCTGTCCTCTAAAAAAAAAAAATCTACTTGTTTCTTTGGTGCCATGTAGTGCGGCTACAAATTATAGCAGAAATTTAATTGCGTAAAAGCTCTAGTAATAGCCTGTCTGATTATGCCAGGATAAGACTACAGTAGGGTTTGAATACTAGCAATTTCAAGCCCTACTTTAGTAACTTTCTTATTTTGCCACCTTTCCGCAGATCTATGTATTGGGGCTACAGAAAGGAGTAAGCAATAATTCCAAGCTGGAATGCCTTTGAGTCTGTACAAACCTACTAAAATGCATGTTTTAAGGATTTTCACCAGCTCTTCTCTAAACTTATCCCATACTGAGAAAGATTGGAAATTTACTCTCAACAAGGGCAGAAATAGATGTTCTTCCAAGGTTGGGGGAAAAAAGTGGTTGGAGGGAAAGAGAACTTGTAATCGCTCAGCAGCTTTTCGCATGAGCAAATCTACACATTCATATTTCTGTCTGCATCCCCTGTTTTTTGCCTTAAAAAAGCCACATTTCAGAGTGCACGACAAGCAGTATTTCAGTCTGTTTATAAAAAATAAAAATCTCTCCCTTACCTGGAAAGTAGACTCTGCTAGCTTGGAAGTGTGGATTCAGCCTGTCTGTATCCAAGGAGATTCTGAATAGAACAGCAGCTGCCTCCTCCCTGCCCACAGGAACTGGACTTCAGTTAACTTGGCCCTTATATAAGTTCCTATTGGTTGCTGCATATGGTGTTGTGATAGGTTGTTCGGGGCTGATCTTTCTATTGGTTTAGGGATTAGAGTTGGGCTTATGATTGGTGGTAGGGCTGAGATGCTGATTGGTTCCTGATTCTAGGGCTGAGGTTGTGATTGGTTGTCAGGTTTAGGGGTATGATTGGTGATTAGGGCTGCGTCTCATATGGGTCGTTTGAATCAGGGTTACAAATCTGATTGGTTACGGTTAGGACTAGGTTTCTATTGGCCAGTAGGGCTATTTAAGCCTAGGGCTTAGGACGTTTTCAGCCTGGGCGTCCTGGCTAAGGGTGGAGAGGACAAGGGCAGGTGCCTGTTTGGGACTAGGCCCAGAAATGCTGCCCAATTCTCTATTGACCAGAAAGGAGTTAATTCCCTACACATCAATCAACATGCAAACACATTATCTGCAAAGACATCCAACTCGTGCATCACAAACTGACCGCAGACAGATTGCAATGTCCCATCATCCAACACAATACCCCTTATACAACATATATCCACCCCATCTACAACAGTCAAACCTCTGCATTCTCACAGCAAACACTACTCTGTCCACTCCCACTAGCACAACCTGCCATCACCCCCACAACACAACCACACTATACATTACTTTCATCCTTTCAGATACACACTCCCTGTTCATACAAACCAACAACACTATCCTCGGTTTGTTCCACACAGACCACCTTTCATCATAACAATTCCCAAACCCAGCCTTCCAACACGCCATCTACAAACACCCTTCCCCTCTCTTCACCAATTACACACAACCATACAATCCTCACTCCACTCCACCACATATATTACCTCTTCCAGTCATCACAACTAACACAAACTCCCCTGACACACATCCATCTCCTCTTACACACCTCATACATTCATCTCCAAAACACAACACCCCCATAATACTCTAATTCCGCTCACCAGCACTAACGCTCATACAAATCCCTCACCGAAAACTACATCAGTGTCCCCTCTCACTATTCCACAGAAACAATACAGACCACACACATCAGCACATCAAACACAAACTTTCATTATAGTTATCGTCACAACCACTCCCACTCTCATGACTACACAAAGAATACAAATCCCGTCCTATCTTTACCCCTACATTCTCACTCTTCACAAAACACCTACCACAAGCACCCCAACCCAGAAACTTTCATTCACTCGCCTCTGCTCCATTGGACAATTTAGAGCCTTACATCATGATCCATATGCTCCTCCACCAACCCTAACCCATACTCCATCCACACTAAACAGACGCAAACAAAATCAACAATATGCCACGCTTAACAACTTTGCATCCCCTTGTCTATTATATAATAAGGCTACCCTACAAAAAATAGTAAACTCTTCATGTCTCTCTCAGCCACCAAGTCCACCACCCACACACACAGACCCAACAAAATGCCTCCTAAACCTGCTGGAAGAGGAACACTATATTGAAAAACAAGACTATTGTGACCCTCACACAACAAGACTATTGTGAAGACACCTGCTTCAAGCTCAAATTATACTGCTTACCCTTCTCCTAAGCAAAACATCACCACCCCTAACACTTTTTCTAAACTGCCAGCTCATAAATGCTCGGTCACTCTTGGGGAAAAAAAAAAAGAAGAAAAAAAAGCACCACATCTACGACATACAACCTGACTTACTATTCATAACCGAATCATGGTTGGGAGATGATATGGCCCCAGTGTTGCACAAAGCCCTTCCTCAGGACTATCAAACCATCACACAAAACCGTATAGTCCAGAGGGGAGGTGGACTAGCTATCAAATTCAAACAGGCAATAAATCTCAGTAAAACAGACATTTCCATACAAAGTTGTGAAGCCCTCATCACCAGTTGCCACCCTACTCCAACTTCCTCATGTAATTTTTTCCTCCTTTACAGACCTCCACCTAACAACTCAATATTCCCAGATGCTTTTCTAGATAGTCTCAAACCTTATTACATTATACTCAAACCTATGCATTCTTGGGGACCTAAACGTTAGGTTTGACAAACCCAATATGCCCCATCCAAAAGCTATCACCACTAGCCTAGTTGCATTGAACCTACATCAGATTGTACACAATCCCACACACATTGCTGGACACATCCTATATGTCATTTTTGCTAAGCCTGAACTAGTTACCGTTCATAGCATCACGCCAGTCACATGGTCAGACCACCATTTGATAACTTTCTGACATAACTCCACAAATCAACACACCCCACAACTACTTACATACATGCACCTATCGACCTTGGTGCAAACTCAATTTTGATGACTTAGAAACACAACTTACAGCCAACAAAGATCTAGATACAATTAATTCTGTTCCGAAACTTTGAGAGGCTACAGGAGGCTTTTGATATCCTAGTACCACTCAGAAAAACTAAACCCAACAAAAGAAAACAAACACCTTGGAAAAACACAGAACTTAAAAAGATAAAGCAACAAATCAAAGTTGCAGCGGATCTGGCTCTTGACAAATAGTCAAGACAAACTGCAGCTACACAAACTTAACGGAATGTACAAATCATCAATTAAAAAGGTACTACACAGACAGAATTCAAAATGCTAAATCTGAAACCAAAGAATTGTATAAAATTCTCAATGAATTTCGAAAACCTACATTCATGGAAGGAAGTCATGCTACTACTCAAGATTTCACAAACAAGCTGGCAACTCATTACACAACCAAGGCAGACACATTGGACTCCTATTTAAAACAGAAGAAAACCATCAGCATCAACCCCTTTCCTAAAATACCTTCTAAGAATAAACCAACCAAGCCTCTACAGTCCTTCAAACAAATATCCCAAGGTGAATTTATGGATTTGGTCAAAGCAAGCAGACCTTCCGGTTGCCCTTCGGACCCTTGCCCACCACACATCTTCAAGAACATTTGTTTATCTACTTCTACTGCCGCACCTGTAAGATAAATCATCAACAACTCTTTAACTACAGGAACTTTTCCTGTAGACCTGGAAAAGGCATACATACAACCGTTATTAAAGAAAACAGACCTAGACCTGCAAGACCCCAACAACTACAGACCAATCACAAATGGACCTTTCCTGGGCAAACTGATAGAGCAGCATTCGCCCAGATGTCACAATTCATTGAAGACATTTTTATACTTTTAGACTTCCAAACTGGATTTCGCCCAGGAAGAGGCACTGAATCGGCACTCATAGCAATGTGATGATCTTAAAATCAGTCGACTGCAATGGAGTTGCTGCACTACTTCTCTTGGACCTCGCAGCTGCCTTTGATATGGCTGACCATGACACTCTAATTCAAAGACTCCACGAAGCCGGCATAGAAGGGACTGCTCTCGACTGGATTACATCCGACCTTCAAAAAAAATCTAATATCATCTACCTCCCCTCCCCCATTCTCGACCAAACCCTACCTCACAAAAGCAGGGGTCCCCCAAGGATCAATCATCTCACCTTTGCTTTTCAACCTCTACATGATATCATTACCAGAACTGATCAATGATTTTCATCTCGCATGCTGCAACTATGCAGATGACACACACACATACTACTTAAATTAGAATGCCCCAAAAACATTGAAAACTCACAAATCTTCAGTTGCCTCAGAGCCGTTGATCAGTGGATGACCTGGAGCCATCTCGAACTAAATACCTCCAAAACAGAAATACTCATATGTGGTGACTGGAAAAGTTATGAACCACTGTGCGCCTGGCCTAACTATCTCGGACCACCTCCTCAATTATCCAAGGAAGTTAAAAACCTTGGAATCACCATGAACTCAAAGTCAACTATGAATGGCCAAGTGGACAAATTAGCACGAACAAGCTTCATCGCCTTGAAGACTCTACGACGCATCTTCCCCCACCTCCGATTTCCACACAAGGTGCAAGCTACTATCTCGCTTGTACTATTCAAAATGGATTATGCCAATGGCCTCTATCATGGATCATCTCTATCTATTATGAAAAAACTACAACGTATTCAGAACTCCGCAGCCAGGCTGCTATTAGATGTAAAGCTACAAGCCCACATCCCCCCTGCCTTGAGAGCACTACACTGGTTACCCGTTGCCAAAAGATGCACTTTCGAGCTGCTTTGTATCACCCACAAAGCTATAACTGGAACAGGACTGCTTTTTATCAGAAACAAAATAACCACATACATTCAACAAAGAAACCTCTACTCAAGATTGACTCCCCACCTTAGAACACCAGCCTACAAGAAAAAACTATGGTACATCCTTCTCCATTCAAGCAGCCAAGCTATGGAATTCATTACCCCCCAACTATAAGAGCCACAGATAACTGTCTTGCCTTCAGAAAACTACTCAAGAGTTGGCTCTTTCCTTCATAACCACCATATTCAAAGACCTATTGACTGCATATGCCTATGTTGATAAATATTTTTTATTTGAAAATATGTATTGCTACTATGTCATAACAATAAACTGCACACACACACTCTTTAAACCTGTTTAAGTATATTTGCTCATGGTTTGAGTGTGTGTGTGTGTGTGTGTGTGTGTGTGTGTGTGTGTGTGTGTATATGTTCTATGCTTAACATGTTCATAGGTCATTGCATAACTCCTAGATAAGTTGTTATACTAGGTACTTATGAATCCCTGCTCTCATCTTATCACACTTATCTACCCATCACCATATGTCATGTCTCTATCGATCTATTCTCCATTCCCACTCTGACTCATCCCAAATCTATTCTACTACTTTCATCTCCTAAATACTTCTGCCTAAGCGCTCTCCTCCACTACCACATCTAACTCACCCAAACATCACTTTACTACCATGATCTCCCAAACAACCCCGATATAATCTCCCTCATTTATTTCACCCTGCTACTGTGATCTTCCTAACCCTTTCCACAAACTCTTCCCGCCTCCACCCCCCCCCCCCCCTTACTCATCCCAAGCCAGGGGTGTGGAATTTATTAAAATATCTACTTGTCCAGGGGACAGGTTGCTTCTCAAATCTACTTGTCCTGTAAAAAGATCTACTTGTCCCTTTGGTGCCATGTAGTGTGGCGACAAATTATGGCAGCAATCTCATTATGTAAGAGCTCTGATAATAGCCTCTCTGATTATGCCAGGGCTACTACCATAATAGGGCTTGAATACTTGCAGTTTCAATCCCTACTGTAGCAATTTCCTTATTTTGCCACCTTTCTGCAGATCTGCATACTGGGGCTGGAGGAAGCAGTAAGCAATAGTTCCAGGGCTGGAATGCCTTTGAGTCTGCAAACCTACTAATCTGCATGTTTTAAAGATTTTCACCAGCTTCTCTCTAATATTTTCCCATAATAAGAAAGGTTGGACATTTACTCCTGACAATGGCAGAATTAGAACTTCTTCCAGGGTTGGGAAGAAAGTGGCCGGAGGGAAAATGAACTTGCAGATGCTCAATAGATTTTCACATGAGCAAATCTACACATACATATTTACCCATGCTAAAATACAGTTCACAAATATTTTATAGGGGTACGACATATACCATGGGTGCACTTTTGTGACTTTCTTTAAGAATTTGGGGCCATATGTAGGTAGGTTCAGATTTGCGACCCGCAAATTGCGAGTCGCAAATCCGAATGTAGGATGGTGTCCCTGACACCATCTGTGATTTGCAAGGGCTTCGCATATGCCCACCTAGTGAATAATCATGAGGTGGGTCGAAGTTTGCGACCCCCTTGCGAATAGCGGCCCTCACAGGGATGGTGGCCTGCTGGAGACAGCAGACCACCATGTCTGTGACTGCTTCCTTAAAGGAAAACGAGATGCATTACAAAAATGAAACGTTTTTGTTTCATTTTTTCAGAGCAGGCAGTGGTCCGCAGAACCAGTGCCTGCTCTGAAAAAATGTTTACAGTGACATTCACAATGGGGAAGGGGTCCCATGGGGAACATCCCTTCCTAATTGCGAGTCGCAAACCCGTTTTGCCATTAGGTAACCAGGTTACTGAATCGCAAAACTGGGTTTGTGCATCGCAATGTGCTTTTTGCACGTCGCAAACCGCGAAAGTCGCTGTTTGTGACATGCAAAAAGCTACCTACATGTGGGTCTTGGTCCCTTAATTAGGTCTGGTGTTAACAAAGACATTTTGTTTAATAAAAACTTCTATTTCTCTCTCTTTTGGCTGGCTTTACTGTGAGTGATTGCATTCTGCTCTTCCACAAGGAGCATATTGGCACACAAAGTAGTTTTGTTCAGTGTTAGGAACTACAGTGGCAATCAGTGACGTAACGAAACTGGAGGGTGCCCCTTTGCAAAGAACATGGAGGAGCCCCCTCTCCATACTCAAACAGGGCAGGTGCTGAAGGGGCCCCCTGGAGGGCGCCTGCGGGGCCTTTGTTATGCCACTGGTGGCAACATGTGCTTTTAGAGTTTAAAATATTTTTGGTTTTTTTTTTTTGCCAGTATTTGTTACAATGTTGAGGGCCTGGTAGCTCCCACAACAATAAAGTGTTACAAAAGCCATGTCAAAACAAGACACGCATTGATAAAACTAAAAGACTTCTAAAAATATGTCAGATCAGTTGGCTTTGTCAGTGTTTGTTTATTTTCATGCTTCCCACATTCGTGTTGAAAATGGTTACACTGATTTTCCATTAGAAATATTTTTGGGAAATACTTGCATGCATCAACACATTTTACTAAATGACACTTCATTTGCATCTAATCAGAGAGCATTCTGGGAGCACTTTACTTAGCCTCATAGCCTAAAGTTTTCAAACATGTGTATACACGTTTTTTTTTTTTTTTGTACTGGAACCAATGTCAGTAGTGAAGTGTGACCTTAAAATATTTATTTACAGCACTTACCCTAATAATGAAGGTTTTCAAATAGTGAACCATAAATACAAGTTCGAACAGCATTATCTTTTGGAAACATTACCTCAACTGCAGAGAGTTCCACTCTCTGTAAACAGGCACCCAAAGGGTTTGTACTGGAGAGGGTTGGGCCTACTTGTCCCAAGGACAAAGTAAACATAAACACTTGTTGCCCTTGACCCCAAACAAGATGTCCCGGGCGTCGGGCGATAGGAATTCCACATCCCTGCAAGCCTAAAAACTATTACCATAAACTCCCAATTAACACTTCTGGATTCTTCCCTCCTCCACCCCTCCATTACTTCAGTCACTCTAACTAACAAACTCTCATGTCCGCGGCTCAAATGAACCCATAATAATAATACTAAAACTGTACTCATATTTCCTTATACTAATCCACCACTAATTCTTTTTGGGTTCTGGAGTAGCGTGCTACTCGCTGAAAAGCGCTTAGACGCCTCGTCAGGGGTAGTAAGTGCTATATAAATACTATGACAATTCAGTACAATATTTGCTTGTGCTAAAATACAATACAGTACACAAATATTTACTAGGAGTATGATTTCCTGGTCTAAGTTTGTAAATTATTGTTAGTTCATGAAAGCCACTAATGTAAAGACATATATATACCATGGGTGCACTTCTGTGACCTTCTTTCAGAACTGGGCCCCAAATTAGGTCTGGAGTTAACTAAGAAATTTTGTTTTTATTGAATTTATTCCCCTGCTCTAACCATCAATCGTCTGGCTTTACTGTGAGTGATGGCGTTCTCTTCCACAAGCAGTATATTGGCACACAAAATAGTTTTTTTTGTTCAGTGCCAGGAACTACTTTGGCAATGTGTGCTTTTTGAGACCATTTTTTTTTTCCCCTCTGCCTTTTGCCTATGTATGTTACAATGGTAAGGGCCTGGCAGCTCCTGCAACAATAGTGTTACAATAGCCATATCAAAGGAAGACACACATTTATAACCAAATGACTGACCACCAATGTCGGGTCGGTTGGCTTTGCCAGTACTGGTTTACTTTTGTGTTTCCCATAAACTTGTTGAAAATGGTTACACTGATACTGCATTATGATGAACTACCAACATGCATCAACCCAGTTTACCAAATGATGCCGCAGAAATAGTACCCAAAGTTTCTCAGTAGTTTAGCCAAACGTTTTTCCTTACTTGCATTTTTTCTGAGCTTTTTATTTTGAAAGCAAAGAACCATTAGTCTTGCTTGCAACCTTCTGTAAACATTGCATCTAATCAGAGAGCGTTGTGGGAGAATTCTACACCACCTCATACAGGTAAACTTCTCAAACGACTGTACACACTTTTTTTTTAATTTTATTTTTTTAATTGTATTTTTTTTTTTGTTTAATACTAGAACTACTGTCCGCAGTGCAGCATGATTTTATGTTTACTTGGCGTGCTCACCCCAATAATAAAGGCTTTGTACTAATGAACGATATATACAAGTGTGAACAGCGTTAACATATGGATTCAAATATTACCTCAACTGCAGACAGTTCCTTTCCTTATAAAATGACAGCCAAAGGATTGTGCTGCAGGGGGTAGGGGCTACTTGTCCCAAGGACAAAATAGACATGAAAACTTGTCCTTTACCCCAAACAGCAGCCCTGGGTGTCGGGGCTATAGGAATTCCTTACCCCAGGCTGTAATATATGGGGTAATTACAGTGCATGGCGAGGGCGTGAGTTACAGTTATCTTAGGGTAAGAGTTACAGTTACTTAAAATAACTAGCTTGTGAATTTCTAAGATGGAGAGACCATTGCAATAAGTTTCTGTCCTCTCTTTCCTCTCCCGGTCTCTCTTTCTTCTCCCGGTCTCTCCTCCTTTCCCCGCTGTCTTTCATCATCCCTTTATGGGAGAGTGTGTGACAGGACCTCAGGGGGAGCGTTAAAGGCCCCATGGTCCAAGCCAGCTCCCCACACCCTGCAGGAGATGGCATTGCTCCCACAAGCAGGGAGCTGCTTTAAATAGCAGCTCCCTGTTTGCAGGACCAATGTTCATCTGTTTCCTGGCATGCCCATTTGCAGGCAGGGACACAGGTGAAAACGTCACTTTCTGCTGTTGTGCAGCCATTTTAATTATAGCTTGATGCACGTTATTTTAGCCTATAAGGCCTGCCGCTGTGCACTTTAGCCTAGATCTATTTTATTCAGCTTTGTTTATTATTCTTACAAAGCTACTTTTGCAGTCTTGTTCCATTTCTCTCTGTCTAGCCGTTTTGCCTAAGCCAGCACTATGTTCTCAAACAAGACATTCTTGCTCACTCTGTATTCTTTCAAGGCTGCTGTAAGATAGGTTGCCGGTAAATGTGGTACAAGTTTGTCTATGACATTCATAGAAAAACACTCATCCTTATGTAGGGTCATTTTCTCATAATATTAGTTTTTTTTAATAATAAAACAACACTTCCCTGTCCCTTACACGTTCTGGGGAGATTCCAGCCAGAGAACCACGACTGTATGCGGATTGCTGAACGCTTCGCTACAGCTGCTTATGCAGACTTCAGGCCTTTGCCCAGGTATAGGGGATGATGTCTTCCCATGGGAACCTGAAGGGCAGAATTAGAGCTTAACATGCTGTGCTCTATTATAGCCTAGGTAGGAATTAGTCTGTTGACTTTAGTGACAATATGGTAGCGTTTTTTCTATGCTTTACTCTCCTTGTCAACATTTAAATTTTGTCCTTTTATCGTCCTGGTTATTGCAGCACATGCTTTGCTATCTAAGATGCAGTCGCTTCATTAAAATCTTATTGAAAATGTGAGACTAATGTGACCGAGAGAAACGGATGAGACCTGAGTGACCACGGTTTCCCTGAGAAATCAATTATGTCATGCGCTCGGCTGCCCAATAATCTCTGCCCTCGGGTGGAGATGAGACACTGCTAGTTAGCCAGAGCAAAACCCAGATTGCGGCGACAGGTGTCATCGGTAGTGGGTTAATACTCCGTCTCCCACACCGCAGGCGATTCTGCTGCTCAAATCCATTAGTCTCATTAGAATAATTAGCCTACGTGACACTGCAAGTGAGAGCGGTTTCACAGCTCTGACTTGCAGAAAGTTAAGTGTTTGCTCTGACCTGGCAGGAGCTGTCAAAGCTTCTGACAAGTCAAACCAAACCGCTATGTCCTGGTGGTGGACACCCCAGGACACGGCGGGAGCCAGCCTTGGAGGGTGGTGGTCCCCAGGGCCATCACTGGCTTCACCAGGGAGCTGCGCAGCCCATCTCCAATGTAAAATAACTCGGTGTGGGGGGGGGTGGCGGTCCCCAGGGCTGCGTGGCCCCCGGGGCTGCATGGCCGCCAGCAATTTATTTGATTACCACCCCAGGGAGGTGGTGGTCCCTAAAGCATCAAACTGCCCTACTGCAACAGTTGTGCCCCCATATAACATTAATTATCATATAACATGTCTGGTTTATGTCAGTGATTCTAGCTATCGTCCCCATAAGATTTTTCTTTTTTATTTATTTTTTATTCACAAAAGATTCTGCAAACCGTGTGAAAGCGCACATGTGCAGACGAAACCAAAAAATGACAAAATAACGAAAGTAATACTAGTGCTGCATAATTTACTTAACCCTGCTGCATAATTCCAGTGAGTGGCCGTGTCCATATGCTTGTCCAGAAAACCATTGTTTTGTGTACCATAGCAGTTTTCTGTAGGACTGTGGTGGAGCACTGCATGTTTGTCATCGCAGCTCTCAGTAGGGCGAGGGTCGAGTACTGTGTTTACATGACTGCAGTTCTCAATAGGATGATTGTAAATCGATTTGTATAGTGCTTGATACTCCTTGCGAAATGGCAAAGCACATTATCAGACCAGTAGCAATCTACGCCATGGACCAGTGCTTGGTTGCAAGGGCACTGGATTGTAGTGCTTCCTGTGTAGGAAGCAGTTGTGTGGCGTGAGCTATCCTAGTTTAGCCTCAGGCCATGTTTTCCCCTCCTTTCTGTAGAAGTTTTTTGTAACTTAAGTTTCCAAATGAGAGTTGCATAATTTGTGCTTCTCGTTAGTACAATTAGTGCCTTCCCTAGGAAAATGAGATGTGTGAAATGAGCATTTTGCATTGATTATTTTCACACAAGTTCATGGGTTAGAGCTACCAGTAAGTCCCGGATGCTTGTGCTCTGACACTAGAATCTATTTCTGTAAATTAATGATTACGTGATTCCTCCGTGGTGGCAGGAGGAAGTCAGACCTGTCCACTGTAGTTTCGATGCAGACCAAAGTAATTCTGGGGCTCCCTTTTAGGGATTCCAGCACAATCTCTTAAGTGAGATGCTGACTCAGGCTGTTTACTCCTCAGCAGACGAGATCCAGGAGAATTGCAGAAACACATTTTGCGAAGAAAGCCAGTGAGAAGCACAGAATAGGTTGTCTTGGGAGAGGAGTAATTGGGGTGGTGAGGGCTAAATGGACAGATGTTGAACTGAGACGGATAGGGGTCTTGGCAGAATCCGTTAAAGGTTTATTCAGTTTAGATGTAAACAGTTGGAAGGAGGTGGCAGTGCAGAGATCCAAAGGGAGTCATTGAAGATTTTAGGCAAAGTACTGCATGTAGCACTTTCTAGTGGATTTTTTTTTCAACTCTTCTTAAGTTGAAGCAAAGGATCACTTGTCCTCTGGCTTACTTATACTGGTGGAGCCATTCGGTTTGTAGGCTACGTATTAACGGCATTCTAAGTGCAAAGACGTGCATGTTGTATAGGCAGTCTTGGACGAGCTGTGGGCTTCTAGGGTTTGGATTTTAGAGGACTCAAAATGTGACTGTGTTTCAAATTTCACTAACATCTAGAGACCAATGAGATAACTTTGAGGGTAACACCCAGTGTCCCTAGTTTTTCAAGCTTCTATTGTGGCAATCCACTGTTAAAATTTGAGAAAAGAATGAGGAATTCCATTTTCTGCGCGTCTTGTTTCTTGTAACACATCCAGTTTTGTACATGCTCAAGGCCAGTGCTTTCCAAGGTTTTGAGAAAAACAAACATTTGCGACCCACCTAGCTTTAATGGATAGGAGTGTTTTTTTTTTTTTCCTTCTTTTGTTGATGCAACTAAAGCATCATGTAATAGCACGCGGTCATTTACAGGCAGCATGTTTCACATTGGAAGGGCCACTAAATTTGCCCTGGCAGTTTTACTGACAAAACTATATGGCACACTAATAATGACGCATGGAACTCTGGTTTCAGTAAATATTTATATTTTGTGTGTCACTAAGTAAAGTGTTACGGTCCTATTATACCCTTTGTTTCCATAACATTTCAGAATTACCAATAATGTGCTTTATTTTTGCTTTCCTTACTCCTGATTGTGTTCATTTACAAGTATTGGCATTCTGTTGTGTTAAGAAAAAAATGTCCTCCAGCCTTTCCTTTTAACTTCCTATATCCCAGACAAATTGTCACATAATTCACTTTACTTTTCTTTCTCTGACATTTGACCTTGGTCTTTGAAGCCAGCAAATTTGACAAGATTAAAAAAGAATTTAAAGGCATTTTTGTTTATTGGTTGGACTTCACGACTCTGTTTGGGGAAACACTGCCATATGTTAAGGTCCAGAGGTTAAAGAGGCATTCCTTCTTTAGGTAGGGCTTTTTGACCCTCCCCCTTTTTTTAAATTTATTTTAAATAACCTTTATAATTTCAAATGAACAGACGGATGGGAAAGTTATCAAAGAGAAATAACACTCCATTCAGAAGAATAAAGCGATCTGTAGGTGTGAAGGATTGTGAATAAAGAAACTACAGAAGACCAGTTGACAAGCAGCTGCTTATATTTTTTCCTAGGGACCATATACCAAAGTGTTAGGATTTCACTCAGATGAGGGCTATTCTGTTTCAAGAAATCAAACAAGCAAATGAAACTCGGTGTCTCTTGCTTAGTGCAAACAGTAAGAAACTCTAAAATCTTTCGTTTTACTTCATTTTGCGATGGTACCTCGTAAATCACATTCTGAGCGCTGTTTTCCGTGTTATCAGTTAAGGAATGCACTTCGATTGCCAAAAAACCTGGCTCACACGGAGGCTCAGACTGGCCCACAGCTGTCTTAACCCCCTCATTACTGGAATGGGAAAAGACATTCTTCTAAAACAACAGTTTTATAACTTTCAGCATTATCTTGCATTAATGTATTTTGGCTAATCTGCTCACGTAAATTCTTATTTTCATGTTCCAACTGCCTACATTTCTCCTGCATTTGTCTGTAAGCAGATAAAAGTATCCAAACCCTTCTATCAAAAACAAAAAGAACATCATCGCTTCCAAAAGGCACATTTTCTAAATATGCTTTATCACAAAAAGAAAACATGTTTCTCACAGCACCATCAGGCATTTTAACTACACATGCATTTTCTAACATGGTCTGCCGTGCTTCTGTAATTCTCCAAACAACAAAAAACAATTACACTTTTAAATTGCGCACGTAGAAATCTATAATTCGACCCCACTCCTGGTACCAAAATGTTCTGCCTTCCTACTTATCTTGTATCCGAGCTTACAGAACATCTCTGGAATGCACTTCTGAGTTCAAAGAAGACCTTTATTGTTGTTAATTCTTCCCCACCCACAAGTTCTTGAGAGACAAATTAATAGCTTTCAAGCACACGTTCAAATGAGTAAAAGTAGTCGCAGCAATGAAAACAAGATATATCACAGTACTTCTCAGTTGCAATGTACACAGCAGGTTATATATTTAATGCAAAGCGTATGAATCAAATGCATCACCGTTTGAGACCTATCTTCAGCTTCATCTTTCTGGGGTCTGCAAGTTGATGACTCCGGTCAACTGCGAGAAAGAGATTATCTACCCAAACGGGAGACTGGCAACTGGTGCCTAGTTCCAGCCTGAAGTCAAGCAGATTTGAATCTAAATCTCTGAAGCCCCGAGTCATCCTTACAAAAGCGTGCCCCCTCCTCTCAGACTCGGGGAAAACTATGCAAGCCTTTAGAGACTGGCCAGATCTCCTAGACTTCTCCTCTTCCCATGCCTGAGCAGAAAGGAAAACACCAAATGTACTCTCTCTTATCATGTCTAGTCTGGTGTGAAGAAAACAGCTTGGTTCATCTTGTGGAAAAACATAGCTTGGAAAAATACAGATTGGATTCTCAACTGCAATGTCAAACTCCACGTTAAAGGCGATAGGCAGCTAACCTAAATATCAAATGTAATGTCTGTCATGTTAAAGCCAATAGGCAGCTGAGCTGAATACAAAATCTAATGTCTAATATCATGTCAAAGCCAATACGCAGCTGAACTGAATACAGAATGTAATGGCTAATGCCATATCAAAGCCAATAGGCAGCTAAACTGAATACAGCATGTCAAAGCCAATAGGCAGAATACAGAATGTAATGGCTAATACAATGTCAAAGCCAATAGGCGGCTAAACTGAACGAAACATATAATGTGCTACTGGTGAACATTGAGCAACTAATATGCGCAGTGGTGAAACAGTCATTGGTCAAACACAATAGCATCACATGCATTAAGGCAGGACCCATTCCTTTGTGTGTTTTCGACAAAGACCGAGTACAGCCAGTGCTTGAATTTTATATCCGAAGGGAGGGGGAGGTTGCTAGAATCTTCCCCTGGAGTTTGTTTAAGGTATATAAAGTGGGAAAACTGTTCAAAGTAGAGCAACACATCTTGGCGTCAGTCTACAGGATTTCGAAGTAAAACAAAAAGTGAAAATGTTTGCCAAAAAGTCAAAAGAAGTTTCCCAGGGGCCAAATGACATACCCTATAATGCTCTTGCGAATGAATAGGTGTGATGCAGGGTTATGTGAGAATCGGGGCGCATGTTTTACAGATGCTGAATCAAATCTGCTATTGAATTGTTTTGGGGGGAAAAAAAAATGCCCATAGATAAGGGGTGGGAATTATCTCTTAGGCAGGCAGGGCTGGATCCTGTTATCTGCTCATAGAAAAATGCATGAAAAATGTGTTTAGTTTGAACAAGAATATCAGCAATTGGAGAGGCATCTAGTTGAAGCCAAGAATAACTCAACCATGCTGTCATGTCAGAATAAATTACTGTAGGATAAAGCTGATACTTAACAGTCCATGGCAGAGAAAGCTGCTGTGTGTGTTGCTCAGTATAAATACAAAAAGCGCAAGTGTAGAGTAAATAATAAAAAAAAAAATAAAAAAAAAAAAAAAACATTTAGCCATTGATAAAGCAGGGCTAGTCTGGAATCCGGACACTTGGGATACAAATATTTGGGATTCCACTGATTTTTCTGATTCTAGCAAAGAGCTTTGTAAAATAGTGTTGGTCAGGGCAAGGCAGATGTACAGAAAATGATTCATGCGCCGCACATACACAGACAAAAGTTACAGCATGGACCTCAATACCCTGGTAGGGGCAGCTATGGACTCTCTCTAGAGAATTATACACAACAGGATATAAATTACATACTAGGCAGATATTTGGGGAAACATTACTTAAGTGGATCATGTGATTATTTGACACAGTATCATCTGTAGTAATGCTAGATGTAGGAAATGCTCTGAGGTTTTGCACACTGAGCACTGATCCCACTGTACAGGAGCAGTTTAGGGACTATTGGAGTAACCAACAGATAATCCTTCTGCAGTTAGCATTCATGTGGTGTAATTATAAGTATCAAACACAGACTGGCCACAAAATGATAAGCCCTGCTATACATTAAGGGATGCAATGCAGAGAATTAAGGAGGAGGGAATGGAAACTGCAATTCCAGGGTGATGCTCAGTCTGTTAGATGGACCGCTCTCTTTATCAGGGTGAAACAAAATAATTTGCTTCACTCCTCCAGCCTACAAACGTGATAATGACCCTATTAATCAACCAGACTGGTAACCCCTTAAAGGATGTGCTGGACGCAGCTCGTGAGTTAGGAGAGCTTGTAGATTGGATGAGCTGAGAAATCCTTGAGGTCTGAAGGTCGCACAGCTAATAACAGTATCTAGGGGAGAGTTTTTTTTATGGCATTGCTGAAGGATGGTGTCAACAAAGGACATATATGGGATAGATACCAAGAGACTGTGAGATGTATTGCAAGCAAGGGCTGGACAGAAAGGAGGGGAGCAGAAAGGTGAATAAGCAGGATAACAAACTAGTGAATTGGTGCAGGTCACAGATGCAGAAGGAAGGAAAAGAGGGAGAAAAGTGTTTATCTGAGGGGGGGGGGGGGGGAAGGAGGACGATTTGAATACTGACTGGTTGATTGAGGAAAACAGGAGGGGGGGGGGGGGGGAGAACTTGACTTGGGCAAAAGTCAACAGGTTAAAATCAGATTAGAAAATAAATCAAACTCCGGCACATGGAATGGGCTCGCAAAGATAACAGACCCCATGTTGATTTAGAAATTCACTGGAAACAAAAATGTTCAAGGGGTTAGGTCCTTGGTGGACACCGGAACGGAGGTCTCTTCAATATTTGGAAATCAAAGCAGGTCAGCACTACCCCATCAGGTCGGGTGGAAAGCAAACCCCCACAGTGCAGACTATTGTTCAAATGAAAATAGGGAGAACGCCTAAAAGAATACAGTTTTGACTGTCAATTCCCAGAATATACACTAGGAGGGACACATTTTGAAGGGGGTGACTTTATACTTGGATAAAGGTTATCAATTTGGATCAAAGTGACACCTTTCAACGGCAGCAGTGAGGGTGGGTCATATAAAGATACTCCCAGTGAAAGTGCCTCCAGCCACCAAAGTGATTCCCTTGAAACTGTACCAAATCCTGTGAGGGCATGAGGAGATACGACTATCCAGGATTTGATAGAGGCAGGTGTGGTGGCACCAGTCACTACTGAGTGGAATGGTCCTTTGTGGCTTATAAACAAAACGGATGGGCGCTGTAGAATGACCATCGAGAATTGAGCAAATATGCGCCTCCTTTGACTGCTGCGTCCCCAACACCATCACTTTGATTGAGAGGATACAAAAACATAAAGGGACCTGTTATGCAACCACTGATATTGCTAATGCCTTTTTCCTAATACCATTGGCCCCTGAAAGTTGGGGACAATTAATTTTCTTGTGGAACGGAAGATCGTTTAAGATGTTGTCTTTGCCTAAGGGGTATGTACACAGCCCCACCGTCTGTCACCGGCTGGTGGCAGAACACCTCGATGAAGTACCTGTCATTCCAGGGGTGCAGTTGTCTATATCAGTGATGTGGTGATTCAGGGAGAAACACAAGAACAGGTGCAGACTTAGTTGGACAGAGTTGTGGAACATTTGTAAAGCAAAGGGTGGATGATCAATCCAGATAAGATGCAAGGACCCTCTCAAAATGTGACGTTTCTAGGAATTTAGGGGAATCTGGGACATGGGGAGGTATTGCCGCAGGCAAAACAAAAGTTACTAGAATTTGCCACACCCTGTAATAAACTAGATTGTTTGGTTTTTGGAAACAACATATGCCTCACTTGAGTCAGATTTTGGCCCTTTTGTAAAAAGTGACTTGAAAGAAGCATGAGTTTGAATGGGGAGAGCAGCAGCAGCAGCAGCAGTGTGTGTTTGAATTGGCAAAGGAGGCAATTGAACAGGCGTTAGACTTATGGCCAGTACAGAAAGGAGACATTGAGATGCATGTAACTGCTCAGGGAATAATATGCAAATTGTATGTGTCAATCTGGGACCGGAGATCCCAATAATGAAGTGCATGATGAGTTCACCCAAAACTTACCGGACAGGACATGCACAGGAAGCAAGTGTGATTAAATAGAAATATGTATGTATGTATGTATGTATGTATGTATGTATATATATATATATATATATATAGGATAGGGCCCAAGTGGAACCAGCAGGAGCAGCGGCCCTACATGAAAGGGTGGCACCAGCACCAATGCAGGATGATGAGATGATGTTGGAGGTGCCAGAGATACCTCACCCGTGAGGTGAGGTGAGCCTTTGAATCCTTGTCCCCGGAGGATAGGAAGCATGTTTGGTTCACAGATGGTTTAGCCAAGTACACGAGGGGCCAAAAGACATTGAAAGGCAGTGTTATATAACCCAGACACCCAGCAGCTGCTCTTCACTACAGGAGAAGGGAGGAGTAGTCAATACGCAGGATTATATGCTGTATATCAAGCGTTGAAACAGGAACTTCCTGGGACATGTACATCTATGCTGATTCTTGGTCAGTCGCCAAAGGGTTAGCCACCTGGTTTCCCACATGGCATGCACTTAATTTGCAAATATATTCCAAGGAGTTGTGGGGCAAAGAATTGTGACAGGAAATTAGGGAAATGCTAGAGCAAAGTACTGTTACTGTGTATCATGTAGATGCCCACTGTTCCACTGATTCACTAGAACAATGGTTCAATTGCTTTGCAGACAACAAAGCCAAAATCTCAGAGGCATAAGTGGCAACGCAGGATTCTGACTTGGTTGAGTTGGCTAAATGGTTGCACCAGAAATGTGGACGCCTAGGAGAGAAGGCCACTAACAGGTGGGCAGAGATTAGAGGGATGCAAAGTCCTCTAGATATAATCAAAACTGCCATAATGCAGAGACCTATTTGTCAATACACACAACAAAGATCTGTCCCGCAAACTGTTGAAGGTCAGTTGCGGAGAGGGAAGTCGCCGAGGCCGATATCCCAAATTTATTACATTGGGCCACTACCGAATAGTCACGGGTGTAAATACACTTGCACTGTGGTGGACACTTACTCTGGATATCTGATTGCGTTTCCATGCAAACGTGCTACTCAATTCTAAACTATCAAAACATTGGACTTGTTAATGTTGTATTAGGGAGTCCCACTGCAAGTCGTAAGTGGCATGGGGTCACATTATGAAGGTATATTGGTGCAAGACTATTGTTCACAACACGATATTGAGTGGATTTATCATACTCCATAAGCTGCAGGATTGATTGAGAGAATGAACGGTTTACTAAAAAGCCCAATTGCGAAAACTAGTATACAGTACTCTGAAAAATTGGAGAGATCATTTGAATGACGCCTTGTTGATACTTAATAATAGACCCTTGACAAACACAGAAACATCATTAATGTGCATGCTAACCCATCATTACAGCTACAACCCCATGTTGCCACAAACACTGTCCAGTTTGGGAGACAAAAATGGGAGCCTTAGCTCCTGACCGAGCCACATCAGATTCTGCAGGTCATGATTTGCATGCTTTGAGCAAGTAGCTGCCTAGAGGCTCTGCGCCTATGGCAGCGTTTGGCAAATCATGGAATTTCCCTGATGGCCTGTCAACTGGCAGGATCCCTTAACATTAAGGCACGCTAACTCAGAAGGCATCCTCTCGCACAGCATGAGTGGTCCCTGCATCTAGTAGCACAGCATATCTTTGCACAGTGAGAAGCTGTACTAATTTGGTTCTGCCCTTTTTAGTTGACCAAGAGTTTTCTCTTATGACTGCTGGATTTTGAACTTCTCACTACCTGAATCTCTCAATTATTTCAGGATAATTTGACTGAACTTGTTTACGGTCAGTGTCTGCCTTCTAAGATAAGGCCACTGCTGCATAACTCCACTTTTACACAGTTCAGCATGATGCGAAACGGGAGTAAAGCATACATGCAAATTATTTTTGCAGTTCCCCAGCACATTTTTTCAGAGAAAACTTAAGGTGCCATGTTTGATTGTCCCAGAATGCTATGTAGGAGGGTTTGGGACTTGGGTGTAGGGATGTTGTGGTAGTCTAGGACTGTCAGGGGTGCATGACATCTAGAGCTTTCCAGCCCTGCATAAAAACATTAACACAAGAGACAGTTGAGAACATGAGAGATGGAGTATGTATCAGCTGACAAATGTTATTTGTGTGTATGATCATACTTGTCTCTTTTACAAATCATGTTATGAGGTGTCTGTGTGCTAGCTGTTTTGTGTGGTCCCACATTGGGAGAGTGCGAGTGGGGTTGGGAGGGACCGAAAGCCCCCAGCCCTGAGGTGATTGACCAACTGCAATGATTGACATCTCTACTGCACTAAACGCACAATGTTTGGACTTATCTGGCACAAACTGTGCTTAACCAATTGGATTTCTGCTTGACAAATATGAAAAGTACAGTTGATGTTACTTCAGTGTCTAGTTGCTATACCAACTTCTGCCAGTGCTTTGTTGTAAATCTTTAATGCCACCAACAAGAATGGAGTGGTGAAAGAAAGTGGCAGTGGTGTGTTGACAAACTTAACACACTATTGCTGGTTTTGCAAAGAGACAAAGGATGAAAAATGGGACAACAACTCAACTTGCGACACTTAGAAAATTGGAAAATGTGCTCAAATGTTCCTTGAAGCAACAACGGAATGTTCTCAAGAGATCCCGTGGGATCAACAAGCACTGTCAGCAAAAAAACTAAACATTTAGAAATTTCACCAACATGTCTTGTGAACACATTGTGACAGCCGGTAGTCACATCATGTATGTCAAACTAGCGGCAGGGTAGTTGTTCGCTTGTGGAAATACCACCTATCTGTACATTCCTGCTAATATAACTGGAGGACCATGTGCTTTTATGCGGTTAGGACTTCTGATGTTTCCATTTCACTTGATATTACATACTCCAAACACAAGGGAAGCAGTTCAATTAAGCAAAGACTGCGACTCTGAAATTCAGTTATCTAAATCCGAGTATGTGAGCTTAAGTATTTCTGTAGGAGGAGTTCCAGGATCAGCTGTTGTTAATACTCAAGTTATTAACAAATTAGCATGTTTGATGGTCAAGAAAATTAAGCATACCTCGATTGCTTTAGCAGAGTTATTATTAGATGTACGAGGCACCAGAAAAGAGGCACTGCAAAACAGGGCAACCATTGACTATTTACTGTTAAAACATGACCACAGTTGCTCAGAATTTGAGGGTATGTGCTGCTTTAACATGTCAGATCACTCTAAATCCATCCAAACTCACAAGCCCTACATGAATTAATGAAGGGAGTGAAGCAAGCTGTAGACCGAGTGGTTGGACTGGTTATTTTGTTGGCGTCCTGATTTAGGTCAACTTTGGCCACAGCAAGCTTGTTTTCCACACAGAACATGTTTGTAACCCTGTGCTGGTGAGAAAAGCCCACAGTGTTGGAACACAACATGGGGGATGTGGACAGTAGACATGAGAGCCTGAGCCTAGGAATGTTTTCATCAAGGAAAAGTACAGCTCCTCTGTCTCTAAAATGTGCATTGGGGCAAGGCATGATTCTTTGCATGTTTTCGACGCAGACAGAGTACAGCCAGTGCTTGAATTTCATATTTTATAACTGAAGGGAGGGGGAGATTGCTAGAATCTTCCTCTTGAGTTTAATTAAGGTATATAAGGTGGGGAAACATGGCAGTGAGGTAGAAGGAGCTCACCTGCACCTAGACGCACGATTCAGGGAAAAAAATATCCCATGTTGGGAAGACATCCTGACTCAGCCATTCAGGGTTCCTCGACTTGATGCTGGCAAGGATGAAGAATTCAACCCCCATGGTGATGCATTTTAATTCTTAATTATCTGGCATGATTATTTATATTTTCACTGTTGATATATTGCACGTTTGATCCCTTGTCCTTCACCATTGTTTTTTACGGTGCGCAGTGCTCCTCCCAGGTTGTCTCTGCGAGGCTGAACACCTATCAGCGTGGTCCACACAGCCCCCATAAGCCTCCACAGTCTACCTCTGCCCACCAGTAATGAGGTGGGTGTCGCTATTCACTCCTTCAGTTAGAGAAATCACCCCAGGTGCAGACCCTCGATCCTTCAGGGCCAACAAGGCCCTACATCGAGCTCCCAGCACATTCCTCCCTCGCCAGGGGAGGGTAGATGAAAGGCTATATCGCCAGACCACACCCCAGTGGCAGGTGTCCAGTCATCATGACGCCCTGGTCCGCCAAAGCGTCCCAGCTCCTCTGATGTTATAAAGGTAGTGGCACTTCCCTCTACTCCAGCTCCCGTAGGGCCCCCACAATCCTGTATTTGCTTCCAGCCCCCAACCTGCGGGCTCCACAATCCTAGGGCAATCGCTCACCAGTGTGTTTGCTGCTTGTTAAGAGGCCTATGTCCCCAACAGTGCAGCATGTCCTGTGAGGGGGGGAGGATAGTTGACCTTCTCAATCTGCTTCATAATGTACAGGCCTGGCAATCCTTACAGGCCAGAGGGGAAGGAGGTGCTGTCTCACCTTGCCATCGCTTCGCACTGCAAGGAGGCTCCACAGGCCATCAGCCGCTGTTCCTGTCTACAGGGCAGTTCTGCTTCTTGACATCTGGGGCCCCCAGACGTGCCCTCCTCAGGTCGACCACCACCACCACTGCCTGCTCAGCTTCGCGGCCAGTCTCTCTGCCACCGTGAGTCAGCACCTTACCAGGCTGGATTGCCTCACATAAGCAGGCCGGGCAAGAGGAAAACTACTATGTAGACAGAATTCAGAATGCTATATCTGCAAATAAGGAATTTTATAAAATTCTCAACTAATTTCAAAAAACCTAAATGAATGGGAGGAACACATTCCATTACTCAAGAATTGACAGACAAACTGGCAAATCATCACACAACCAAAGCGCACATTGAACTCCTATTTAAAACAAAGGAAAACCACCAGCCTATTGCCAAAAAAAAAAACCAGCCTCTGCACTTCTTAAAACAAATTTCACAAAGTGAATTTATGGATCTGGTCAAAGCAAGCAGGCCTTCTGGCTGTTCTTCTGATCCTTGTCTGCCACACATATTCAAGGACATTCTTTTATCATCAATAATTCTTTAACTACGGTAATCTTTTGTCAAGACCTTATAAAGGCATTCATTAGCCCATTATTAAAGAAAACAAACCTGGATGGCCCCAAAAACTACAGACAATTATAAATGGACCTTTGCTGGGCAAACAGATAGAGCAGAGTTCGCCCAGATGTCACAGTTCATTGAAGATAACTCCATGCTTTCAAACTACCAAACTGGATTCCGCCCTGGAAGAGGCACTGACTTCTTCACCATCTGGGATGATCTTAAAAACACAATAGACAGCAACGGAGTTGCTGCACTACTTCTCCTGGACTTCTCAGCTGCCTTTGTATTAGGGTGTCATGGTCAACTGTTTCAAAGTCGGTGAAGCTGGCATTTAGGGACAGCTCTTAACTGGGTCACATCTTAACTTCAAAACAGAACAAATGTCATCCATACTCCCACTTTCTCATCTAAACCCTGCTTCACAAAAGCAGGGGTCCCTCAAGGCTCAACTATCTTAGCCATGCTTTTCAACATCTAAATCATGTCATTACCAGCAGTGAATTTCAACTCGCATGCTACAACTATGCAGATGATACATACTCCTTAAACTGGAATGCTCCAAAGACATTGCAAGCTCCCAAATATTCAGGTGCCTGAAGCCATTGGTCAGTGGATGACATGGAGCTAACTCAATCTATATGCTTCAAAAACAAGTACTCACATGTGACGATTTGAAAAATTATGACCCATTCTGCGTTTGGACTGACAATCTGGGACCACCTCCTAAAAGTATCTAAGGAAGTTACAAACCCTGGAATTACCATGGACTCCAAGTCAACAATGAATGCTTAAGTGGACAAATTAATAAGGTCAAGCTTCATCATCATGAAAACTTTGACGCATCTTCCCCCACCTCAGATTTCCACACAAGGTACAGGCTGCCATCTGTCTTCTACTATCTAAACTGGATTCTGCCAATGGTCTCTGCCATTGATCATCTCTATCTACTATGAAGAAACTAAGCATTTAGCACTTGGCTGCCAGACTTCTCCTACATGTAAAGCTACACGCCCATATCTCCCCTGCCTTGAGGGACCTGCATTGGTTACCGGTTGCAAGAAGATCCACCTTCAAGCTGCTTTGCATCACCCACAAAGCAATACATGGAACAGGACTGCTTTTCATCCGGAATAAAAACACAAAATATGTTTAGCAAAGAAACCTCCGCTCAAGATTGGCACCCTGCCTCAAAACATCGCCGTACAAGAAAAAGCCAATAGATGGTACATCTTTCTCTCATTCATCAGTCCCCCAATATAAGATCCATGCGTACCTATCTTATCTTCAGAGGACTATTCAAGAGTTGGCTCTTTCCTACATAACCATCATACTCAAACAGCAATGGACTGCATATCCCTGTTAATGCAAACCTTTATAATTTTACTATGTGTACATATCTAGATGTGTACATATCTAGATGTGTATATTTCTTTGTTCAAATGGGTATATATATTTTTTTCATTTTAAAATACATACATACGTTTTAGCCTGTTAACAAATGTATATTTTACTTGCAGTTAACTGTTTATATGTGAGTATTTATATATTGTATGTGTATTCTACCCTTAACATGTTCATAGATCTTTGCATAGTTTCTTTATTAGCTGTTTGATTAGATGCTTACGTTTATTTTTTATTTTTTTAATCTGCCGCAATAGGTAAATATTATCTTAACTGTTTATCTACCAACATTTCACTATTGAAATATTGAGGGAACAATTTTTTTTTTTCAAAGTACACAATTATTAACTTCAAATACTGCAACTCTTAAGTCTGTGTTTATGGGATACAGCTTAAATCTCAATATTGTATATGCCTTACACATATATTCCTTTACTATGTAATAATATAGCTATATATCAATTACTTTAGTCCTACTGTACAAGAGGAAAAAATAGTCTCAAAAGCTTTACTGTCAAACCACCACCCTATACCTCTACCAATCTATTCACTATCTCCTCTCTGACTCATTGCAAACCCATTCTACTACAATGAGCTCCAAAATAACTCTTCTTAGACTCTTCCCTCCTGACTCGCCCCAAACCTCAGTTTACTACTATGATCTCCCAAGCAACCCTACTAAATTCTCCCTCATTTATCTCTCCTTTAACTCGTACCAAACCTCATTTTTCTACAAAGATCTCCCCAATCCCTTTCTACAGACTCTTCCCCCTCCTTCATCTCTCCTTTACTCATCCTAAACCTCATCCTGCTACTATGATCTCAGAGTTAACACTTTTGGATTCTTCTCTCCTCTATACCACCAATATTCTATTCAATCCAAATAACAGACTTGCGTCCTCCGCTCAAATTAAATCCTACCTTCCCATTATACTGTACTCGTATTCCCCTTTACTAATCCACTATCCTTTTGGGCTCCATAGTAGCCTGCAACACACTGAAAAGCTCTTTGACACCACGTCAGGTGTGTTGTTAATACAAGGAAAACGGAGGCAACATAGAACACATTTTGTCAGCTGCAAACTACTCTGACCATATTTAGATAGATCTCAAGCCACCTCAGTATGATCTTTAAAACTTGCATCCTGGGTTTCTTGCAGTCATAGATTCCTCTCTCAGCTTCTTAAAGGAACCTTGTAAACCTATTACTGACTAAACGTTGCATAATTAAATTGAAATCAGCCAACCAAATCCCCTTCCACACATGGTGGCTATAGATCTCATACACTCATGGTGCACGCAATACCCATATCTATTAAATCGAAAATCCGAACAACTCCCTCAGACTATGGAACGCTATAGATTTACACAACAAATAAATTCTCCATAGTCTCCGCCTCTCCTCCCATCTGATCCATTAGACAGCTATCAACGTTTATATTCCACCAATGACTGGACATCTGCTAATCCTTGTGATGCTCTACCCCTTTTTCCAATGTCTCCCTTTCTCTATTTTCTGTACTCTCACTAGCTAAAATATCAAGCGTGTGCTGATCACCTCCTACATGGACACATTGAAATGCTTTCTTAACCCCTCAAGGTTATTATATAAATGTACTCTCCCTCATTTTGTGTTCTATTACTATACTTTATGTAGTATAACTAATAAAAGTATACTCTAACATACTTTGTACTTAATGTCTATAGTCCATTATCTTTTTAATATACTTACCATTATCCGCTACTGTACCTTTTTCTCCTCTACATGTCTATCTTTACGTACAGTTTTAAAAAAAAATAAACCTATTGAGAATTTTTTATTTACTCTTTAAAATAAATATATATATATATATATATATATCACACACATATACGCTACAGGTACGTTTCCCCATCCCTGCGCAGTGGACTTGTGCTTCAAGCCTTCCTAGGTTAATATGAAAACCATATATTTGGATTCATGATTATCAATGTGTAAAAGTTATTTACTGTGCTATTGGCATTTTCTGTAGAGTGTTCCTACCATTATTAAGGCAGAGTATCACTAGACAGCAGTTCAAAACTTAACACAAAAACAAATTAGGTATAAGGGCAAACTGCGTGAAATTTGGAAAGGTTTTAAAATCTCCCTTCCCTCCTCCTGTTTAGCTGTGTGGCCCAAATGCATGAAAGTTATTTCCTTTATGCTTGAAGCGCTAACTCTCTTTGATTTGAGGTCCGGCTAATCTACTTGCCTCCGAGAAACCACCTGTCTTCAGATCCTGTTAATTGTGTTCCTATGCTTTCCCCAGTGAGTCAGCAACTTAATTCAAGTTAGCAGTTTCACCTAGCAAGAGTGTATCTTTTTTATTTTTTTAAATTTATTTCTTTAGCTTGCACGTTACAAGGTGACTGAAGGTCAGGACTAAACAAAGGTGTTTCACGATTGGAGCCTATTGTTAACTCTGGTGGCTGTCACAAGTGAAAGCCTTGCTGACTTATATCCTTTTTTACCTTTTGCAGTTGGTGGGCCTCTTGCTGATTGGAGTGGCGGCCTGGGGCAAGGGCTTCGGCATAGTCTCCAGTATTACCATAATCGGCGGTGTGATAGCTATTGGCGTCTTCTTGCTTCTCATCTCCATTGTAGGGCTCATCGGAGCTGCCAACCACCACCAAGTCATGCTTTTCATGGTATCCTTTACTGTTGCAACCAAAGTGCTCTGAAACTGTTATTGGATGAGGTGCCTGATATCAGACTTGAATTGATGTGCACTGCCTTTCAATAACTGAATTTGTAAGAAACTGTTTTCTTTCTTAGAGGATAGCTCAATTATTAAATTTATATATATATTTATATATATTTATATATATGTGTGTGTGTGTGTGTGTGTGTGTGTGTATGTGTATGTGTATGTGTATGTGCGTTAGTCACAGGTTCCATCCAGTCCCTGTTTGAATGATTACTTTTCTTTCTTATTATGGTACTGTTGGATAATAACACCATTCATTAATTAGGTGATGGGTAGGATTGTGCACTTCATTAATGGCCTATATAATTTACATTTGATGAAGTATAACTTTACTTACAACACCTCAGGAGAATTTAGCACCTAAAGGGATGCAGACCATTATCTGTGCCTTTTATCTACAAGCATGAAGACCAGGTTTGTAGGTTCATTCTGATTTAGTAACAAAGTTGAAATACTAAATACACTCAAGATGAGTGTTGTGTGTGTGTCTGTGTATATATGTATATATGTATGTGTATATGTGTGTGTGTGTGTGTGTGTATATGTATATATATATATATATATATATATATTTTTTTTTGTAATCAATGAAATAGCGAAGTTTGGTTCTGTATGATAACAAACCTCCTACAATGGTTTGCATGTAATACACAAGTCCCAGTTTAGAATACTGACTAGGCAACTTTCATAGTTCAGCGCTTGATCAGATGATTAGTCTAAAGTTAGTCAGTAACTCAAATTCTTAAACTCTACTAGTTTGCACGATCAGTGAAACTCCATTCTTTGTATCTTTATGCAGCTGAACCATGTTCCTGAGCGGGGGTGATGGATTGTGCCCAAGAAAGGTAACCACTTTCAAAGGATGTGCATAGCCCATGGTGCCTTGCCTGTTTTTTCGTCCTCTAATATGAGGCTGAAAGATCAAGCATTTACTGTGTTCTCAAAAGGTATCTGGGTCACCAGCACAAAGAAGGCATCTGGAAAGGGGCTTACTACGTGGAGCAGAGAAATCCCAATACCAAAGATAGTACACTTTCTAATTGAGAAGTTTTGGATCAAATATATTTGAGGCCTTCTGAGGCTGTTGGAGATCTAGTTAAACTGGCTGATAAAAAGGTACACATAGGATAATAGTGTACATATGGTGTCACACATTCACATTAGTTTTCATGTACTAGTTGGCAAAGATTTGTTTTCATCTGCTTTATCGCATTCTGAAGACTAAGACTAGCCTGGGACTTTTATCAAGCTTTGTGTAGTTTGCAAAAAATTCAATGTGTTGCACTGTTCCATATAGCTGGAAGTCTCCAAGGCACCAAATTGTTGCATTTGTTGTCCCCAATCAGCCTTGTGGAATATAAGTAAATTCTTGAAGCAGATGACTTATCCAGTCAGGATATTTTGCTACAAAATGGCCCCAAAATTCTGTCACAGTTTGATTGTAAACAGCTACTTTTTATTAATAGTTCTGATTACGTTTTGTTTGTAGACCTCTGCTGATATGTCTTCTCTTATACCTCCGTTTGGTGCTGCAGGCAGTCTGGATCAAAGAGCAATCCTTTCTGTGTTCCAGAGAGTGGCTGTTTGGCTTGTTGTTCTTGTAGGAAGGCTTGATGTAGGAGTGGCCTGACAAAATGGTCTTGAGGTAGACTCTGTCAGATGCGATCATCACCCTTCAAAAAGAGCAGGTGGCAGCTGCAGGCTGTTTGCCTGTACGTTTGTTGACTCCGATGGATTCCAAAGCATGAGTACCCACCTTTCTGCCTGTCAGGCTTGTTGTGGTTTGGGGTAATTGCACACTGGGATACATCCTGCCAGTCATCTGTCACAGTGCATCTCATGTTAGCTATTGCAAGGCTGATACTGAAGGTTGTTTGAGAATTTAAGCAGAGAAACCAAGGATTGAGTGCCTCTGTAGACAGTCGGCTAAGGTAGAATAGAGGACAGGGCAGTAACTTCGTTTGGAACAAGAAAATTCCATCTGACCGCCTCAAACTGCCAGTCATCAACAGAGTTGTTCAGCCGTAGCCTCAAAGTGTTGTACTTACACACAGATGGATGTCTCCTGCCTCATAGTGTCATGTCTGCAAGCTTGTGGAATTCTTATAGCCCAACACCCAGGACATATTGTTTGGGGTCAGGGGACAACCAGTTTTCATATTTATTGTCCTTGTGACAAGGAGTCCCTACCCCCTGCAGTACAAACCCTTTAGGTTTTAGTTTACAGTACAACATTATGGATCAGGGAAAGGTAATGCCTACAGGTAACATTTGTGTCCATATGTTCATGATTTTCAAACTTGTATTTATGGTTCACTAATGCAAAGCCTTTATTAGTAGGTTTTGTGCGCTATGGAAATGTTGTAAGCTTGGACTGCACTATTAGTAGTTCCAATATAAAAATGCGTGCCACGTTGACAGAGTTTAACAAGATGAGGCTACGTATAACACTTCCACAATGCTCTCTGATTAGATGCAAATATTTGCAGAAACTTGATAGGAAGATTGAGGATTCTTAGCTTTCAAAATCAAAATGTTCATTAAAACTAGGAAAAAAATGTTTTGCTAACCTACTGTGAAATGTCAGGTGCCATTTCTTTGAAGCATCATTTATTAAAATGTGTTAATGCAGGCTAGTATTGCCAAAATTGTTTTCATGATGAAAAAAATCAGTGTCGCCAATTTCAACATGACTGTGGGGAAACCTGAAAATAAGTATTGGCAAACACAGTGGGTTTGACAGGGATAGATAGCCTTTTGGTTTTGTCAATGCGTGTCTTGTTTTGACATGGTTTTTGTAAAACTTTTTTGTTGTGGGAGTTGTTGGGTCCTTTTTATCATACCAAACACTGGCAAAAATATTGAACAAAACTACTTTGTGTGCCAATTCGCTCCTTGTAAAAGAGCACAGTGCTGTCACTCATTGTGAAGCCAGCCAACAGATCGCGACAAACAGAATTTTAATAAGAACAAAAGTTCTTGTTTAAGGCCAGACCTAATTAGCTGCCCAGTTTCTAAAGAAAGTCACAAAAGTGCACCCACAGTAGATCCTTGCATTAGTGCAGATCTACGACTTTCATGAATTACCAAGAATTTACTTTTTCCCCCAACTGTCAGGAATACATTTCCAAGCTTTCTCATTATTAGAAAAGAATATAGAAGAGCTTGTGAAAAACCTTAAAACCTGCAGGTTTGTAGGTTTGCACATACTCAATAGGGCATTTCAACCCTGAACTATTTCACTGCTACCTCCAGCCATAGTATCTACATCGGTAGAATTGTGGCACAATAAGGGATTTGATAGTGTTCCAACCCTACTATAGTATGAGCACTGGCATAACCAGAGAGGCTATTGTCGGAGCCTTATATCGTGAGATTGCTGCCATAATTTGTTACCGCACTACTTGGAACCAAAGGGACAAGTAGATTTATGAATTAGTTGAAAGTGTGACACCCCATCCCCCCCAAATTTGTTCTAGTTTCTTGAGCTTCCTTTTTTGAAAATGTTGTCATGCCTACTCAGTAACATGTGGAATGTCTATCAGAGGCCTACAATGGACCGAAAGATACAAACAAAATAAAGTATCTTAATTTTAATGTATTTGCACTTGTGTCTGTAACCATATAGTTGTATTGTACCATAACACCCATTACTCTTAGTATCTTAGCTTTTTATGTTACCTTGTGACTTGATTGGGTTGTGTTTTTTTTTTCTTTTCTTTTTTTGGTTTCCCAACAATGAAAAAGTAATAATTTATGCCTAGAAATGTATATTCAGCATTCACTCTAGGCTTTGTGATACAAACAAATGATTGCAGGACCATTTAAGCCCCTTGGTTTAAGAGTATGTGCTATGTGTAGAAGGCAGAGCTTAGAAATATGGCTGCCTTTATAAACAGATGTCAGAAGTTGAAATCGTAGAAGTAAATCTTGGGGCAATTCTTGTGACAACCTTTTTGCGTATGATTGCACAAGGCAGGAGCAATACCTTGCAGAATATGAATTACCATGGTAACTTCTAATCTCCACCACTGTTGGCGATTGTGGTGTTAACACCTGTTTGAACTTCTACAGACTGTACTGTTGGACGTCATTCAATATGAAAACCAGGCAGTTATCTCCCTGTTCGTTTTTTCATGGCTGTTGTCCAAGGAAAACCTGAATTGTCTGAAATACTACCCAATCTTCAGAACACTTCCCAGGTTCTTGAAAATTGTAAAATTGTAAAAGTGTAAAAGTATTCCCTAGATAACTAAATAATGAAGACAAGCAAGGACTCTAACTCTTGACTGTACACCTCTTATACCTTGGATGTGGTTAGTGCTTAAAAGAGGTCTGTTTTCCTTAACTTGCTTCTTTTCTCCACAGTACATGGTGGTTTTGTTCCTCGTCTTTATTTTCCAGTTTGGTGTCTCATGCTCTTGCTTGGCACTAAATCAAAGTCAGCAGGTAAGTCTCTTAGGTATATAGAGCTGGGATTGTGATGTGGTGCAGAACTCCGAAACCTTTTGACCACAGTTGGTGGTCCGATGCTCTATATGGCCTCTAATGATTGCTGTTGCATGGCTTTCAAATACAAAGTTGTCGGTGTCGGAGCTTGTGCGGACATCACCAAAATCTGACCCACATCCTTTCTTTTTCTTGTTGCTTACCCACTGGAGTATTGTATTGAAACATTTATGCTGAGCTTAATACCCCTAACTGTAACAAATCACACCAATTTCCATTGGGGTGAAGGTGGACGTGGGAAATGTGGTCCATTCACCACAACTCAATAACTCAGTTTTGGAAGTGTTTAGCTCAAGACATTTTGTCAGTGGTACAGAATTGAAGATCAACAGTGTTACCATTTTTTTTTTTTTGTTTTTTTTTTTTTTTATAATTTGTTTGACATCATAATAGTAGACCTTCAAGGATATGTTGAGCTCCTTTATGAAGGAAATGTACAGGGGTTTAGGTTCACTGTAGCCATGCAAAATTCCCAATGTCACTGAAAAAGAGGCTTAGCAAAAAAGAGGCATTAGTAGGATAAGAGATCTTCTAGCAGGGATTGAGAAACTACTAAAGGATACTGAACTTTCTATCCCTGTTAGGTCAAGCCTTTAGAGCAGGTTTGGGTGGCTGATTATGTCAAAGTTGATAGAAAGCTTTATTAGCTGAAGCGCCACTCCTTTATTTCAATCCAGTGTAGTTTTGCCATTTGTGCAGATTCCGGGCTCCATCCAGGGCAGAAACCTGTTTGGATGTAAGTGGGCAGATTTTTATTTTATTTTTTAATGGGTTTTATGTAGCGAACGTCTGGGAATATACCAGATTCTAGGGAATCATTGACAGTAATTTTGCTGTGATGGTAGCTGAGCTCTTAGTGAGGAGTTTCTTAGGTAGATGTGCTGGGCTTGGGTCTGCCGGTGATCCGGATGAGCCACAAGCTTTAAGGTTGGCAAAGTCTCCAGCAACTAGGCTATCTTGCCAGATATTTTGCTTTAGCGATGAAGTATTGTGCTAGAGAGAAGCATACTTGTCTGTGAATAATTTTGAGATGGTACCATCCAGGTTAAGGAATGCACGCGATTACCCAAAAAGGTGTTGTAGTGCCTCAGGAAAGAGTTGAAAAAACAGCTGACAACTTGTGTTAGAAATGGAGTTTCTGGTTGGCTAGCATATGCAGCTAAGCTAGGCAGAGCCCACCCACTCTAGTCAGGGCGAGGAAATCTTGCTCACCCCCTTGGTAGCTTGGCACGAGCAGTCAGGCTTATCCCAGAGGCAATGTGTAAAGTGATTGAAAGGAAATGCAACAACAAGTTTTATATAAAAAAAATAAACTGTATTGCATAACACATTAGACAAAACGCAACATGTGTCAGTAATACCCCGCTACATAAGCAGTTGTCATTATCACCAAGAATTTACCTGTCAGTATAAACATACCAGAGATACCAAGGCACCATCACAAATGCACATAAAATGAAACATTCCCCAATAGCAAGTCATTATTATCACCCATAACAGATGCACATGATGTGAGAACAGTTCCCTAGGGCATAAGTCATTATGTCCACATTATCAGGAATGCGCAGACATCATCATGAGTGGAAAAAATAAGAAACATTTCCATGTTGCCCTATCATAAAACCATAATCTCCCCCAAGACAGGTAATGCAGATTCTGAAATGCTTGTTAGTACAGCAAGGCAAAATGACAGCGCAAATTTAACACATCCCCCAGTATAGGTAAGAAGGAAAATAGTCCCATGGGGAAAGGCAACATGTATTGGAGTCACCCCTATAAGTGCTTTCCACACGAAGGCTGCAGTGCTACTGCACTTCTTTTATACGATATGAGGTGGGTGAGAGCCCACCATGGCCAGTATTGGAGCTCCTGCACTCCAACAACTGTAATTATGGCAATATCTCCCCACACATACTGATTGCAGCCCCTCTGTATCCGTAATTATGGTAGAACCTGGCAGGAATAGGGCCTCTGTCAAGGATCCCTTGCCCGTCCTCCGGACAAATATTGACTGCCCCCAAATAAAGGTAATAGAGGGGGATGGGGCACCTCCACCTTCTTAGTTGTGGTGGGGAGACCTCTGCCTGATCTCTCTGTGTGCTATGTCGTAAGGGTGGCTGCCTGGGGGTATGTGGGGTGGCTAGTAGGGCTCTCTGTGGTAGGGATGAAGGTGGGGAAGGGCCCCACACCTTCCGGGTTGGCAGGAAGACCTTCCCCGGTCTCCCCGTGTCGGGAGCTGGTCCCGGGGTAGCCTCCACCTTCTTAGTTGTGGCAGGGAGACCTCTGCCTGAACTCTCTGTGTGCTATGTTGTAAGGGTTGCTGCCTGGGGGTATGTGGGGCAGCTAGTAGGGCTCTCTGTGGTAGGGTTGAAGGTGGGGAAGGGCCCCACACCTTCCGGGTTTGCAGGAAGACCTTCCCCGGTCTCCCCGTGTCGGGAGCTGGTCCTGGGGTAGCCTCTCTCGACCCTGCGCTACAACAGCATCCAGGGGACTGCTGAGCTCACTCTGGTTCTCCTAGGATGGTTAGAGGAGGCCTCTGCAGATCCAGCCAGCTCTGCCTCTCCTTCGAACCGCGACTCCGGTGCTCAAGCCTCCTGGCTTGGAGGCACGCAGCTCCTTCATCCTGCCCGACCGGCAGGCGTCCGTAGCCTCCTAACTCCTGGCGCCTTCAGGACGGCTAGCTTTGTTTTGTGTTGCAGCTCAGGTCGTGGCAGGGAGGTCTCCAAAGCTGAGGTCTGCTAGTACCCTGGGGCATCCTCAAGGGTGTGCTGCAGGCCTGAGACAGGTTTGAGAGGCTACTTCTGTGGGTGACGCAAGCTGCGCTGCTGGCCTATTAGTAGCATTTTATTTACTGGCCCTGGGTATAGGGATACCACTGTACAAGAGACTTGCAGGTAAATTAAATGTGCCAATCAGGTGTAAGCCAATCATACCATGTTTAAAAGTGAGAGCACTGATCAGCAGTGGTAAAGTGCCCAGAGACCTACGTCAAAAAGAGGGTCAGAAAAAATCAGGAAGGCAAAAAGTTTGGGGATGAACCTCTGAAAAGGGCCAGGTCCAACAACTCTAAAAAGTGAAAATAGACCCTCATGAAACTGGGAAAGGTTGTTTCACTGTACTGCACCTCAGATGGGAGAAAGTTAGCAATGTTAATGTCAAGTAAGTCTGTAGATTGACTTTTGCAGTGAGGCAGGGCTCTGAGAATTGATCAAGACTAATTTTATTCCAGCAGTGCTTAGTTTTGGGATCCAGAGGGGAGAAAACCATGGTAGCTTTGGGGGGGAGGGGAGGTTGGAGATGGAGCATAAAATGGGTCCCAAAGTGATAGGATCATCCTACAGGAAGATCATTATTATGTTGTGTTGAGATAAGGTCATTCTGGGACAATGGGACCCAGAAGATGGCCATTCTAGGGAACGAGGGGAGGAGAACAGCTTGAGTACTAGGTTGCTTGTCACCCTGAAGCCAGATATTAAGATTTCTTAACAGAAAGCAAAGGGGTGACAAAATGGGCATATGGTCAAGGTGGCTGATGAGAGTAAATGTCCCTGTGCAAGAAAGGGTATCCGATTTATTTGAAAGACAAACTCTGCAGCAGAGAAAGGTGAAATACAGATCACAGAAATGGAAATAGTCCTTGTAGACACCTAGTTTATCAGGGTGGTTGAGATTTTGTATAGGTCTGCCCAGGAGTGTGGGTAATATCCGAGCCTGAGCTGTCTGAGCCGTTTTTTGGTGAAAAAAAAAAATATCAAAATTCAAAATGTGAATCCTGGATCAAGTGTTGGATTTTGCATGAATGTTCTGGGGAGCGAGCACACATCATGCAGGAGTATTATTAGATGGCGTAAGGGATTGGAGTGTGCAGGATATTTGTAAGTAACAGAAACGGGTGGGATACAGGGTACAGGGGCTGGCAGATGGGAGGAGGTAAACGAGCTGCACCGCCAGCACTTGTCTTAGGTGAATGAGATGGAACTTTCCACATGTGTTGGAGACCTGAGCTGATTACAGAAGAAAAAGAATTTGTAGCCATAGACTGTGCGAAACGAGGCTGCAGGGCCATCTTTTTCTGCTTTGTCCCCAGGCAGGGCGTGGGTGAATGCAGGTGCCTTTACCTTTGCACCCCTAACACCCACCCCCTTTTCTTCATACCACTGGAGCAGCTGTGCAGGTTGCAGTTTTAAGTAGGCTGCAGACATATGGCAGGAAGGGGGTGTGTTGCTGTTCTCTTCATGTTGAACATCTAGGAAAGAAATAAAAAAAAAAAGAGGGGGATCAAAGTAAATATCAAACTGGAGCTCCTGTTGCGTGTTTGTGCATCCACACCGACAGCTGCCAATGAGAAACTAAAATGAAGGTTAAAAAAAAAAGTGAGATGCTTTAAATCAACCAACACAATACACTAAAATATTAAAGGGGGCAAGCAGTGTGCCTGAACTTTAAGTAGGAAAGCAGAGGGCCCATATCTCCAAATAAAAAGTGGTGTTGAAGGACAAGGCATCATCACAAAGTACTTGAGTGTCACAACAAGTGGAAGTGACCTGCCTCTTGCATGACTGTCACAGCCCCTTTTGAGAGGGCCTGCATGGGATTACCACAACTGACATATTGGCCCGAGATGTGAGGGCCTACCAGGAGAAGCAGCACGAACACAAAAAGGCCTGTCGAGAGGCCCCCCTCGCCTTCTGTCATCAAGAAAAAGTAGTCTGCTTTGTCCCTCCCAACTTTATTCTACCACAGGGTGCTGGTAACTGTCAATCTCAGCCCCTATCATGTGCAGTGTAGATTTCAGAGGTTCCCCGGTGATTGCTGGGTGAAGCTGTGGTGAGGTGTCCTTTGATCTGGCCAGTAGCCCAGTGTTTAGTGGGCTTCCTGGAGCAAGTGGTGTTTCAGGAAATGTGAGGAGCATCCCCAGAGTCTCTCCCATACCTCACAGATCTTCATTGGTCTTGGGCGAATGGGGTCCCCTTGAAAGGTTTGGTGGCCCCAGACAGGCTGCTTCCCAAAACTGCCCCCAACCATTCCGCCGGGTCCCGCATTATGCCCGACCCCGGAACCACGAGGAACACAAACGTGTTTGAAAAGTAAACAATTTAGTTCCTCGTTCACCTCTGGTAGGGTTTGATTCATTGGTTGGGGAGAGAGGGGCTGTGTCATTGGGTGTAAATGGAAAATGTCATATATATTGTGTACTAAATATCAGTTTTGGGAGATCTTTTGTGAAACATTCGCTACACTAGCAAAATAGTCCAGAGCATGATGCACTGCCATCTAGTGATGGCACCAAGGACACACTAATACTTCAGTCCTTGGTGTGATTGGTGTTTCCATTGCATGTGTGGGACTTCAGTAGCAGTCATTTCACGCTCCCAATGGTTGCCATGTCCTTACTAGTGTCCATGCAAACAAGAAGGCCTGATGAGATGTTTGTATATTAAACTTGGGAAAATAGTCTTAACAGATCCTTCGCAAGCACTATAGATATTGGTTGATGCCTTCCACCGTATCCAGCTAAACCTAGATCACTAGGCTAAAGGTATTTTGACCTTCCCTAACACATTTTGCATAATCGTTGTGTTGCCTACTTACCTTCTAATACTGAGATTGTTTTACTGATATTTTAACCTGTTTTTACATGCCTGTGTTCAGTGGCATTTTGACACTCATCTCCTCACTAAAATGGCCATTTTCCACCCTCCTGCTTGTTCCAACTAGAGCTGCCATTTTGGGAGGCAGTCCAGTCTTTCTTGCCTGCAGCTCCGGTCCACTATAAAGGGTTTGATGAAGCGAGCATTCAGCGGATGTGCTGCTGGCGCGCCGAAGGCAAGCCCGTCTGCACCCTATCGAGACCAGGGACCAGGAATGCTACCCAGGGCTCTCCCAAAAGCTTAGTCTACTCAGCTTCTCAACTGTTAGCTATCCGGAAGGACACTTCTCACCTCAGTAGACACTCTTTAAATCCTGACTCCCCTATTATATATTGCAATGTGTCACTGGTCTCCCTTGTTTAATTTTCCCATTCTAGCAGTGGAACAGCTTTGGTGGCGGTTGCCAAATCCTTCTACTCAACTGTCGTTTCCTGCCTGCTCATAAACTCCATATTTTCTCACTATTAATAGATCATGCTCCAAAGGTGTTATTTCTACCAGAAACCTGGCTATCAGAGGACTCTGGTCCCGATATAGCTATGGTTCTTCCCCATGATTATCATATACACCGATTAGACAGACCTCTCTCCAAAGGAAGTGGAATCGCAATCATTGTTAAAAATGCTATGAATTGTACTACCCAAAATGTGTCTTATTCCAGACTGTGAAAGTCTCTTTTTCTCGTTAACAATCAATCCTACCTTTACTCTTTCCGGAACATTAATTTATCGTCCTCCTGGTCCGGAGAGGAAATTTCCTCAGGCTTTACCAGAACTAATATCAGATTTTGCCTGTAGGAACTCTAACTTCACCTTTTTGGGTGATCTTAATATTCACGTTGATGATGAATATAAAAAACTGGCAAAACACTCTGACGGATCTAGCAGCTTTAGATCTGCCACAGTTGATCCAAGGCCCCACTCATATCAAAGGACACACCATCGACTTGGTGTTCAGTAATTTGTCAAACCTTTCGGTTTTGCCTCTATTCCCTCTAGTTTGGACGGATCACTATCTAATTTCTCTTTCACTCCCTCCTACCCCTGCATCCCCACAGTCCCCATCTAGCACTACCACCCATCGCTCCTGGTCTAAGTTAAGTCACAAACACTGGATAGATAGTTTAGAACTTCATCGGCCGTTCTCCACTACTAATGAGACTTGCTTGGCGTCAACATTTAATGAATGGATTTCCAACTCCCTGGACACTGTAGTACCATCCACAACATTGCGTGTACCAAGAAGTCCTCTTGGGTTTTCTCCTAAAATACGGCAACATAAAAAGATATGTAAACAGTTAGGTTTTTCTCCAGTTCCTTTCTATGACAATGACTAAATGTAAATATAGGGCAGCAATTCGAGACTATCATGCGGAAATTAAAAAACGCACAAGGGCTGTTCTATGCTGCCAGAATAGAACAATCTTTCAATTCTCCTAAAGAAATCTTTAAAAATTTTAAAGAATTAACTCCAGACCCTTCTCCTTGCAGCCCAATTCAAGCATCTTCGGAGCACAGTAACAATTTGGCAGCTTTCTTTCATGAAAAAGTCTTGATATTCAATGAGGCTTCTCCCACCTCTCTGCACAAGAAGCCACTATGGCATTTCACGACCCTTCAAATGTCACTTTCATAGCGTTTCAGCCTCTGACTGAGAACCTAGTTCGCGATCTCCTACGCACTATAAAATCAGGCTCTTCCCTTGATTCGGCCCCACCGTCTATATTAAACCTCGGCGTGGATGTCATTGTACCTGTTCTAACTAGGATTCTCAATAATTCTCTCACCTGGTCAGCTTCCACAAAACTAGAAACATGCTGTCATCAAACCTTTATTAAAAAAAGCCTAGGCTTGATCCTAGGTCATTGAGCAATTATAGACCAATTGCCCTTCTGCCCATAAAATCTAAAATTATCGAAAAACATGTTAACAAACAAATTTCAGGCTTTCTCGAGGATCACAATCTTCATCACACTCCGACCTTTGCATAGCACATAATCTGCCCTGTTGGCGGTTACAGTGGACACCAGTCAACGCTTGGATTCAGGTTGCTACGCAGCAATTATCCTTTTGGATCTGAGTGCTGCATTCGATACTGTAGATCATAATATTCTCCTTCAGAGAATCTCTCGGATGGGCTTTTCAGGGACCCCATAAGAGTGGCTCTCTGACTTCCTGAAGGACAAGTCCTTTCAAGTCCTAGATTGTTCTTTTTTTTTTTTTTTTTTTTTTTTTTCTAAACCTCTGCCATCAGTTCTGACGATACTCAGTTGGTCTACTCTTTCTCTGCTAAGAATACCCAAGAACAGGCTACCTTATCTTCCTGTCTCTCAGATATCTCCAGATGGATGATAGAGAGCAAGCTTAAGCTCAACGATGGCAAAACAAAAGTTATGATCGTTGGGAATCCTTCCTTACTTAGGTCCCTATCCTTAGCAGAGAACTTGCTTAAGAATCTACCTCCGCCTAAAGATTCCATAAAAAGCTTGGGCTTTTGGCTAGACCCGCACCTTGCAATGGAATGCCATTCTAAGAAACTGGCAGCTACCTATTTCAGTTTTCTAAGAACCCTTAGGAAAATCTTTAAATTACTTCTATTTTCAGCCAAAAGGCTTCTTACTCGGGCTCTGATACTTTCATGTCTCGATTATGGTAACATACTGCTCCTGAGCTCTCCTTTGCATGTTATAAAGAAACTTCAGGTGGTGCAGAACGCTGCTGCTCGCCTACTTGGACACCTCCAGATATGGTTGTTCCACCTCTTCCTGATGTCATCCCTAGTTCTTGGGTGCTGTGCCACTGCGTTGACCCTGTCCACAATTCTTCGCCATAGCTCCATCTTCCTAGCTATGGGGGTGTGCTGCATCTGTGATCCGAATAGCTGTGGCTCTACCCGGATGATTTCCTCCACCATGACCCTGAGCTCCTCCTCAGAGAACCTGGGTGTCTTTGCGGTGCCATGGGGTGGTGTGGGTGATGTGTGGGGTGGTGTGTGTTGTGATGTGTGGGGTGATATTTAGAGGTGTGTTGTGTGAGGTGCGTGGATGTTGTGTGATTGATGGTGTTGAGTGCCTGTGGGTGCTAGTTTGTATATGGTGGTGTCTCTCTCTGGCCTCAGTCGCAATTGTGGTCGTAAGGGTTTGTGGGTGTGTGTTTTATATTGTATTGGATGTGTGGGAGTGGTGTGTGTTTGTGTATCGGGTGTGTGTATTTGGAATTGTCCAATGTGGTTGTGTTTTGTAAATGTGTGTGTATTTTGAGCGCAGCAGTGTGTACCGCCAATGGAATACCACGGTTGAAAGATGCCGCGTGGATTCGTGTGTCGTGATAGTGTGGGCGTATTCCTGTTGGCGTGACGGTGGAGGTATTGTTATTGCCAGTTATCACTGACCTTTGGTGTGGCGGACTTGTGTGGGTGTCTGGATTTTGGCAGATTCCGAGCTGTGGGTCATAATGACCGTGGCGGAATGCCGCGGCAGTGTGTTGGCGGTCTTCTGCACGGCGGTAAGCGGCTTTTACCGCCTATGTCTTTTAATTCTGCAAAGGTTGTTTTTAATCATTGTAGGTGATGGATTCCTGTAGATAGTTTAAGAACCCTTTACCTAAAGTATTTCATGTATTTTTGTTGCCAGTATATGATCGTTTACAATGCAGGTAGGGTGGCACCAAGGGTTTAGGTGAAAGACTTGTGATTTTTATTTGTTTAGACTGAAGCCTGAAATGTTACATTCACCGATAATATCCAGTAACACTAGGATTGATCAATTGGCCTCCAAGGGGAAGACTAGGATATTATCTGCATATGCTACTGTTTTCATTGAGCCAGATCTGAACTTAATTACTTCAGTGTTTAGGCAGTCAATTGTTAATTGAAGTAGGAAGTCAGTCGCTAAGAGAAACAGCAAAGGGAACAGTGGGCATCCTTGCCGAGTGCTTTGCAGAGAAGTCTGAGAGAATGCATTGTTTTGAACTCCCTCATCTTTGTGCGTCCATATAAGACCATTGACATTTTGATAAAATCTTGCCCAGATTGGTATTGATGTAGTAAGGCACATGGATAAGGCCAGGAGACTGTCAAAGGCCTTTTCCACGTATATATCAATTGCTATTGATGGAAAGCTAGAGAGGTGGTGTCTTCTCTGTAATGTGGCAAAAGGCACATATGTTGTCATTGGCCAGTCTGCTTTTAACAAAGCTAGGTTTTGAGGGGTGAATTAATTATTTTTTCCATCTTTATTGCTAAGACTTTGGCATACATCTTTGCTTCTGTTAATTAGCAAAATCCGCCTGTAGTTCTTTGGGTACCATTGATTTTTCCCTCCTTGGGTATAACTTCAGTTGTTACTTTTGTAGCTGTTCCCATCACTTTGCCCTTGATAATAAAACTATTTAAGGTTGCTTCAAGAAGGTTGATTGTTTCAGGGAATCTTTTGTCGAAGGTGATCAGAAAGCCACCTGGGCCTCTGGCTTTGCTGCTTGTATAGCAGAGATGTCATCCAGGATCTTTTTATTATCTTCTTGTCTGGTTAAAGTGAGTCTATCTACTTCGTTGGCTTTATTGATCCTGACATCAGTCGGGGACCTGGTACAATTTTCTGCTTTGCTAGATTTGTTAGCTTCATAGAGAGGTGTAAAAGTCTTAAAATAAACCCAGTGAGCTCACTGAGAAGATTTTCTTTAGAATTTTAAGTAGGGTGCTACTGCCTTACCGGCTTTGTTTAGGTAGTACAATGTTATTATCTTTTCATGCTTGGACCAGTCGGTGGGTGTGTTTGCTGATGATTTTGTTTGTCATACTTGTGTTTAAAGGCGTCTAGATGGTTGAGGTGTTTTGAGTGCTAATGCGGTCATTCAAGCAATGTATCTTTAGTCAAACTGTCGAGTTAAGGATTCATTTTGTTTTCCTTGCCATCAGTCTTATTAAGCCTCTGTTGTAGCAATTTAGTGTGTCTCAAAAACCATTGGGGCACATGAGTTTGTTTTTTTCCGGGGGGTAGGAGGGGTGGCAATAGTTGGGGGGGGGGGGGGGCGGGTTCTGCGTTTCTCTAATTCTTCTACATCATTCACTTTGAGTGATTTGTCGTTCTTGCGCCAAGTCATTTTTCAAGTTCAGAGTACCTAATTGCATCATCAAGGTTACACATTTGTAGTTCTAGATCAAGATTGTTTCTGTTGTTGGTTTGTGACGTTTTGTACGCTGTTTTTTTTCCCTAATTGTTTTTGAAGATGTAATGTCTCCAGCCCTGCTTTAGCTTACATTTAACACTTCATATAACTAATTTTTGGTTCTTGCAAGAAGACCTATCACTTTATAGTTTAAAGTGGTAGCCTTTTTGGTTAAGGCTTTTGGTGTGTAGTGAGAACACCTTATGATCCGGCATAGTTGATGTAAAAGACATATAGATCAGTGTTTAAAAGTATGCAAAGATTTAAAAAGGGTACGTTCTGATAACAGGGGCTCCAATCGTTCAGCCATTGTAGACTCTTGATTGATGCAACAGATATTGCAGTAATCTTGGAATCTGGAAGCTGCTGTAGGTGCCAGCATGTCCCAGTGTGACATAACATGTTCTCCTGATGTGAAGGAAGAAATAAAAGGAGGAAGAGAGAGAAAAGGAAACAAAAATCAAGACACCAGAATACCCGTAATCCTCCCACCTCACCTCCTGAAATCTCACCCAGAAAACAGATATAAACATTGGAACTGTGGGGAAGATACAGGAAGTTGCCTTCTCCCCCCACCCCCCCCCCCCCAAAAAAAAAAAACATAATAAAGGCCCTCGCATCAACAAAATAATGAAAGGCCACAGTGTTTGTTTTAGCCTCTCAGCCAGTTGTTCGTTGCTAAATGCAGTTAGGCGCATGTTAGCAGGCTTAGATTTTATAGGTAGGATGGATTGATGTGTATGACAGTGATTGTAGGTATTGGTGTACTGAGTGGATTTTGAAGTAGTGAGGTGTATAAAGAACTTTATGTATTTTGTAATCTTATAACCGCATAATTGCATAGTGGTTATTGTAACACAGCACGTGGTGTTTTTACAGTGATGCAGCTGAGATGCAATTGTGGGTGAGACATTAGTAATGGATGCACATATTAGATCACAGATGTTTTTGAAACTGCCTTGAAGGTGTGCGTTTGGTTCAGTTGCGGCAGTACTGGGTTTAGCAGGTGTTCACTTATCCATAGTGGTTGTGGATGTGTTCAGAATTGTCTACCAAGATGCAGCGCATTAGTTCTCTGATTTTAGCAGGCCTAGTAAAAGCATGTTGGACTGACCTCTCCGATAGTGTGCCACAGAGGGCAATACATCTTCTAGTTTGTGTCACTGGCAAGGTCTTGACATGGGGATATTTTTGCTCTGTTCCGTACGATTGACTTTGCTTTTTGCATGTGTGCTAGGACTTGCTCTGTGTGCTGGTATCTCAGTGGTTTGAAGATAAGCATTCTTGGAGAGCGGTTTGACCTAGTTTTGAAGGAAGGCACAGGCCAAGCAGATCATCTTTCAGAGCACCTTATGAAGGTGATGCATTACACTTTGGGGCTTCATTGCTCCAGAAAGATTATGGTAGACGGTGCTGACTTTTCCAGTCAGTCTGGTGATCGGCGTGGGTAGGCGTATGGATCTCCAGAGAGCACTACTGCCAGTATGGTTGAGGTTGTTAAAAGTAGTTTGTAGTGGAGGCCGGGGCCTATTGCTGTGACTACTGTGCAGGCATCACTATGTTGTGCAATGCAGGTTGAGGCTCCAACTCTCAGCAGATTGCATTAGTGCCAAGCGTGTCCAGGGAATCTCATATTATTCATTGCTGCTCTCAGGTGACACAGCAGCTCGGGTGCTGATAATTGGACTCCTGCTCAGGCTGCTCCAGAGATTACCTTGGAGCTAAGAGCAGCAGTCGATGGGTGTTGAGGAGTCGTGTCATTTTGATTGAAGGGTGTTGTTCAAAGTGGAGTGCCAGATCCAAGTCAAACCTTCACCATCGGATCCTATAATTTCCAAATATTGCACACTGACTGTAGATCCGCATTTTGTGGGTGAAAAACTCAATTTTTATTGTGTAGGGCAGCTCATATTTGGAGAAGGGAGGGTTGTCTGAGTTCACAGTAGAGCTGCCATCTTCCTTGGGATTCAGGCCACCCCTTCCCAAGGCTCTGTTCTTTTAAGGCTTTGTCGTGTTTTGTGACACAATCCTGTATCCTTCTTTACCCTATGGGCTGCTTGGTTCTACGTCACCAGGTTTGTAAAGCACTCTTCTAACCTTAATATGAACCCACGCCTCTAAAGCTCTGTGATGCAACCGGAGTGTGGTTAGTAGCATGCTACATACATCGCTATAGTGAGGGGGGTGGGGAGGGGGGGGGTGGAGAATCTTATGTTCCTTCCTAGAATGTAGTCTCTAAAGATGAGCAGAGTTGCTGGGCTGAAATTCCTTGACTCCAGCAAGTGCACATGTTCTTGTATTCGGTGATGAACACTAGAGATATTCAGAAGGAATCTAAAAACGTGCTACTGTGCTGTTAGACAGGCCAGGTTGCTAATTGTTTTGCTCGGACGTTTTATTTGTGTTTGTCGTCTTGAGCCTACCATTTTTGGAACCTGATTTTGATGATATATTTAATTTGTAGATTCCATCCTGCAATGCTCTCTAATTTAGAGAAACATTTACAGTTGTCATCAAATCAGCCAGTTAGATCCTCAAAGTGGTCACAGCACGAAAGATTAAAATCAGGGCAAAGACTTTAAAATACATTTCACACAATATTTTTGTGTAGACTATCCACTTTCATGGAGATGCGTATTAGTGATGTTTTGAAGTGTTACTTGGCCAGTAGACCTTACAGTAAATTCCAGGACACACATTTCCAGTATAGGAACTCCTCCTTGAACTGACTGCTCATTGTGTGTGTTTCTGGGAGAGGGACAGTTTTTTTTTTTTTTTTTTTTTTTTTTTTTTTAAATGTTTTTTTATGTATTTTTTTTTTTTTTTAATGTTTTATTTTATTTAAAACAGGAACAACTCCTTAACGCAACCTGGGCAAAGATGAGTAACAACACCAAGATTGAACTGGAGAACACACTCCACTGCTGTGGTCTGGTGAACGACTCAAACCATACGGAGCAGTTCCAGAAGGATTTTCTTTCCTGCCCTGTGGTGAGTAAAAGGAAACGCATGACACAGTGCCGAACCTCTTGTAGATTGGAGAGAGGAGGTGATCAGGCCTGGATTTTTGGAAGAATGACCTAGTTATGAGATGGCAATTAGGCAGTAAACGGTGACTTTAGCAATGTGTTTGGAAGGGAGAGAGAAATGTGTAAATAACCAGTTAGCAAGTGCCAAGTAGGTTATGTCTGGGGTTTTCATATTGTTTACTGGCTATCTGTTAAACGTTGTTGCTGCTAGTGATGACAAACTTCACTATCTCTTGCTCTAGTCTTGCCCGTGCAATGGCCTTACAAAAAGGACTGTGCGTACAAAATGGAATATGGTTTTCTGCTGTTAGTCATGTCAATATATTGTTGCATTTGCCGTTCTTGCACTGGCTGTAGTTTTGTGTGGAGTACTTTATTTTCAGATTTGCAAGTAGGCCTCTTAAGCCTACTGTCCAGGGTGTCACTGGTTATCTTAATCTTCAAAAATCAGGCCTTGCCTACACTTCAATAGAGCTACATCTAGTTGTTGTGGTTGTATACATGCAAATCAGGGAACACTTCTTTCCCTTTTCTATCCCAGTAAACAAAGACTTTATAGAAGGTCTCAAGATTCTTACCTCCCAATGTTCCACTCACCCTTTTATGGAACCTTGGTGTGGTCCTTACTAGGATCACGGGTCTGCCCTTTGAACCCTTGTATTCTTGCCCATTGTATTTCCTTCCCAAGAAAATAGGTTTCCTCGTAGCCATAACTTTCCTCAGATGTATTGGTAAGTTGCAGGCTCTCGTACTCCAAGAACCCTTCATTCATGTCCATAGGGACAGGGTCATTCTCAGAACCAAACCAATACTCCTCCCCAAAGTAATTTTCCCTTTTCGTGTGAATTAAAGTATATATCTGCCAGTCATCTTCCCTCAACCAGAGACTCTAGCAGAGACCCTAGATGTTAAATGTCCTCTCATGTATTACATCAACAGGGCTAAGCCCTTCTGCAGTTCAGATTAGTTAATAGTGTTAGCAAAACCTCACAAAGGCTTTCCTATTTTTCAATACAAGAGCCCGCGCTGTTGCCCCCACCCCCTGGCACACTCTATAAGCAAGAAAGCAGCAACCATGGCCTTTATAGGCAATATCATCCAATCTGACATATTTAAGGCAACCACTTGGTAAACCCCACCAACATTCACTAAGCACTATTGTATCGCTATCTTGGCCCACCTGTAGGAGATGGTTGGCCAAACAGCCCCAAGGACTTTGATTCAGACATCTGCATGCTAGCCAACACATGTACGGAGTACTGCTTGTAGTTGATGCAGAGCATGTTTTTTCTACAGTAACCCATGCTACAAGTGGAAAATGTTACACTGTAAACATCTGTGAAGTGTAGTGCAGTTGATTCCTCCTCCACGGAAGCATCAGGCTCCACTTGCAGCTCTTTATCACTTAAACCTCCTTTCACTACACACATGGTACATCATACTTGCCAAATCATACTTACTATCGCCAGCTGTGCAAAAAACAATCTGAAATGGATTCTGTGCGCATGGGCATTGCCCGCTAAGGGCTGAGTCACAGTGCATCCTGTGGCATTCAAAGAAAAGCTAGCAGTCCTAGCCCAACATGTGATGTGAGGAGTTTGCGGAGTATGTGAATCTATAGCAATGTACTCTATGAACAGATGCTTGCAGGATATTTTCATTATATCGCCTTTGGTACCCTTTATGAGCAATTAAGCGTTTTACGTCAAACAGCAAGCTGCTCCAGAAGCAATGTTAGTGATTAATTTTGTGGTTGATATTTGTTATTGATAGTTCTTGGCCATGTTCTCTCAGTTAAACCATACCATGCGTTTGCCTCAGTTCCTTTGTGGTAGATTACTTTAAAAGTGGGTATATGGGTTTATGCAAATGATTGGTAGGATCAGGAAATGGGCCTGAGGAAATTAAATACTGATTGCATGAGGTGTGTGCAATTTGCAGAAACGCAGGAGAGTAAGTCAAACATGCTGTGCTCTGGGTAAGTTGTTACAAATGATGGTCCTACGTGTGTAACACAAGCTATTTTCTTCTTGTCTTTGTGTCCCAATATTCCTTATGTTGTCCTTTGCTTGGTATATTGTGGCTGTAGCTAATTTTGTTCTGCATACTCTTTCCATCTAGTGTTGAGCAGACATTTACAAGTTGTTTTTCTTTGAAACAGTTTTCAATTTAGAAGACCTGTTGTAACTGTACCCTTAGCCCACAGTTCCCTTGGAAAAACAATCCACTTCAGATTTTTTTTTTCCATCAACGGGTTTGAATATTTGAATGTCAGTTCCATGACCAATGTTGCTTATTGGCTGTTTCATACGGTACCAGATGTTGGGACTTTGGCATCAGCCATGGGAAAAGTTCTGTGACTAATTTTGGTGCCAGCCAACAAGCCCTTCTATTGCAGCGACAAGATATCTTTGGTAGACTGTGACCAAGGGACCTCACATTGGAGCAGACTCAATGTGCTTCCTTAAGGTTTACTTTTAAAGAATGTTGGAGTGTTCTAGAGGGAACACTCTTCCAATTTTGTCACAAGTGCAGTGCAACATAGGTTCTACAACCTTTGCTTGTCCCCTGAGCACAAGTCGGCCTGCTCTGAAAGCACAGGTTTCTGGTGCAAGATGACTCGTACACTATTGCGACTGCCTCTGAGCGCACCAAACAATGCATTCCCAGGAGTCAAGACACCAGATCTGGGCATTTTTGGCACCAAAGGGGAGGAGGCAGGTTCAACTTTGCCTACAGAGGGGCACAAGAAAAGCTGAGACCAGAGGTGATGTCTTCTGATGCATCAAATGCAGAGCTCAAGGAAGAAGTGTTCCAGGGACACCTGAGCATATGCTTCCAGGGAAAGGCCTCACTGTTGAGGGTCAACCCCATGGGGTTCGAGAATGAAAGCCCTCGCATGTTAAGATTGAGTACTGCTCTGGAGGGAGTCTGGTTTCAGACCCAGATCCCAGTCTGAAAAGGCACTGGTTTTCATGTGTGCCTCGTACAAAAAGGCACCTTTCACCTGAAGAGGCCATTTCATCTCTGAGCAATCTCCCAGACAGGGTTAACTCGCTGGGCCACCCATCCATGCCATCTTGACCAGTAGGGCCTGAACAACCCATCTTGAGTCAAAGTGGATGCCCAGACCCACCCCCACCCCCTAAATTAGCTCTGAAAGAGGCCTTTCCTTACAGGTCTGACTCGGTCTCATTCACCTTCAGCCTTCCTGAGGTGCTTTGTTGGACTGAACGTTTTCATACCCCACTCCGTGAAGAAAACCCTAACCACTCCTATCTTACAGGAATAATCAAATGTTCCCACCTAATTCCCTAAAAGGAGAAGGTCCAAATTTGTGGTGCAGTTTCCACAGATGCATCAAAGCCTTGCACCAGCTAGGAAGATTAGGATCACAAGCCCCCACCACCACAACTTCTTGCCGCTAGGTGTCCTACACCAACATCCCGAACCTCTGCTGCCTCACACACCCCAGTCATCACACTCCTTATATTTAGTCCAAACTGGCTTTCCCCAAGGCAGCACGTAGGATCCCTGGGATCCAAACTGATCCTGACACACCCAGGGAGGGGAATGATCTTTCAGAGGATTACTGAATGAACACCCAGAATGAGTTGGACCTAGACCACCCCCCTACCCCGTCAGTGATTTTCCCACTAATCACCCCCCCCCACCAAATACCACCACTGCATACTGTACAGTTGAAAAAAAAAAAAAAGGGCAGCACAACACCAGAACATGAAATTTCATGTAGTACAAGAGTACAGTTTCTTGGTTGAGACTCTCTCAAGGAATGAAGTGTCTGTCCAATACCTTACATTGCTGTGAAGCGTGATTAAGACTACAGGAGAACACATTAAAGTCTAGCTCAAGGCTTGAGTTGTCACCGCCCCGCACATTGCCTCCCACCTCCTGGTCAAAATAAACAGAGTGGGTCACACTACTCAGAGGACGGGGCACTGCAAGTCACTTGAGACACTATTCAAAGATAACAAGAGCAAGTGGATTGATTTGTGTGGCTATGTGGTAGCCGCACCATGGAGTATCGCCAGCTCAGCCTAATAGCTCTCCAGATACCACCCTCTACCCAGGTGCCTTCTGAAGCAGCAGACGATAGGGTCTAAAACATTTAACTTTTTTTAAAGACCAGGAGATCTCTGCTAGTTGTCCTTTCAAGTAGAAAAGGAACCCAAGTTTTTTGCCAGGTGTGGACACTGTGGCAACTGTATATGCAATAAGAAAGTTGGCTACATCAAGGGCTCCTTTGCCTTTAAGAAGTGACTCCCTCACCTTTGCACTTGATCTTGCAGCTCTCTGGGGAAGACTGAGGATTTTCCTTCCTCAGTGGGAGTACCTTACCTGCTGCAAATGGACTGTCTCAGTGGTACAACATGGGTACTTCATGGAGTTCCCCAATACCACCAAACCTACCATCTCCCTGCAAATCCTCATTTGTGACCATCTGTAACAGCTAAAAGATGAAGTGCTGGTGGCCCTAGCCAAGAGGCCCATCAAGCTTAAGAATGTACTCCTTGTACTTCTTGATTCCCACAAAAAGATGAGACTCCATGGCCAATCCTAGACACAGCATTCTGTTTGAGCACTTCCACATGACTATCCTGCAGATGTTATCCTGTTTGTCCTCAAAAGTAGACTACATGACACCTATTTCCACATCGCCATACACCCAGCTGATCACCACTGTGTGGTAATGGGACAACCAGCTCAAATTTCTGGTTGGTGGATCACTACAGCCCAGTGGTGTTAATGAAATGCCGAGCAGGCTGTCCACCTACACAGAAAATCATTGCATGTCTTTCTCTACCTAGACGATTGATTTGATTGATTGATTGATTGACTGATGAGGAGTAACAGCAAAGAGCAATGCCTAGAGCATACTAAGATAGCAGTGTCCTTGTAATGCAGGTAAGGTTTCGCAATCATTCAAATAAAAACTAGAAAATCTCCAGTGCCAGCAGTATCAGGCTTTTTTTAGGGTCATTTTACATGCTGTTTTGGGAAAGGCTTTCCACAACCAAGAGAGGGTGATAGCGTTTTAAAAGTTGGTGCTTGTTTTTCACACACCACAGCCTCTCAAAGTGAGGTTGGTATAATGGCTTTATGCACTGCAATAAACCTGCATGCAAGGCTGCACATGCACCCCTTTGCATGAGTGTCTAGCGAGGCAGTCATCCTAAATAGTGGGTTACAGGGAGGTTCTAGAATTGATAGAGCTCATGACTCAGCACATCCTCCTACAGTGGAACAATGAGAATTTGTTGCTGGGCAGACCTTTTCTTGACCCACTTCCACAGGTGACTATTATACCATGGGCACCTCGCTCATGGGTTGTGGAACACACCACAACCACATAACAGTACAGGGTATGTGGAGGCTCGGACAACAGTTAGCATATCAATTAACTCGAAATTATGTCAATCTGTTACGCTTTCATTGTTTCACATATCTAATGAGAATCCTTGAGTTCCAAGCGTTGGCCAAAGAAGAACCATCTGTCTCTTGACCAGAGAAGTGGACTGAGAGATGTGCCAGTCATTTCAGTCTAAAGACTCTACGGGACCGAAGAGCATGTTGGAGGGAAATGCAGAGACAGGGAGTCGAAGACACACCTGATATCTTCCAACACAGGATGTTGGACAAGTGGAGGAAGAGCTCCACGAGGCCTCTGCGGCTGCAGGGGTCTTTTACATCGAGGGTCTTGACTCCGAAGTAGAGAGAGACCTAGAAATGCAGAATCTTCCAGTTAAGCATATTGCAAGTACAAATATCCCTGCCATACCACCTAAAAAAACATCCAAGCTCCACCGAAATGAAGGCTTCCAGGCCACCATTGCCAGCAAGCCATGGTTTGCACAGAAAATCTGATCCTGATGCTCCGCTGTCAGGCTCGGCAGCGAAGCACAAACCTAAGTGGACCACCTTGTTGCCAAGCCGACCAGCTCCACTTTCAGCACTGACTGCTTCTGCTATACGTTCAGCACAAACTACTTCAGCATCAAAGAATGCGCCTAGCCCAGCTTTGGCATCAACCATTTTGACACAAGACCACTTTGGCTCCAAAACTTCCTAGATCGGCACCAAAATCGGACTCAAGTGCCTCAGTCAAACCAATTATTCATAAAATTAAGGAGTAACTTGATGCCAGGTAAAAGCAGATTCACATACAGCTGCAAACAGGCCGTATTTTGGTAAAGACTGTTATTACCTTGCCCTCTTTATCATAAACAACAACTTTCTTTTGAAGAGGCCATCGATGTGCCTGCAACTAAGAAAGAGGACTGATTAAAAACTACAGTCCTTTACATCCTCCTACACCAGTCTCTCCTCCACCACCTTCAAATCTCACCCCCCAATTCACATGGTGACGCACTAGAAATCACCCTTCGGAGGTCCCCACCCTTTTACTGGTGGTTATGGGACAGGGGATGATATCCTTGATGCTCCACAATCCTTTGATCCTTGGCCAGCTTATGATGTCAACCCACAACCTGATACTAACCCATAACTTTAGTCTAGTAGGCTGTCTCCTCCAGACACTACTTCCTTCCAGCAGTTTATTGGTAGGATAGCCACATTCCACAAGATGCCCTTAAATGAAAAGTCATCTTCTATGGGCTCTTTATGTGAGACCCTCTCTACATCACGTATTTCAACACCATACCTCCCTGTGCTCAAAGTAATGTTAAAGCACTCAGATTATATCTTTAAAGATCCTGCAAGTGCCTGTATTATCGCACCAAGGGTGGATAAAAAAATATAAAGCTTCACCCTCTGACCCTGTCTCACCAGACTGTTTGGTAGTATCCAGTGCCTGTAAGAGGGCTAATTTTCAGGCTGCTAGTGACTGTACAGCTCCTGACAAGGAGAGCAAGCTTGATTCATCTGGCAAGCGTGTTGCAGCTCAGTACACCAGTCATTGGCGTATAGCTAATACTAAGGGGTTGTTAGCTAGGTATGATCGTGCTCGATGGGACGAGATGGTGGGACTCCTCCAGTACCTCCTGGAGGAGCATAGGAAGAGAGGACAGGAGATAGTTACTGAGGGACAGTTCTAATAACTCTATTAGATGTGCCTTAGACTCGGCAGACACATCTGCCAGGGTGATGAAATAAAGTGTCCTGCTACATCATGCTTGGCTACGTATATTAGGCTTTAAGCCTGAGGTGCACCAAACCATCTTAAATATTCCTTTTAATAAGGAACACCTTTTTGGCCCTCAATTTAACCAAGCACTCAAAAAGAATGAAAAAACCCAGAGGGTGCGAAGTCCATGGATGGACTTCAAACTTCTAGTACCCGTGGTTCCTTTCACTGTCCATCCTACAAGCCCGGCTCCAAGACATCCTCAGAAGCCTTGTCTTCTTACCACAGAGGACAAACTCATCAGTCCTCTCCTGGAGGTAGCTACAGCGGTAGATACGGGAGGAATAACACAAAAGGTAGGGGCAAAAGTGCTTCACTGTCTGGCACAACACTTGTTACGAAGTAGTGACTCCCTTTTCCTTCCCCTGACTGTTCCACACCTGTCGGGATGATTACAACAGTTCCTCCTGTCTGGCAAAATATAACATCCGATCAGTGTGTGTTATTTATTATCCAGCATGGTTACTGACTGGAGCTCGTTTCCACACCTCCAGATATTCCACCTCTCACTCATAAACTTTCTATGGAACATCTATCCCTGACAAACTGGAAGTTCAAGCTCTCTTACTCAAAGGAAGTAAAGAACCCAGTCCTTTACAACATCAAGTGCCAGGAGTATACTCCCTGTACTTACTAATTCCCAAAAAAGATTCGCCCTTATGGCCAATACTAGATCTACAGCCAGTAAACCACTACACCCTGTCAGAACATTTTCACATGGTCACCATACAGGACGTAAGCCCACTTCTCCAACAAGGTGATTTCCTCTCGGCACTAGACTTAAAGGATGCCTATTTTCACACTCCATTACAACCAGCACATTGCAAATATCTCAGATGTGTGGTAGCAGGCAACCATAATCTGTTCATAGTTCTTCCATTTGGAGTCACTACTGCACCTCGCATATTGACAAAGTGTCTAGCGATAGTAGCAGCACATTTGCACAGACAAAACATCCATGTCTTTCCATATCTAGAAGCGTAGCTCATCGGAGCTAGCACTCTTCCACTATGACTCCATCACACCCAAACTACCATAGATTTGCTACATCGACTAGGCTTCATCAATTTCCAAGAATATCACCTTGAGCCTCTGCAGATTCAATCCAGTCTAGGGGCTATTCTAAACACACAGCTAGGATTAGCCTATCCCAATGCAGCACAAATACAACATTTTCAAACGCAAATATCCTGTTCCCAAGCCTATCAACCTGTCACAGAATGGTCATGAGACTTCTGGGTATGATGGCTTCGTGCATTGCAATAGTTCAGAATGCGCGACTACACGTGCGTCCTCTACAGGAATGTCCAGAACAGCAATGGTCTCAGTCACAGAATCAATTGGAGGATCTAGTGTTGGTAAACAGCCGCACTTATCCCTCTCTGTGCTAGTGGAACAAAAGCAACCTGTTAAAAGGGTGGCCTTTCCCCGACCCTGTTCCCCCAAATCATACTGACAATGGACGCATCAGACTAGTTGGGGTGCTCACCTTGAGGATCTTAAAGTTCAAGGTCTCTAGGATACCATACACTGGTGTCTCCACTTCAACTACATGGAACTTTTTGCTTTTCACCTAGTGTTGAAAGCAGTCACTCATCACCTGATCGGCAAGGATGTCTTGAGCCGAACGGATATGACAGTGCCCCACCTATCATAGGTAATCTGTCGGTGGGCTTGCCATCACAATATAAATCTGTTTGTGGAACATCTCCTGGGAACGCGCAACAATTTTCCTGATCTCGCCAGGATGCGTTAACAAGTGTATGAGTAGGAACTCCACCCACAAGTCCTGCTCTCCTACTTTTAAAAGGGGGGAGGGTTCCAAAAATAAATCTATTTTCAACAGAAGACAACAGAAAATGTCCAAACATTGCCCCTACGTTTCCACACCCCAAAGGCAATGCTCTATGGATGAACTGATCAGGGATATTTACTTACGCTTTTCCACTTCTGCCTGTTCTGTTTCTGGCTCAGAAGCCCAAGCAAACATCCCTCTCACTAATACTAGTGCCTCCCACATGGGCTCAACAGCCCTGGTACACCACCCTCCTTGAACTATCAGTTGTTCCTCACGAGAAGCTTCCACTAAACCCGGACCTTCTCACTCATGGAGAAATGAGGCACCCCAACCCCAAGGAACTAAATCTAGCAATTTGGCTCCTGAAGCCATAGGATTTGGATATTTTAACTTTCCATAAGTATGTATGGTTGTCCCTAAGAAAACACACAAACCCACCACCTGAGCATGTTATGCAGCAAAACTAACATTTTATTTAGAATTGCCATTCAAAACAAATAGACCCTGTGAAGCCCACAGTGCAAGACTTTGTCTCCTACCTACTTCTCTTGCAGAAGGCAAACTTAGCAAACACTTCAATTTACTTGCATCTCACTGCAGTAGCTGCTTACCTACAAAATAGGCAACACCTTTCTCCTTTCAAAATTCCAGTTATTAAAGCCTTCATGGAAGGGATTAACACCTTCGCTGCCAGGCCTTTCCCCTCCTGTGCCAAGCCTTTTTTGGGGAGGGGGGGGGGGGGGGCTTTTTTGGGCAGTTTGCGCTTAGGCCCTCATAACGTTTTGTCCGCATAAGCTAGCCACTCTAAATTTGTGTCCTTTTTCCCCAACATCCTAGGGATTCTAGAGGTACCCAGAGTTAGTGGGTTCCCCTAGAGGAGACCAAGAAATTAGCCAAAATACAGCGACAATTTCGTTTTTTTGCCAAAAAAATGGGGGGTGGGGGGGAAGGGCTGCAGAATAAAGCTTGTGGGTTTTTTTTCCCTGAAACTTGCATCAACAAAGGGTTTGCATTGCTAAAATCACCACCTTCCCAGCTTTCAGGAACAGGCAGACTTGAATTAGAAAACCCCATTTTTCAACACAATTTTGGCATTTTACTGGGACATACCCCATTTTTACTATTTTTTGTGCTTAGAGCCTCCTTCCAGTTAGTGACAGAGATGGGTGTGAAACCAATGCTGGATCCCAGAAAGCTAAACATTTCTGAAAAGTAGACAAAATTCTGAATTCAGCAAGGGGTAATTTGTGTAGATCCTACAAGGGTTTCCTACAGAAAATAACAACTGGAAAAAAAACAATATTGAAATTGAGGTGAAAAAAAACAGCAATTGTTCTCTACGTTTTACTCTAACTTTTTTCCTGCAATGTAATATTTTCAAAAGCAATATACCGTTACATCTGCTAGGCTCTTCTGGTTGCGGATATATATAGGGCTTGTAGGTTCATCAAGAACTCTAGGTACCCAGAGCCAATAAAGGAGATGCACCTTGCAACTGGTTTTCATTGTATACCGGGCATACAGCAATTAATTTGGTGAAATATAAAAAGTGAGAAACCGGTATCAAGAAAAACCTTTGTATTTCCAAACTGGGCACAAGATAAGGTGTTGAGAAGCAGTGGTTATTTGCACATCTCTGAAATCTGGGGTGGCCGTACAATCATGTAGGGCATTTCTCAAATAGACGTCTTTTTTTACACACGCTTACATTTGGAAGGAAAAATGTAGAGAAAGACAAGGGGCAATAACACTTGTTTTACTATTCTGTGTTCCCCCAAGTCTCCTGATAAAAATGGTACCTCACTTGCATGGGTAGGCCTAATGCTCGTGACAGAATACACAACATGGACACATCACATTTTTACATTGAAATCTGACATGTTTTTTGCAAAGTTCCTAGCTGTAGATTTTGGCCTCTGGCTCAGCCGACACCTAGGGAAACCTAGCAAACCTGCACATTTTTTAATACTAGACGCTATGAAAAGAGACACACAGCAAGCCTGGTAATACTAACCCCCACCCCCCCCACCCCCAAACGCTGATATGTCAAGGGAGGTACGGGACAGGAAGAATACCAAGTGCTGTCTTATCACATGGAATATTGCAGGATACGATTCAAAACGTTCTGATCGGGCATAGCTCAGGTGTCTGGCTCGTTATGACTTTATCATGCTCCAAGAAACTTGGTCGGATGGGTAGGCAGCTTGGGATGGTCCCAAGGCGGTCGCTCCAAAGGTGGTTTGGTTACCCTAATTTGATTTTCCAAAATAGTGAGAGCATTTCAAATTAACTGTAACCATCAGGGCATATAGATAGTTTGGGTATTTCTCCCTGACAACTCTAATGTTCTCTTGGCCAATTTGTATAATGCTGTCTGGGATGTGGGTTGCCAAATTAGGGTCCTTTTCTCAGTTCTTCAGGTATTGAAGGGTAGAATGGAGGAGGTGGGGTTGGAATTCTGTGCTGTTGTGTCAGGAGGTTTTAATGCCAAGATAGGACGATATAGCACAGTGTTAAACCCCTTTGAGTCTGAGTGCGAGGATTACCCAGCTGAGGGAGCTCTGGATCCTAGGGACATGGTCTTGTTTAAGGGCTTAAAGAATATGGGCCTCTTAAGTATTCGTGATTTTTAGGTGGTGGGCTCTGATCATCCCCCTACTTTTGTGGGTAGAGGTGCTGGTTCTACTATTGATTTATATTTTTGTGTCCCCACCATTAAAAGATCTGGTTTTAGGAGGAGAAGTGCTAGAGAACCACCTTAGTGATCATAACCCCCTCGCAGTCTGTCTTAATTTCTCAAAGTCCTTATGCAAATTAAGACTGGGTGGGCCTACGTTGGTGAGGATAAAATACCAGGGAAGGAGAGCTGGGTGGAAACAAGTAAATATCCAGCAAGTAGTAGTAAGGGTAGTGGGTGACAAATTAAATCTGTTCATGAGTACACTTCTGGCAGAGACCTCCTGTCCGAAGGAAGTAATTGCTGCAATGATGTTTTGGAAGGTTTTAAACAGGGGTCTCTTTGAAACTGAAACTTCAGAGGTTCTGGCCTGTAATACCGCTTCTGATGTTTGGGTGAATCATTTTTGTAGAATTTCTTTTTTTTTTTTTTTTTTTTTAGGTAAGTCCCTTAAAAGACAATTAGGTTAGACAATTTTATGTTTCACCCAAATTAGTGTTCAGGTTCACACTCCCTGAGGTTAGGGAGGCGCTCTCTGGTAGCGCTAGCAATAAAGCTCCGGGCCCCGACTTAATCCCCATGGCTCTTTATAAATCTTGCCCCCAGTTATGGGCACCTATTCTGTTGAATGTTCTTAATGCAGCAGTTACTGTGGGAATTCCTGCCACTTGGAGATTGGCCTGCATTATTCCTGTGTTCAAAAAGGGGGGACCGAAATGATCCCAAACCTTATTGTCCCATTTCCCTCCTTGATTCCTCTGCTAAAATCTTGGGCCGGATTATCCTCGGGCGCATTGAGGCTTGGATGGCTGAAAATGAAATTTTGTGCCAGGCACAGCACAGTAATCAGCAAGGTCCAGGATTTTCCCTATTTGGGGGTTGTTTTTGATGATAAAGGTACCTGGAAACCCTGTATTTCTAGAAGAGGTGTTCTCTTTAGTGTTACAGTTGGTGCCACGTTTGACTTTGCTGCAAGGGTGGGAACTAAACCTATCAAGCCCCTCCTTGAAGTCTATAGGCGTAAATGCCTTCCAGTCCTCCTGTATGGCGCTGCTCTGTGGAGGTATGCGGACATCGGGGCCCCTGCAGTTGAGGACGTTTTTGCAAAAGGCTATTGGGAGCTGGCCAAAATACTTCAGGCTTTTGCTTGCACACCGAATTACCTCTCAAGTTTGCACAAGACACCATCAAGCTTGCTCCGTTCTTGCTGTGGAACACTATTTGGGCTAATGAATGTGCCTCTTTTAACAGAGGTCCTGCGGGACTGCTTGGCCTGTGATCATGTGAAGGATATTCCTTGGCTGATGTAGATAAGAAAGGTAGCGTATCTGTTGGGGTGTCCGGATATGTTTGAGGCTCCTGAGGGTCTGACCAGCTGTGATAAACACTGGGCAAAAACCCTATCTCTTAGAGATAAGAAATGTGAGGGAAAGTTGTCTCTACGCGATTTCGACTGGGGGTTATGAGCAGTAACCTATGTTTCCCGCTAGGTCAGTACGATAAAAAATGTATCAGACTTTGGCCTTGCGATGGTGTGTCTCTGCAGACTTTGATTCACTTTACCTTGTACTGTGATATATTTTGTATTTGTATTTTTTTTATTGACATTTTTATGCGCCTTTTGGGCGCAGTTTATTTTTTTTTTACTACTCCCCCCCCATCTCCCCCCCCCCCCCCCCCAGCTAAGGAAGAAGGGTTTTGTGCAATATCACCCGGCTTTTCTGTGGCTGCATATGGCTCCTGATGCATTGGTGTGGTGTGGGCTGGGGTCCTTTTTAAAGGGTGCTGTTACCTGGCGGAATAATTTTGGAGTACTTTTTAAAAGTTCTTAATTTTTAACTTGACTGTTTTATTATTCTCTTTTAACAAATACTATGGCATTTAAATACTGGTGGACTGAAACCAGGTTTTATGTGTAGTATTGCTTATTTATCTTTATGGTTGATTATTTTCATGCCGAATAAAGTGTTTTAATGATGAATACTAGACACCTAGGGGAATCCAAGATGGGGTGACTTTTGGGGCTCTGACCAGGTTCTGTTACCTAGAATCCTTTGCAAACCTCAAAATTGGGCTAAAAAAAACACTTTTTCCTCATTTTGGTGACAAAGTTCTGGAATCTGAGAGGAGCAACAAAGTTCCTTCCACCCAGCGTTCCCCCAAGTGTCCCGATGAGAAATGGTACCTCACTTTCGTGGGTAGGCCTACTGCCCGCAAAAGGAAATGCCCTAAAACACTATCTGGACACATCAAAATTATCAAATACAAAACTACCTGTTTTTTTTTTTGGGGGGGGGGGGTAATGGTGGGGGTAGGGGGGACGAGTTTGGCAAGCAGCCACCTGCGTTTTTGGTTCTGGGCTCAGCAGCCATCTGGGAAACCTACCAAACTGACCTTTCCAAAAACTAGACACCCGAGGGAGTCCAGGGAGGTGTGACTTGCGTGGATCCCCCAATGTTTTCTTACCCAGAATCTTCAGCAAACCTCAAATTTAGCTAAAAAAAAAAAACACATTTCTGTTTGGGATACCCGCACCGGGACAAATTTACCTACCACCCAACGTTCCCCTCCATCTCCTGGTAAAAATGATACCTCACTTGTGTAGGTGGGCCAAGTGCTTGTGTCAGGGAAGAGCCAAAAACATGTCAAAATTGAGGGGGAACCAAAGCGGGTCCAAAAGGGGAGTTAAAAAAAAAATATATATATATATATATAACATTTTTATGCTGATAAGTGCAGCTGAATTTTTATCTGTATAGATGAGACAATGCTGAGTGGTAGGAATTTCGTGGATTCTTGCATATTCTGGAAGGTTCCATCACAAATGGAAAAATGTGTGATTTCCAGCAAAGTAGGAGGTTTGCAGGGCATTGTGGGTAAGAAAATGGTGTGGGGGTGCATGTGAAGCACACCACCCTGGAATCACCCAGATGTTTAGTTTTCAGATGTGTCTAGGTCTTGTGGATTTTTCTACATGGCAGCGTCCCAAAGTCCAAAAAGTGCTGCCCTCACCATTCCAAGTGGGACGATTTTGAGAGTTAGCCAAGCTCTTGTGGTCCAAATGTAAAATCAAAACCCAAAATAATCAAATGTTCTCTGGCTTGTCATGGGATAAGATTTTTAGTGTGTGGGGGAGAACTGAAAGACTGCTACCCCCTTCAGTTGGGGTGGGTGCATAACCAGGCCCATACTAGTTGGTAGCCACCACCCCACTATATAGTGATTTTTTTTTTATTTTTTTTTATTTAATTCCCTGGCTTCTAGTAGACTTTTTGACACCCCACCAGGGTGTGGATCAAGGGTAATTGCCCCATCTGCCCACTGGTGGGCAGAACAACTTTGGTCCCGTTTATTTGGGGGTAGGGGTATGGCCGTACCCCACTCTCTTACTTTGGCAAAAATAAATCTTCCCTGGTCTCTGGTGGGCTTTCTGCCGTTTTGGGGGCAGATGGGCCTTACAAAAATACCCAAGGGGGCAGAAAAGGCATAAAATAAATTCTCCCCCCACCCCCAGGGGGAACGACCCTTGCGTGAAATTGTTGCGAAAATCTAAAGATCCCTGGTGTCTAGTGGTTTCTGCCCCCCCCCCCCCCCATTGGGAGCAGATTGCCCTAACAAAAATCAGCCGATCTGCCCCCAAAGGGGGCAGAAATAGTCTAAATAAAATTGTCCCCCAGGGGAGCGACCCTTGCCTAAGGAGTCGCTCCTCATATATAAAAAACAAAAGTAAACATAAACAATAATATATCCCTGGTGTCTAGGAGTTTTAACATGGAAAGTGGCATTCTTAGTCGCCATAACTTCGACGTGTTATTGAGCTCCAGGCTTTAACCTTAAAAACACCTTTCTACCAAATACACAAAGATAAGATGGTTCTTTGTATCAATTTCAAATTCCTACTTAAGGTTGCATCTCAACCAATCCATTGAATTGGCAGTTTCTTTCCCCTCAACCAGACTCTGTTGCAGAAAGAGCTCTCCTCACACTAGATATTAGGTTTGCTTATGTTCCATGTTGATAGAAGTAAAACATTCAGAAAGGCAAAACAACTTTTTGTTGCTTTTTCCACCCCCACACAAAGGCAACTCTATATCTAAATTGGGTCCAGCCAGTGAATAGTCCAATGTATACAAACTTGCTATGCTAAGGCCAAAAGACCTTTACCTATTCCTCCTAGAGCACACTTCACTCGCAAAAAGGGTGCAATCATAGCCCTTTTAAGAAGTATTCCCATAGCTGACATATGTAAGGCAGCTACATGGTCCACACTACACACCTTCATTAAACGCTGTTGTGTTGATGTTTTAGGATGTCAACGAGCCAATGTAGGACAGGCAGAGCTACTTACACTTTCAAAACAACTACAAAACCCAGAGGTTAGCCAATGTTTTTTGGAGGGCACCACTTTACAGTCTATGTAGTGCATGTGTATCTACAGCCAAACATGCCATAAAACTGAAAATGTTACTTACTCAGTAAGCATCAGTTTGTGGCATGTAGTGCTGTAGATTCACATGCACCCACCTTCTTCCCCGGACACCTGTGGCTGTTGAAGTTTCTTTGCCTTACATTTACATTTTTATTTGCAAGAACATATTCTTATGTATTCTAAACTCCATTCACACCCACCTGTGGGAGAACAATCTAACAATAATCGATGATTATGTGCATTACTAGCAAGAGGAAGTCATTACACCCCGCGACTCAAGACTTTTAGAAGAAAAATAATTTGCACACTTCCAGACCCAACACTAAATGGCAGGAGTATGCAGAACATGTGAATGTAGAGTACTACTTGCCACAAACAGAAGGAAAATGTTACTTACCCAATAAGCATCTAAGGCAGGCATTGCCAAATGTAATATGCTAAGGCTAAGCATATAAAAAAGGAACCACTGTAGCTTTTTTGGGTAACTTTTTTTCAGACATTTCTAAAGCTGCTGCATGGTCAACACCACACTGTTACTAAACATTACAGTTGGGACATTCATACTAACCAAAAAGATTAAGTTGGCCAAGCAGTGCAGAGAAAATGGTTTCAGATATCTGTATCATCTGCTTGCTAGCCACTACTTAGTGGAGGGTCTACTTCACAGTCTATGCAGTGCCTGTATATCTACCAACCTGTAACCATCTGCTTGTAGTAAATAATGCTGTAGGTTCACATGCACCATCCCTCCGCCCAGGAATCTGATCACGATCACAAAGGTCTTCACCATTGTTATATTCTACAGTGCACAATGCATATTTTTGTTATCTTCAACACTACACTAAACCTCCATCACACACACCCACTGAGTGGAAAGTGTTCTGAGGTGGAGCTTTTTTCCTGGTGTGCTGTGTACTTTTAGAAGCCATGGGTGGAATCAGAGCAAATTTTGTGACTTGAAAACCACTTTGGAGAAACATATTGCGAAGAGCATATCAATATATAGCACTGAACGTTATGATCCGTTGATTAAACGGTAAGTGATGTGTTCAATGGCATGTGTGACTGTAGAGACACAAGCTCAGCATACTCCTGACATCTAGTGTTGGGTCCGGAGTGGTGGAAGTTGTTTTTCCTCGAAGAAGGGTTTCGAGTCATGGGATTGAGTGACTCCTTCTCTCCATGATAGAACCCATGGGCATCCACTCCTTTGTTAGATTGTTTTCTTTCTTCTGTCTGGTTCGTACTTGTGTCTTTGGTCCGTCTTGCAACTCGCTCTGGTTTGAAATCTTTCTGTCTTCTCCTCTTCAATGGTATTTTTTGCTTGTGCATTCCTATTGAAGCTCTGGTCTCAAATAGTTGGTCCGGGCAACAACTGCACACCCTCCAGGGCTTCTGCGCCCATGCCTGGCATACCTCACTACGTGGCACCGAACACTATGCCAGGCTGAAGGAACAAACACTGTTTTGTTTCTGTCCTCGGTGCCATGCAAAATTTTCACACACCAACCAACATCTGGTGTATAACCCGTGCCTCTCCCCTGATAACCAGGAAGCTACCTATGGCGCCCACAGATCTTTCTGGTCAAAGTAAACACTGCAGAACCAATGGGCACATTGACTGGAAATGGTGCTGTAGACTCTGGATAACACCTGGACCTTTGGGGAGGAACACACCCAGGGGAAACAGGAACAAGAAGAGGCCTTCTCTCTCTCCAGGACTCATGTGAGACTGACATGCAGTTGCGCATCGAAAGCCATGAGGTAACATCTGCACAACCCGTAAGCACCTATCCCCTCCTACCCAACCAAAGACTGTGAAAAAGCCCCCTCTGGTGGTCTGCCACTGCCACCAAGCCGTGGCTGGATCTGAAAATCCATTTCAGCTGACCCACCCTCCGGCTCTGCTCCAGAAAAAGGCAGGACAAAGCCATAGTCTTTGGCTTCGACCTCCGGCACCTTGACCTGAGACACCGTTTCCATCACAGTCCAAACTTAGACTGCCTCCGCATCAGTGCCGTCGAAATCACACTGAGCTAAGCCTTTGGTGCTGAAATCCACAGACCTGAAAACCTTGGAGCAGAGAGACTCCAATCAGTCTTTGGCTTCACCTTCTCCTGTGGAGCCTATCCTGGAGACAATGGACACTAGTCTGTGCCGCCTCCATATTCAGGAGGGTACAGAGGCCCTCCAGTACTGATAGAGGAAGCTGTCTTTTCAAGAAGCCCTGGACACTCCTCTACTTGTCCACCTCCAAACAAAAGAAGCAAGGAAAAGACCACCAGCCCATCTAGTAGGCCCACTCCTTCTCATGATCCACCACCTTCTCCTCCTGATCTACCTTCTTCCCCTCCACCTTCCTCTCCTCCTCATTCTCCTGCCTCACCTACTCCAGGAGATTATACCCTGCAAGAATCCCCTTTTGGGTGGGACACAGCATGACCTGGATCCCTGGGACACTTATGACCCTGAGCCCATCTTGTCCAATGATCCTGACTTATACCGCACATGCCCCTCACCACCAGAGGAAACTACATGTTCGATGGCATATGTTGCTGCAGATACACATGTTTGGCACAGTCCGCTGCCTGGTGTTGGGCTCGGAGTATTACAAGTTGTTTTTCTTCGAAGAAGTCTTTTTGGTCACGGGACCGAAGGACTCCTCCCTCTTTGGCTCCATTGCGCATGGGCGTCGACTCCATCTTAGATTGTTTTTTTCCGCTGTCGGGTTCGGACGTATTCCTTTTCGCTCCGTGTTTCGGTTCGGAAAGTTAGTCAGAATCTCGGAAGAAAGCGTCGGTATTGTTCCGTTCGGTATCGGGATAGTTAGGTACATCGACACCGATCATCGGAAAACTTTGGGGCAGTTTCGATCCCCCATCGGGGCCTGGTCGGCCCGACCGCGTGCGACATCGAAGCCGATGGAACGGACCCCGTTTCGTTTCTGCCCAAAATGTCACAGTAAGTATCCTTATACAGATCAGCACTTGGTCTGTAACTTGTGCTTGTCCCCCGAGCACAAGAAGGATACCTGTGAAGCCTGTCGAGCCTTCCGGTCCAGAAAAACACTCCGGGACCGAAGAGCCAGGCGTCACCAAATGGCGTCCACGTCGACAAAACGTTTCGACGACGAAGAGGAAACATTCTCGGTTCCGGAATCAGAATCCGGAGACTCCGACGTCGAACAACAGCAACAAACTGTGAGTAAGACGTCGAAAAGTAAATCCATCGACAAACCGAAAGCCCAGGGGACGCCACTGCCAACAGGCCATGGCTCGACCCATAAATCAGGCGACCCGTCGAAGGGGCCGAAAAAGGGCACGCCCATAGCGAAGACACCCGACTCCGGTCGAGGGACCGCCATGGAGCAACCTCGGAGCCGAGAAAGCGGCTCCGAGAGACAAAAACAAGATACCAGCACCGAAAAACATCGGCACCGAGAATCCATGCCGAAAGGAACAAAAATTCTGTCGGTGCCGAAACCGAAAAAAGATTCTCTCTCAGCGCCGAAAAATACCACACCTTCATCCTACTCAGAGGAACAAGGACTAAGTGGCCAAATGCACAAATTTGGACAAGAGCTCCAAAGTGTAGAATCGGACTACACACAAAAGAGACTGTGCATCCAGCAAGATACAGGGAAGATATCAACCCTTCCCCCAATCATGAGGAAAAGAAGGATTGGACTTCCAAAGGATGACACACAACCACAAGCCAAAGTGGTTAAAAAAGTCACGCCTCCGCCCTCTCCTCCACAGGCATCGCCGGCACAAACACCGCCACAAATGCACTCACCAGCGCAAACTACCATAAGTCATGACGATCAGGATCAAGACGCCTGGGACCTGTATGACACCCCAGTGCCGGACAATGATCCCGAGTCATACCCCACAAAGCCGTCACCGCCAGAGGACAGTACCTCATACTCGCAACTGGTGGCTAGGGCTGCAGACTTCCACAATGTCCAACTGCATTCCGATCCTATAGAGGATGATTTCTTATTTAACACCCTCTCGGCTACACATAGCCAATATCAATGTCTCCCAATGCTACCAGGGATGTTACGGCACGCGAAACAAATTTTTGAGGAGCCCGTAAAATCAAGAGCCATCACCCCAAGGGTGGATAAGAAATACAAACCACCACCCGCAGACCCAGTGTTTATTACTTCGCAGTTACCACCCGACTCTGTGGTAGTAGGGGCAGCTCGCAAAAGAGCAAATTCACATACATCTGGCGACGCCCCACCTCCGGACAAAGAAAGCCGAAAATTTGACGCGGCAGGGAAAAGAGTGGCGTCACAGGCAGCCAACCAGTGGCGCATCGCAAATTCACAAGCGCTGCTGGCCAGATATGACCGCGCACACTGGGACGAGATGCAACTTCTCGTAGACCATCTTCCCCAGGAATACCAAAAAAGGGCGCAGCAAATAGTGGAAGAGGGACAAATGATCTCAAACAATCAAATCCGCTCTTCACTAGACGCAGCCGATACTGCAGCAAGAACAGACAACACTGCTGTCACCATAAGGAGACACGCTTGGCTACGCACTTCAGGCTTCAAACCTGAAATCCAGCAGGCTGTCCTTAATATGCCCTTCAACGAGAAACAACTGTTTGGCTCGGAAGTTGATACAGCCATTGAAAAACTTAAAAAGGACACAGACACGGCCAAAGCCATGGGCGCACTCTACTCCCCGCAGAGCAAAGGCTCTTTCAGAAAAACTCCATTTAGAGGGGGGTTTCGTGGCCAACCCACAGACACCACCAGCCAACAATCAAGAACCACACCATATCAGGGTTCCTTCCAAAGGGGTGGTTTCAGGGGATATCGGGGGGGTCAATTCCCAAGGAGTAGGGGAAGATTCCAGACTCCAAAAACACCTCCACCTAAACAGTGACTTTCAAGTCACGCAACCCCTTCACTCAACACCAGTGGGGGGAAGACTAAGCCAATTCTACCAATCTTGGCAACAGATTACAACAGACAATTGGGTATTAGCAATAATCCAACATGGCTATTGCATAGAATTCCAAAACTTCCCACCAAACATCCCCCCCAAAACACGCAAAATGTCACAACATCATTTAGAACTTTTAGGACTAGAAGTTCAAGCACTACTGCAAAAGGATGCAATAGAATTAGTACCAGTACAACAAAAAAACACAGGAGTTTACTCCCTGTACTTTCTAATCCCAAAAAGAGACGAAACATTGAGACCAATATTAGATCTCAGGACACTAAATACCTACATCATATCGGACCATTTTCACATGGTCACACTACAAGACATCATTCCACTGCTCAAACAGCAAGATTACATGACCACATTAGACCTAAAGGATGCGTACTTTCATATACCAATACACCCTTCTCACAGAAAGTACCTACGGTTCGTATTCAAAGGAATACATTACCAATTCAAGGTGTTGCCATTCGGAATAACAACTGCACCAAGAGTGTTCACAAAATGTCTAGCAGTAGTAGCAGCACACATCAGGAGACAACAGATACATGTGTTCCCTTACCTAGACGACTGGCTAATCAAAACCAACACAGTAAAAAAATGCGCAAACGACACCACCTTTGTCATACAAACCCTTCACAAACTGGGGTTTTCCATCAACTACACAAAATCACACCTAGAACCGTGTCAAACACAACAATATCTAGGAGCAACCATCAACACATCAAAAGGAATTGCCACTCCAAGTCCACAAAGAGTGCAGGCATTCCACAAGCTAATAAGTGCTATGTTTCCAAACCAAAAGATACAAGCAAAATTTGCGCTAAAACTTCTAGGCATGATGTCATCATGCATAGCCATTGTCCCAAACGCAAGACTACACATGCGACCCTTACAACAGTGTCTAGCATCACAATGGTCACAGGCACAGGGTCAACTTCAAAATCTGGTGTTGGTAGACCGCCAAACATACCTCTCGCTTCTATGGTGGAACAGCAAAAATTTAAACAAAGGGCGGACGTTTCAGGACCCAGTGCCTCAATACGTTATAACAACAGATGCTTCCATGACAGGGTGGGGAGCACACCTCAATCACCACAGCATTCAAGGACAATGGGATATACACGAAACAAAACTTCATATCAATTACCTAGAACTGTTGGCAGTATTTCTAGCGTTAAAAGCCTTCCAACCCATAATAACACACAAATACATTCTTGTCAAAACAGACAACATGACAACAATGTATTATCTAAACAAACAAGGAGGAACACACTCAACACAATTGTGCCTCCTAACACAAAAAATTTGGCAGTGGGCGATTCACAACAACATTCGCCTAATAGCACAATTTATTCCAGGAATACAAAACCAACTAGCAGACAACCTTTCGCGAGACCACCAACAAGTCCACGAATGGGAAATTCACCCCCAAGTTCTGAACAAGTACTTTCAAATTTGGGGAACACCCCAGATAGATTTGTTCGCAACAAGAGAAAACTCAAAATGCCAAAACTTCGCATCCAGGTACCCACACCGCGAATCACAAGGCAATGCTCTATGGATGAATTGGTCAGGGATATTTGCGTACGCTTTTCCCCCTCTCCCTCTCCTTCCATATCTAGTAAACAAGTTGAGTCAAAACCAACTCAAACTCATACTGATAGCACCCACATGGGCAAGACAACCTTGGTATACAACTCTACTAGACCTTTCACTAGTACCGCATGTCAAACTACCCAACAGGCCAGATCTGTTAACACAACACAAACAACAGATCAGACATCCAAACCCAGCATCATTGAATCTGGCAATTTGGCTCCTGAAATCCTAGAATTCGGACACTTGGACCTCACACAAGAATGCATGGAGGTCATAAAACAAGCTAGAAAACCTTCCACTAGACACTGCTATGCATCTAAGTGGAAAAGATTTGTTTACTACTGCCATGCCAATCAAATACAACCAGTACATGCCTCTACTAAAGACATAGTAGGATACTTACTACATTTGCAAAAAGCAAATCTCGCTTTTTCATCTATAAAAATACACCTCGCAGCTATATCTGCTTACCTACAAACTACTCATTCATCGTCTCTATTTAGAATACCAGTTATTAAAGCATTCATGGAAGGGCTAAAAAGAATTATACCACCAAGAACACCACCAGTTCCTTCATGGAACCTTAACATCGTCTTAACAAGACTCATGGGTCCCCCTTTCGAACCCATGCATTCCTGTGAAATGCAATATCTAACCTGGAAGGTCGCATTTCTCATTGCAATCACATCCCTCAGAAGAGTAAGTGAAATACAGGCATTTACCATACAAGAACCATTTATTCAAATACACAACAATAAAATAGTTCTAAGAACAAATCCAAAATTTCTGCCAAAAGTAATCTCACCATTCCATTTAAATCAAACGGTAGAATTGCCAGTGTTCTTCCCACAACCAAATTCTGTGGCTGAAAGGGCACTACATACATTAGACATCAAAAGAGCACTAATGTATTACATTGACAGAACAAAGCTAATCAGGAAAACAAAACAACTGTTCATAGCTTTTCAAAAACCACACATAGGAAATCCAATCTCTAAACAAGACATTGCTAGATGGATAGTCAGATGCATTCAAACATGCTATCTTAAAGCCAAAAGAGAATTGCCTATTACACCAAAGGCACACTCAACCAGAAAGAAAGGTGCTACAATGGCCTTTCTAGGAAACATTCCTATGAGCGAAATATGTAAGGCTGCAACCTGGTCTACGCCTCATACGTTTACTAAACACTACTGTGTAGACGTACTAAATGCACAACAAGCTACAGTGGGCCAAGCTGTACTAAGAACATTATTCCAAACTACTTCAACTCCTACAGGCTAAACCACCGCTTTTAGGGGAGGTAACTGCTTTATAGTCTATGCCAAACATGTGTATCTGCAGCAACATATGCCATCGAACTGAAAATGTCACTTACCCAGTGTACATCTGTTCGTGGCATTAGTCGCTGCAGATTCACATGTACCCTCCCACCTCCCCGGGAAGCCTGTAGCCGTTTAGAAGTAGATCATGAACCTTAAACATCTGAACATTTGTAAATAATTATTAGAAACTCTTATCATACATACATATTCACTCCATTGCATGGGCACTATTTATACCAAACAACTCCATCCTCACCCTCTGCGGGGAAAACAATCTAAGATGGAGTCGACGCCCATGCGCAATGGAGCCAAAGAGGGAGGAGTCCTTCGGTCCCGTGACCAAAAAGACTTCTTCGAAGAAAAACGACTTGTAATACTCCGAGCCCAACACCAGGCAGCGGACTGTGCCAAACATGTGAATCTGCAGCGACTAATGCCACGAACAGATGTACACTGGGTAAGTGACATTTTCAATTACCAGCAAGTAGTGCCAAGAGTAGCTGCATTTGAAAATGTAGAATTGCACAATGAACCTATCGAACAGGACTTGGTGTTTGACACACTCATCTACTCACAGGGAAATCCAATTTCTCCTGGTGCTTCCTGGCATGCTTTGTCATGCTGATTACATTTTCAAGGAGCCTGTTTGCTCTAGAGTTATCACCCCCAGACTAGATAAGATATAAGCCTGCTCCCTCAGACTCCGCTATATAATAGGTCCCAGGTCCCCTCTGATTCCATTGTAGCCACCACTGAACGAAAACGTACTAATCGCCAGGCCACAGGTGACTCCTTCTCATGAGGAGAGCAAGAAAATCGATGCTCTCGGCAAAAGAGTAGCTGCGCAGGCAGCTAACCATTGGTGTATTTCCAATTCCCAGGCGTTAGTGGCTAGATATGACCGGACTCACTGGGATGAAATGGAGGAGCTCATCCAAATTCTCCTAGATGAGCACTGCAAAAGAGGGCAACAAATTGTTGCTGAGGGCAAACAATCTCATAATTCTATCCATTGTGTCCTACACTTTGCAGATACAGCTGCATGCGTGGCTCTGCTGTTCTGGTTTCAAACCAGAAGTACAGCAAGCGGCCCTTAACATCCCCTTTGATAAGGAGCATCTTTTTGGCCCTCAAGTGGCCTACCTTTGGAAGCTAAAAAAGGACACAGATAGGAAAAGGCTGTGGGTGCTCTTCAATATCCCACACAGAGGAACTTTTCGTCGCCCCACTTTCAGAGGTACCTACAGACCTACAATCCTCCGAGGTGTCTACTCCCCAGTCCAGACAGCCTCCACCCTCCTATTCCACAGGTTTCTAGAAGGCGTCCTACAGAGGCAACAACAAGGGCAGAGGTAAGAGCACTGCCTCCGAAGCTCTTCCTCCACTGCAAAGCAGTTACAACCTCCAGCATCCCATACGCATTTCACACCAGTCTAGGGACACCTCCAAAACTTTTATGTAGAATGGGTCAACATTACCACGGACCAATGGGTCCTTTCCCTTATCGAATATGGTTATTGTCTGGAGCTCATTACCATCCCGCCATATATTGCCCCACGTAATCCAGACTCTCACACAAACACATCACTCTTCTCAAACAAGAGGCTAACTTACTCCGTCTCAAAGGGCCCATCACTCCTGTTCCCTTACAACATCAGGGATATGTTCTATGTACTTCCTTCCCCAAAAAGGGTGGCTTTCAGACCTGTTCTGGACCTCAGACCACTAACCCAGCACATCTTCTTAGAACACTTTCACATGGTTACTTTTCTGCAACAAGATGTCTTTATGACCGCTCTAGACCTAAAGGACTCCTACTCCCATATTCCCATTCACCCTGTGCACTGAAAATACCTAAGGTTTGTAATTGCAGGCAAACATTATCAAAGTACTGCCTTTTAGGGTCACTACCGCTCCCAGATTCTTCACAAAGTGTTTAGCAGTAGTTGTCACACATCTCAGAAGACCAAACATCCATATGTTCCCTTACCTAGACATCTAGCTCATCAAAGCCAGTACATCACTACAGTGCCAGTATCACAGCCAGTTGACAGCAGATCTCCCTCACGCTCTGGGCTTCACACTCAACTTTTCCAAATGGCACCTCCAACTACTTAAGCTCCTAGATGCAGCTGTATCTGATCTCTGTGGACAGTTGGGGCAATCATACCCCAGTCCAGTTTCTGTTAAGAGTTTTCAGTCCATTCTTTTCCAGTTTCGGTAAAATCACACATACACATAGTATGCTTACCAGGCTAATGGTACCTCCTTTTGAGCCACTTCATTCATATCCTCCTTCTCGGAAGGTAGCTTTTTTAATTGCATTACATCACTCAGGCGTGTCAGTGAGCTCCAGGCCCTAACGTCAGAAGAATCTTTCTTTCAAATTAATAGACACAAGGTTGACCTTTGCACAAACCTGAAGTTCCTTCCTAAAGTGGTGTCACAATTCCATATAAGCCAATCCATTGAGCTACCAGTCTTATTTCCGCATCCTGGCTGTTGCAGAAAGAGTTCTCCACACTCTAGATGTGAAATGAGCATTCATGTTTTAAATTGACAGAAGCAAAGGGTTTAGGAAAAGGTCATTGCTCTTTGTAGCCTTTTCACACACTCGCACAGGGAGTCCAATATCCAAAAATGGCACAGCTAGATGGATAGTTAAGTGTATACAGACTTGTTATGTTAAAGCAACGAGATCATTACCTGTTATTCCTAGAGCACATTCTACTATGACAAACTGTGCCAATGTGGCTTTCCTTGGAAATATCCCTGTAGCTGGCATTTGTAAGGCAGCTACATGGTCTGCACCACACACAGTACAGTATTGTATGGATGTTAGAGCATGTCAGCAAACCAATGTAGGTCAAGCTGTGCTACCAACACTTTTCCAGCCAACTGCAACTCCCAAAGGCTAGCCACCGCTTTTATTGAGGGACTGCTTTAAAGTCTGTGCGCGTTAGTGTATCTACTGCCACACATGCCATCGAACAGAAAATGTTACTAAACCAGTAAGCATCTGTTTGTGGCATGGAGTTCTGTAGGTTTGCATGTCCCCTCCCTCCTCACCGGACGCCTGTGTATATATTTGTATATATATATGTAGTTAAATGTGCATGGAATTTTTCTCTATACTTCTCCTACACCTGCCTGTGGGGAAAAGAATCTAACAGAGCAGTATATGCCCTTGTGAACTATCTCAGAGAGGAGTCACTTGATCCTGTGACTTGAAACACTTCTTTGAAGAAAAACAACTTGCACCACTCTGGACCCAACACTAGATGGCAGGAGTATGCAGAGCATGTGAATCTACAGCATTACATGCCACAAACAGATGCTTAGTGGGTAAATAACATTTTCCTTTCCTTGCCCACTTTGAGAATCCATTACTTAAATTCAGTAGGAACTGCAACCCATCATTGTATCTGCTGTTGAGCCAACATAGTCTCAACAAAGGCTTCATCCAGATCTTTGTGATGCAACAAATACTGAATCCATCTGACTCAGACATGATTGACTCCACTGCTGTGCATGGACGCTACATCAGCTTTCTGGCTCAGTCTCTCACCAGAGCCAGGCTTATGGAGGTGACAGTTTTTGAGATGGGAAAGAGTTTGCCTCAATAAATGAAGAAGGTAATTTGTATGTGGACTTACAGAAGAATGTCAGTGGACTGGACACCCAACCCAATACCGAGTTGTTTTTTTCCTACTGGACCAGCAACAGAGGAAAGTACTTCTTTCGCCAGTGTGTTTAGGAGGGCTGCTGAGGTCCTTGATCTTTACCTCCTTGCAATGGAGGTAAATAGAAGTGTTAAGAGGGCCGGCAGCCTGGCCAGGCGCCAACAAAACGTATATTGCCTTTAAATGTGGCCCACGCTGACAGGCTTTTTGTCACTTGACTAAATCATGCTCCGGCTCCCAAATCATCCATTATAACCCATTGCCATAGATCTGCTTTGGGTCATCTGGATTTCTAGACCCTGCAAATAACCCTGAAAGGTTGGTGGTGCGGTGTCCACCAGCTTGGTGAACCCTAACTCTTTGCCAACCACCACTACTCCTGATATGTTTCAAAAGTGAATGTTCTCCATGGTCAGCTTTGCCTTGATGTTCCAAGACTAACTGTTTGCTCGGACACAATACCCACACACTTTGGGACATGGCGGGTGGGATCTTAATTGCGGTCCACAATGACTTGTGTATTCCCTAGCCCAAACCATTGAAAGTTGTCTGAATTCAGCCAAATTAGTCATCTGCTCGAGACTAGACACCAAAGATTTTCCGGGTGGGGCTACTGGAACTAACATGGTGCTTAGACACCACACAAGAGTGTGGGCCACAGAGTACTCTGGGGATCAAGAGGTGTAGCTAAGGTGGATATTATTCCTGTAACTTCCTTGTGCCAGAGAAGGACGGAGGCCTCTAGCTTTTCCTAGATTTTGGCCCTCTCATAGCCTTCCTGGGCAAGGTAAACTCTGAGATGCTCACCCTGGCCCACGTTCTATTTCGTCTAGATCCAAAAGACTCGAGTAGAATTTGACCTGTAGGAGTCTTATTGTCTAATCTCGGTCTTGAAGGCCTACAGGTGCTACCTGCTGTTCAAAGTGGGCCTCAAGCATTTTCAGTTTGACGTACACCTTTTGGATTCACTAGTTCTTCTCAAGTGTTCACAAAAGAGATGGGGGTTTTAGTGGCCCATCTGCGGAGGTTTAAGGTACCAGTCTTCCCCTGCCTTAATGACTGGCTGTTGAAGGCAGGCTGCCAGTCAATCATGGACCACCTCTTAGTGACTGCAAACATCATTGGGGGTTTCTTGATCAACCTGTCGAAGTCACACCTGACTCCTTGGTAGAGACTCCACTTTATCAACCATCCTGGATACAATGTGCTTTTGATTCTACTCTGGACCAAAACTTCCAGGACCTTAGAGGTATGGCCCCAGTGTTTCAACCTCTGTCCTGGGTCTCATTAAGGATGGCTGTGGGCTTCTTCGCCTGCTAGTACTAGCATCCTGCTCACTGATCACACCGGATGCTACATGCAAGCTTTACAGTGGGATCAGAAGTCTCTGGGGACTGAGCACAAGTGCAACCTGTCCGATTCCATCCAGGTGTAGAAGATAAAAAAAAATCTACAGTGTAGTCTTCTTGACCGCAGTTGGACCATCAGCAGACCACTATCCCTACTCCACTCTGAGATTGACAGTGATGACGGACACACCATGGCTGGTTTAGGGAGGCATGTGGGAGAGGCGTAGAGCAGAGGACTCTGGACTCCAGTGGAGACACCTTCACATCAGTGTGCTATATTAGTTGGTGATTTTCTTGGCGTTGAAGGCCTTCTATAGAGATCGAGAGAGAGAGACACCCAGACCAAGAGAGAGAGAGAGAGACACCCAGACAGAGAGAGAGAGAGAGAGAGAGAGACACCCAGACCGAGAGAGAGAGAGAGAGAGAGAGAGAGAGAGAGAGACCCAGGACCGAGAGAGAGGAGAGAGAGGGAGAGAGAGGACCCAGACCGAGAGAGAGACACCCAGACTGAGAGAGAGAGACACCCAGACTGAGAGAGAGAGACACCCAGACTGAGAGAGACACCCAGACTGAGAGAGAGAGACACCCAGACTGAGAGAGAGAGACACCCAGACTGAGAGAGAGAGACACCCAGACTGGAGAGAGAGAGACACCCAGACTGAGAGAGAGAGACACCCAGACTGAGAGAGAGAGACACCCAGACTGAGAGAGAGAGACACCCAGACCGAGAGAGAGAGACACCCAGACCGAGAGAGAGAGACACCCAGACCGAGAGAGAGAGACACCCAGACCGAGAGAGAGACACCCAGACCGAGAGAGAGAGACACCCCAGACCGAGAGAGAGAGACCGCCAGACCGAGAGAGAGAGACACCCAGACCGAGAGAGAGAGAGAGAGAGAGACCCAGACCGAGCGAGAGAGAGAGAGAGACCCAGACCGAGAGAGAGAGAGAGAGACCCAGACCGAGAGAGAGAGAGAGACCCAGACCGAGAGAGAGAGAGAGCGAGAGCCCAGACCCAGACAGAGAGACCCAGACAGAGAGAGAGAGAGAGACCCAGACGAGGAGAGAGAGAGACCCAGACAGAGAGAGAGAGAGAGACCCAGACAGAGAGAGAGAGAGAGACCCAGACAGAGAGAGGAGAGAGAGACCCAGACAGAGAGAGAGAGAGAGAGAGAGAGAGAGAGAGACCCAGACAGAGAGAGAGAGAGAGAGAGAGAGAGAGGACCCAGACAGAGAGGAGAGAAGAGAGAGAGAGAGAGAGAGACCCAGACAGAGAGAGAGAGAGAGAGAGAGAGAGACCCAGACACACAGAGAGAGAAGAGAGAGAGAGAGAGAGAGCCCAGACAGAGAGACCCAGACCCAGACAGAGAGACCCAGACCCAGACAGAGAGACCCAGACCCAGACAGAGAGACCCAGACCCAGACAGAGAGACCCAGACAGAGAGAGAGAGAGACCCAGACAGAGAGAGAGAGAGAGAGAGACCCAGACAGAGAGAGAGAGAGAGAGAGAGACCCAGACAGAGAGAGAGAGAGAGAGAGACCCAGACAGAGAGAGAGAGAGAGAGAGAGACCCAGACAGAGAGAGAGAGAGAGAGAGACCCAGACAGAGAGAGAGAGAGAGAGACCCAGACAGAGAGAGAGAGAGAGACCCAGACAGAGAGAGAGAGAGAGAGAGAGACCCAGACAGAGAGAGAGAGAGAGAGGAGACCAGACCGAGAGAGAGAGAGAGAGAGACCCAGACAGAGAGAGAGAGAGAGAGACCCAGACAGAGAGAGAGACCCAGACCAGAGAGAGAGAGAGAGAGACCCCCAGAGAGAGAGACCCAGAGAGAGAGACCCAGAGAGAGAGACCCAGAGAGACAGACCGCAGAGAGAGAGACCCAGAGAGAGAAGACCCAGAGAGAGAGACCCAGAGAGAGAGACCCAGACCGAGAGAGAGACCCAGACCGAGAGAGAGACCCAGACCGAGAGAGAGACCCAGACCGAGAGAGAGAGAGACCCAGACCGAGAGAGAGACCAGACAGAGAGAGAGACCCAGACCCAGACAGAGAGAGAGACCCAGACCCAGACAGAGAGAGAGACCCAGACCCAGACAGAGAGAGAGAGCCCAGACCCAGACAGAGAGAGAGACCCAGACCCAGACAGAGAGAGAGACCCAGACCAGACAGAGAGAGAGACCCAGACCCAGACAGAGAGAGAGAGCCCAGACCCAGACAGAGAGAGAGAGACCCAGACCCAGACAGAGAGAGAGAGACCCAGACCAGACAGAGAGAGAGACCCAGACCCAGACAGAGAGACCCAGACCCAGACCCAGAGAGAGAGAGACCCAGACCCAGACAGAGAGAGAGAGAGAGACCCAGACCCAGACAGAGAGAGAGACCCAGACCCAGACAGAGAGAGAGAGACCCAGACCCAGACAGAGAGAGAGACCCAGACAGACAGAGAGAGAGAGACCCAGACAGACAGAGAGAGAGAGACCCAGACAGACAGAGAGAGAGAGACCCAGACAGACCCAGAGAGAGAGACCCAGACAGACCCAGAGAGAGAGACCCAGACAGACCCAGAGAGAGACCCAGACCGAGAGAGAGACCCAGACCGAGAGAGAGAGAGACCCAGACCGAGACAGAGAGAGAGACCCAGACCCAGACAGAGAGAGAGACCCAGACCAGACAGAGAGAGAGACCCAGACCCAGACAGAGAGAGAGACCCAGACCCAGACAGAGAGAGAGAGACCCAGACCCAGACAGAGAGAGAGAGACCCAGACCCAGACAGAGAGAGAGAGACCAGACCCAGACAGAGAGAGAGAGACCCAGACCCAGACAGAGAGAGAGACCCAGACCCAGACAGAGAGAGAGACCCAGACCCAGACAGAGAGACCCAGACCCAGACCCAGACAGAGAGACCCAGACCCAGACAGAGAGAGAGAGACCCAGACCCAGACAGAGAGAGAGACCCAGACAGACAGAGAGAGAGAGACCCAGACAGACAGAGAGAGAGAGACCCAGAAGACAGACAGAGAGAGAGAGACCCAGACAGACAGAGAGAGAGAGACCCAGACAGACAGAGAGAGAGAGACCCAGACAGACAGAGAGAGAGAGACCCAGACAGACAGAGAGAGAGAGACCCAGACAGACAGAGAGAGAGAGACCCAGACAGACAGAGAGAGAGAGACCCAGACAGACAGAGAGAGAGAGACCAGACAGGACAGAGAGAGAGAGACCCAGACAGACAGAGAGAGAGAGACCCAGACAGACAGAGAGAGAGACCCAGACAGACAGAGAGAGAGAGACCCAGACAGAGAGAGAGAGACCCAGACAGACAGACAGAGAGAGAGAGACCCAGACAGACAGACAGAGAGAGAGAGACCCAGACAGACAGACAGACAGAGAGAGAGAGAGAGAGAGACCCAGACAGACAGACAGACAGACAGACAGAGAGAGAGAGAGAGACCCAGACAGACAGACAGACAGACAGACAGAGACAGACAGACAGAGAGAGAGAGAGAGAGACCCAGACAGACAGACAGAGAGAGAGAGAGAGACCCAGACAGACAGACAGAGAGAGAGAGAGACCCCAGACAGACAGACAGAGAGAGACGAGAGAGAGACCCAGACAGACAGACAGAGAGAGAGAGAGACCCAGACAGACAGAGAGCAGACCAGAGAGAGAGAGAGACCCAGACAGAGAGAGAGAGAGAGAGAGACCCAGACAGAGAGAGAGAGAGAGAGACCCAGACCGAGAGAGAGAGAGAGAGAGACCCAGACCGAGAGAGAGAGAGAGAGAGAGACCCAGACCGAGAGAGAGAGAGAGAGAGAGACCCAGACCGAGAGAGAAGAGAGAGAGAGACCCAGACCGAGAGAGAGAGAGAAGACCCCAGACAGAGAGAGAGAGACCCAGACCGAGAGAGAGGAGAGACCCAGAGAGAGAGACCCAGACCAGACCCAGACAGAGAGAGAGAGAGAGAGACCCAGACCCAGACAGAGAGAGAGAGAGACCCAGACCGAGAGAGAGAGAGAGACCCAGAGACCGAGAGAGAGAGAGAGAGAGACCCAGAGAGAGACGACCCAGACGAGAGAGAGAGACGAGAGAGACCCAGACCGAGAGAGAGAGAGAGAGAGACCCAGACCGAGAGAGAGAGAGAGAGAGACCCAGACCGAGAGAGAGAGAGAGAGAGACCAGACCGAGAGAGAGAGAGAGAGAGACCCAGACCGAGAGAGAGAGACCCAGACCGAGAGAGAGAGAGAGAGAGACCCAGACCGAGAGAGAGAGAGAGAGAGAGACCCAGACCGAGAGAGAGAGAGAGAGAGAGGACCAGACCCAGACCGAGAGAGAGAGAGAGAGAGAGACCCAGACCGAGAGAGAGAGACCCAGACCGAGAGAGAGAGACCCAGACCGAGAGAGAGAGAGAGAGAGAG